>NW_027526203.1:138779777-139135132 GCF_048455015.1 Haemaphysalis longicornis
CCCCCCCCCCCCTGGGTTGCCTCTTGCAGCCCAACCTGCCTCCACAGCGCTAGCTGGGCCAGCAGCGGCTCTGGTGGCATCCACGTCCGTTGGGGATGCTGCTGCGCCCTCTGTTTCCTCCTCTCCACCGGCCCAAAGCACATGCGAGGGCCCGGAGGAGATGGAGCTGGAGGAAACCGCAGCATTTCCCACCTCCGCCGCACCGCCTGTGCAACCCGGGGCGCTCCTGACGCCCTCGGCGGTCGCGGCCAAAACGAAGGGCACCGCAAAGGGTTCCAGGTCCGGGGGGTCCGGTACGGCGGGTACCCCTTCCAAATCAGATGATGACTTGGATGTGGGACCCTTCCTGTCTGCTTCGCAGCGGATGGAGCGGGTCCCTCCATCTAAACCTCCAGATGAGCTAAAGGAAACCCGTCCAAGAGTCCAAGCCCCGAAAGACCCTACATAAACAGTCACACTCCAGTAGCTCTAATACATCATAATGGGAAGAGAAAATATCGTTCAATGGAACTGCAGAGGCCTTCTAAATAATCTTGACGACGTGTATGAGATTCTGCATGCCAATCAGCCAAGTTTAATGTGTGTCCAGGAAACACATCTGAATTCCAAACACACAAATTTCTTGAATAGTTACCTGGTATACAGGAAAGACAGAGATGGCTGCACACACTCTTCTGGCGGTGTTGCCATAATCGCCCGGAAATCCTTAGCATGCCACCCTGTCACTTTAAACACTATCCTGGAGGCTGTAGCAATACGCTTAATAATATTTAATAGGTTGATAACGGTATGCTCCATATACATTCCTCCTGATGTTACACTTTTGAGCTCCGACTTCGAGGCGCTGGTTGACCAGCTGCCCGAACCATACATTCTAACAGGCGACCTTAACGCTCACAATTCTCTTTGAGGCTCTTCTCGTACGGATGCCCGAGGTCGCCTGATATAGAGGTTTCTTACATCCTCTGGAGCATGCCTCTTCAACAATAAACAGCCTACATACCATAACATAGGTCACAATACATACTCACATCTTGACTTGGCTATTGCCTCTGCAATTCTCTTTCCATGTCTTGAGTGGGGCGTGGGCACGGACCCATATTGCAGTGACCACTTCCCCACCTGACTTACATACATAGGTAAAGGCCCATGCAGTCCTTCTTCCCATAATAGGTTCAATGAAACACGAGCTAACTGGAATACATTTACAGAGACATCCAAACTACACCACACATCCATAGGACACCTACACGTTGAAGAAGCTACCCAACTCCTCACGGCGCACATCCTCGACGCCGCAGAAAAGTCCATTCCCCACAACTCTGGTGCCCTGTGCAACCAGAAGAGAACGTGGTGGAATAAGGACTGCCGCCGGCGCGAGAGGCCCAGAACAAGGCGTGGGGTGTCCTTCGTCGGTACCCCACGGCGGGTAACCTCCTCTTGTTCAAACGGGCAAGGCGTTAGGAAAACGTGTGCGCCGTGGGGCAAAACGAGAGAGTTGGCGTACATTCATAACATCAATAAACTCCTACACAGACACAAGGAAAGTATGGACACGAATACGTAAACTCAAGGGACAACAAACACACAGCCTGCCTCTGGTCAGCACTACAGGGGACACACTCGAAGACCATGCTGACACACTCGCACAACACTTCCAACACGTGTCCAGTTCAGCACACTACACAAACACTTTCCTGAAACATAAAGCCTGTTTTGATGATGATGATGGTTGGATGTTTATGGCGCAAGGCCAACTGGGGCAAAGAGCGCCAAAACAATAGTCATATATGAGGGGTGAAACCTTAAAAACTAAGTAGAGTCAGCAAAAACAAAAGTGAACTTACAAAACGACAATGAGCATGGCTGGTGTATAGGGCCAGATTTCATGATGCGTGATAGGAAATGAGGTTTAAAAATTTGACGTCTAACAAATACTCAAACACACGTTTCACAGAAACAATGGCATCGTCACCTAGAAAAAACGATGGATGCAGGGGAATATGTTGTCTGTAGAGTCCTCTGAAGTGTTTGTGTCGTGTTGTGTGAAGTGCCTTGCATGTGATTAGTATGTGCACTACGGATAGGGCCTCTCCGCACCTGCTGCACTGGGGTCTAGGAGATCCCGTCAGCAGATACGAGTGCGTCGCATGGGTGTGCCCTATCCGCAGCCTACCCAAGGCGACTTCCGTGTGTCTGTTGTGTGAGTCAGATGTGTACCGTCCCAAGTGTGGCTTTATTACATGTAGTTTGTTGTCTGTCTGTTCGTCCCAGTGTGTTTGCCATGTTCTGCGCAGGTGTTGTCTTATGTGTGGCTTGAGGTCTGTGTAGGGTATCGCTGTAATGTCTACAGTGTTCCTGAGTGCAGCAGCAGCGGCCCTCTCGTCTGCCAACTCATTCCCAGCGATCCCTGCGTGTCCTGGGACCCAGCAGAGGATCAGCTTATGCATTTGTGCATACACGGACATGATAGTGTTAAATACAAGATTAACTATGTGGTTTTTGGGGGGTGTATGCGATGACAGTGCGCGAACAACACTCAAAGAATCTGTATAGATGATGGAATTGGGAATTTGATTTTCAAGAATGTGTTGTACAATCAGTAAAATTCCATACGCTTCTGCTGAAAAAACTGTTGTGTGCACGCTCATGGTTCTGGCTGCATTAAAATTTGGACCATGAGCAGCGCACGACACCATAGTGGAGGTTTTAGAAGCGTCACTATAAAATTCCGCACATGTGTATTTAAACTGCAAAGACAAAAAGTGCTGCAGTATTGCAGCTCGTGGTACACGATTTTTATCAAGTCTCATAAAAGAAAGGTCGCACGACACAGGGCGAACTTGCCAAGGTGGTAAACTGTTACAAAAGGATGATCTGTACACGTCTAAAAACGAAGCACTGAGATCCGAGGCTCGCTCTCTCACTCTAAGTGAAAAGGGCAGAGGAATGGATGGGCGATTTACAAAGAGCAGAGATGTTGATGTATCATTAAAGACAGGATAAAAAGGATGATTATTCAGCTATGAAATTTTAAAAGCATAAAGCAAGTCCATGTATGTTCGTTGGTTCTCAAGGCTCCACTTATTACACTCGACATAAAGACTCTCAGCAGGGCTAGTGCGAAAAGCACCCGACGAAAGACGAAGGCCCAAGTGTAGCACTGGGTCAAGAATTCGCAAGGCTGTCTTAGTCGCCGACCCATATACCACACTGCCATAGTCCAACCGAGACCCAACCAAAGCAGTATACAAGCGAAGCAAGAGTTCTTTGTCGGAACCATAGGATTGGTGGGAGAGAACCTTAAGTATATTCATTGTTTTGAGACATTTATTTTTAAGTTCCTTGATGTGGGGAATGAATGTGAGTTTGTTATCAAACACCACACCCAAGAACTTGTGCTCCTTGTTCACAGGAAGCGACACGCCATTAAGAGTAATGTCTGGGTCCGGATGGACCCCACACCTCCTGGTGAACACAACGCAGGAGCTTTTTGCAGGATTCAATTTAAACCCATTGTTGTCTGCCCAGCCGGCAAGTTTCTTGACACCAAGCTGGACTTGACGTTCGCAGATTGACATATTACATGATTTATAGGATATCTGGACGTCATCTACATACATGGAATAAGAGATTGTGGGTGGCAGTGCCTTACCAAGAGAGTTCATTTTTACTATGAAGAGAGTGCAGCTCAACACGCCACCCTGTGGCACGCCATTTTCTTGCACGTGAACCCTTGAGAGTGCACCACCGACTCTCACTCGAAACGTTCTTTCTGACAGGTAACTGACAAGAGTGTTTAACATGTTACCCGAGACACCGAATGACTTCAGGTCACTGAGGATCCCGTAGCGCCAAGCGGTGTCGTAGGCCTTCTCGAGATCGAAAAAGACAGTTACGCAATACTGCTTATGCACGAAGGCATCCTTGATGTATGAATCAAGTGCAACCAGTTGATCGTTTGTCGATCGCCCCACCCTAAAGCCTGCCTGGCAGCTTTCGAGAAGACCATTGTACTCGAGGAAGTACACGAGCCTGCGATTGATCATCTTCTCGAAGAGCTTGCACAGGCAGCTCGTCAGGGCTATTGGACGGTAACTTGAGGGGGACGATGGGTCCTTTCCCTCCTTCAAGAAAGCCACTACAATGGCCTCCCTCCAAGAGTGTGGAATGTGCCCCGAAAGCCATATTTTATTATATAGATGTAGAAGTGCTTCAAGTGTGTCTGCGTGTAGGTGTTGTATCATTGTGTATGTAATGTTGTCTGGGCCTGGAGCTGAGGGTTTACACGTGCTCAGAGCAGCCCTCAGTTCATGTAGTGAAAACAGGGAGTTGTAAGAAGTCTGTGATTTGTTGTTGTCGTGTAGGGACTTCTTTTCACAACAGGCTTTATGTTTCAGGAAAGTGTTCGTGTAGTGTGCTGAACTGGACACGTGTTGGAAGTGTTGTGCGAGTGTGTCAGCCTGGTCTTCCAGAGTGTCCCCAGTTGTACTGACCAGGGGCAGGCTGTGTGTCTGTTGTCCTTTGAGTTTGCGTATGCGTGTCCATACTTTCCGTGTGTCTGTGTAGGAGTTTATTGATGTTATGAATGTACGCCAACTCTCTCGTTTTGCCTCACGGCGCACACGTTTTCCTAACGCCTTGGCCCGTTTGAACAAGAGGAGGTTTCCCGACGTGGGGTACCGACGAAGGATACCCCACGCCTTGTTCTGGGCCTCTCGCGCCCGCCTACAGTCCTCATTCCACCACGGCCTCCGCTGGTTGCGCGGGGCACCAGAGACGTGGGGAATGGACTTTTCGGCGGCGTCGAGGATGTGCGCCGTGAGGAGTTGGGTAGCTTCTTCAACGTGTAGGTGTCCTATGGATGTGTGGTGTAGTTTGGATGTCTCTGTAAATGTATTCCAGTTAGCTCGTGCTTCATTGAACCTATTATGGGAAGATGAACTGCTTGGGCCTTTACCTATATATGTAAGTGAGGTGGGGAAGTGGTCACTGCCATATGGGTCAGTTCCCACACCCCACTCGAGAAGAGGAAAGAGAACTGCGGAGCCAATCGCCAAGTCAAGACATGAGTATGTGTTGTGTCCTATGTTATGGTATAAAGCCTGTTTTGAAAAGAAGTCCCTACGCGACAGCAACAAATCACAGACTTCTTACAACTCCCTGTTTTCACTACATGAGCTGAGGGCTCCTCTAAGCACGTGTAAACCCTCAGCTCCAGGCCCAGACAACATCACATACACAATGATACAACACCTGCACGCAGACACTCTTCTAACACTCTTACACCTATATAACAAGATTTGGCTTTCGGGGCACATTCCAAACTCTTGGAAGGAGGCTATAGTTGTAGCTTTCCTGAAGGAGGGAAAGGACCCGTCGTCCTCCTCAAGCTACCGTCCTATAGCCCTGACGAGCTGCCTGTGCAAGCTCTTCGAGAAGATGGTAAATCGCAGGCTCGTGTACTTCCTCGAGTACAACGGTCTTCTCAAGAGCTGCCAGGCAGGCTTTAGGGTGGGACGAACGACGAACGATCAACTGGTAGCTCTTGACTCGTACATCAAGGATGCCTTCGCGCATAAGCAGTATTGTTTAACTGTCTTTTTCGACCTTGAAAAGGCATACGACAGCGCTTGGCGTTATGGGATCCTTAGGGACCTCAAGTCATTCGGTGTATCGGGTAACATGTTAAACACTCTTGTTAGTTACTTGTCAGACAGAACGTTTCGAGTAAGAGTTGGTTGTGCACTCTCAAACGTTTACGTGCAAGAAAATGGCGTGCCACAGGGTGGCGTGTTGAGCTGCACTCTCTTCATAGTAAAAATGAACTCTCTTGGTAAGGCACTGCCACCTACAATCTCTTATTCCATGTATGTAGATGACGTGCGGATATCCTATAAATCATGCAATATGTCAATCTGCGAACGTCAAGTCCAGCTTGGTGTAAAGAAACTTGCCGGCTGGGCAGATAAGAATGGTTTTAAATTAAATCCTGTAAAAACCTCTTGCGTTGTGTTCTCCAGGAAGCGCGGGGTCCATATGGACCCAGACATTACTCTTAATGGCGTGTCGCTTCCTGTGAACAAGGAGCACAAGTTCTTAGGTGTGGTGTTTGATCACAAACTGACATTCATTCCCCACATCAAGGAACTTAAAAATAAATGTCTCAAAACAATGAATATACTTAAGGTTCTTTCCCACCAATCCTATGGTTCCGACAAAGAACTCTTGCTTCGCGTGTATACGGCTTTGGTTGGGTCTCGTTTGGACTATGGCACTGTGGTATATGGGTCGGCGACTAAAACAGCGTTGCGAATGCTTTACCTAGTGCTACACTTGGGGCTTCGTCTCGCCTCGGGTGCTTTTCGCACTAGCCCTGTCGAGAGTCTGTATGTCGAGCGTGATAAGTGGAGCCTTGAGAACCAACGAACATACATGGACTTGCTATATGCTTTTAAAATTTCATCACTGAATAATCTTCCTTGTTATCCTGTGTTTAACGATACATCAACATCTCTGCTCTTTGCAAATCGCCCATCCGTTCCTCTGCCCTTTTCACTTAGAGTGAGAGAGCGAGCCTTGGATCTCAGTGCTTCGTTTTTAGATGTGTACAGGTCATCCTTTTCTAACAGTTTACCGCCTTGGCAAGTTCGCCCTTTGTCGTGCGACCTTTCTTTTATGAGACTTGACAAAAATCGTGTACCACGAGCTGCAATACTGCAGCACTTTCTGTCTTTGCAGTTTAAATACACATGTGCAGAATTTTATAGTGACGCTTCTAAAACCTCCAGTATGGTGTCGTGCGCTGCTCATGGTCCTAATTTCAATGCAGCCAGAACCATGAGCATGCACACATCAATTTTTTCAGCAGAAGCGTGTGGAATTTTACTGATTGTACGACACATTCTTGAAAATCACATTCCCAATTCCATCATATATACAGATTCTTTGAGTGTTGTTCGCGCACTGTCATCGCACAAGCCCCCAAGAAACCACATAGTTAATCTTGTATTCTGCAGTATCATGTCCGTGTATGCACAAAAGCATGAGCTGGCCTTCTGCTGGGTCCCAGGACACGCAGGGATCTCTGGGAACGAGTTGGCAGACGAGAGGGCCGGTGCTGCTGCACTCAGGAACACTGTGGACATTACCCTACACAGACCTCAAGCCACACATAAGACAACACCTGCGCAGAACATGGCAAACACACTGGGACGAACAGACAGACAACAAACTACATGTAATAAAGCCACACTTGGGACGGTACACAGCTGACTCACACAACAGACACACGGAAGTCACTTTGGGTAGGCTACGGATAGGGCACACCCATGCGACGCACTCGTATCTGCTGACGGGATCTTCTAGACCCCAGTGCAGCAGGTGCGGAGAGGCCCTATCCGTAGTGCACATACTAATCACATGCAAGGCACTTCACACAACACGACACAAACACTTCAGAGAACTCTACAGACAACATATTCCCCTACATCCATCGTTTTTTCTAGGTGACGATGCCATTGTTTCTGTGAAACGTGTGTTTGAGTATTTTTTAGACGTCAAGTTTTTAAACCTCATTTCCTATCATGCATCATAAAATCTGGCCCTATACACCAGCCATGCTCATTGTCGTTTTGTAATTTCACTTTTGGTTTTGTTGACTTTACTTAGTGTTTAAGGTTTCACCTCTCATATAGGACTATTGTTTTGGCGCTCTTTGCCCCAGTTGGCCTTGCGCCATAAACATCCAACCATCAACATCATTGCCTGGTTACCTAGAGTGCTGTTCGGGTGTCCGGTCAAGGATGTCACTTTTAGAGCATAATTCAACCCAGTGTACTTCCGCTGTGTTTCAAGAGACCACTGATTGGCTTCCACATACAGGCTTAAAACAGGGCTTGTTCGGAAAGCGCCTGTAGCCAGACGAATGCCAAGATGGTAGACAGGGTCTAACGTCTTTAGTGCTGTTCTCGCGGCAGATTGATAAACAAGACACCCGTAGTCGATGCGGGACCTCACAAGGCTATTGAATAAGGCCAATAGGCACTTTGTGTCAGTACCCCAAGACTGGTGTGAGAGGACTTTCAGGATCCTAAATGTATCCAAACATTTAACTTTAAGGCGTTTGAGGTGTGCAATGAATGAAAGTTTGTCATCAAGCACAACCCCAAGGAACTTGTGCTCCTTTTTTACTGCTATGGGTGTTTCATCGAGTTTAATAACAGGATCTGGGCGGATACCACGCTGCCTAGAGAAGACCACACATGTGCTTTTTTCTGGGTTAAAACAGAAGCCATTCTCATCTGCCCATTTTGTAAGTTTGTTTGCAGCTAGTTGGATTTGCCTCTCACAAATGGACATATTACATGATTTAAACGCAATGTGCACATCATCAACATATAGCGAGTAGGATATGGAGCGAGGCAGTGCAGTTCCTAAGGAATTCATTTTAACAATAAAAAGGGTGCAGCTGAGCACACCACCCTGCGGCACTCCATTTTCTTAGACGAACATCGTCGAGAGGACATTTCCAACCCTAACCTGAAAGGTGCGCTCCGAAAGGTAATCTTTCAAACTGTTCAGCATGTTTCCACAAACTCCAAGGCGGCAAAGATCTCAAAGAATACCGTAACGCCAGGCTGTGTCGTAAGCTTTCTGGAGGTCAAAGAAAACTGGTAAACAATGCTGCTTATGAACAAATACATCCCTGATGTAGGATTCAATAGCCACTAGGTGGTCTGCTGTCGATCTACCAGAGCGAAAACCCACCTGGCGATTGTCTATAATATCATGGTACTCAAGAAAATAGATAAGGCGACGGTTAATCATTTTTTCGAAGACCTTGCATAAGCAACTGGTTAAAGCGACCGGTCTGAAACTAGTTGCAAGTGATGGATCTTTCCCCTCCTTTAGAATCGGCACCACAATAGCTTCTTTCCACACTTTTGGAAATTGCCCTGCACGCCAGATCTTGTTAAACAACAGTAAGAGCGCTTCTAGCGTGTCGTCGTGCAGGTGCTTAATCATGGTGTATGTTATTCGGTCTCGACCTGGTGATGATTTACCACAAGTAGTGAGCGCCACTTTAAGCTCCTGCATAGTGAAGGGGCAATTATACCCTACCTCAGACTGCCGTTTGTCACGTACAATCTTCCGTTCCTCTGCATTCTTGTGTCTCAGGAAGTTATTTGAATAGTGAGCTGAGCTTGATACATACTCAAAATGCTTGCCTAGGGCATTCGCTTGGTCTTGTAAAGTGTCTCCACTTGTGCTGACCAAAGGGTACGTAAGAGTGTTACTTCCTCGGAGTGCTTTAATTCTCCTCCATACTTTCCGCGTGTCAGTATATGATGTGATTGATGACACAAAACGATTCCAGCTTTCTTTTTTCGCAATACGCCGAATCCGTCTGCCATTGGCCTTTGCCCGCTTGAAAAGTACCAAATTTCCAGTCGTTGGGCACCTACGCAAGACACCCCATGCCTTATTCTGTTCCTAACGGGCCTGCCTGCAATCATCATTCCACCAAGGTTTCGGCTTAGCAACCCTACTAGAAGAAGTCTGGGGGATGGACTTCAGCGCAGCTTCAATTATATGGGTGGTCAGAGTCTCAGCAGCTTCATCAATACCAAGGTTGTCTATAAGTGTATAGTGACACTCAGAGAGCTCTTTGAATTTTTTCCAGTCTGCGGCCTCCTCCTTGAACTTTTATGGGCATGGAGTGTTGTCTTGTTTATTGTCTACAAGCTTGAGGCTGACTGGAAAGTGGTCACTTCCGTACAGGTTATTAATTACCTTCCACTGGAGTGCTGGAAACAGAACTGGAGAGGCTATGGCGAGATCTATGCAGGAGTACGTGGCATGTGTTGTGTTATAATATGTTGGGTCTTTCTTGTTAAGTATGCATGCTCCAGATGATAGCAGAAACTTTTCAACGAGGCGTCCTCTAGCATCCGTGCGTGCAGAACCCCAGAGTGGGTGGTGAGCATTACAATCCCCAACTAGCAGATACGGCTCTGGCAGCTGATCAACTAATGTTTCATGATGATGGTTGGATGTTAATGGCGCAAGGCCAACTAGGGCAAAGAGTGCCAAAACAGTGGTTAAATATGAGAGGTGAGAACTTAGATACTGAAATCAATAAGCAAGAACAAAAGTAAAATCAATAAAAGACAGTGAGGATGGCTGGTGTAAAGGGCCAGATTTCATGATGCGTGATAGGAAATGAGGTTTAAAAACTTGACTTCTGACAAATACTCAAACACACGTTTGACGGAAACAATGGCATCGTCACCTAGGAAAAAAGATGGATGTAGGGGAATATGTTGTCTGTAGAGTTCTCTGAAGTGTTTGTGTCGTGTTGTGTGAAGTGCCTTGCATGTGATTAGTATGTGCACCACGGATAGGGCCTCTCCGCACCTGCCGCACTGGGGTCTAGGAGATCCCGTCAGCAGATACGAGTGGGTTGCATGGGTGTGCCCTATCCGCAGCCCACCCAAGGCGACTTCCGTGTGTCTGTTGTGCGAGTCAGATGTGTACCGTCCCAAGTGTGGCTTTATTACATGTAGTTTGTTGTCTGTCTGTTCATTCCAGTGTGTTTGCCATGTTCTGCGCAAGTGTTGTCTTATGTGTGGCTTGAGGTCTGTGTAAGGTAGTGTTATTATGTCTACTGTGTTTCGGAGTGCAGCATTGGCGGCCATTTCATCCGCCAGTTCATTTCCGCCGATGCCAGAGTGGCCTGGCACCCAACACACAGTCACCTCAAGGTTTGAAGAATATGCCAGCACAATTGATTTCAAGACAAGGTTAACTACATGGTTTTTCGAGGACTCTCCGGATGACAATGTACGGACGACACTCAGTGAATCTGTATAGATGATGGATTTAGGAATATGATGTTCAACTATGTGACTTACAACAAGAAAAATGCCATACGCTTCTGCCGTAAAAATACTTGTCTTTACATTCATGGTTCTATATGCTTCAAAATTCGGCCCATGCGCCGCACAAGACACTGCAGTGAACGTTTTCGATGCATCGCTGAAAAACTCTGCAGCCTTGTATTTATCCTGCACATACATGAAATGCTGCAGAATCCCACTTTTCGGTGTCCTGTTCTTATTGTATTTTAAGAAAGACAAGTCACATGCAACAGGACGAAGATGCCATGGTGCTACAAGATCAGTGATAGATGACTTGAATGTGTCTACAAAGGAGACCTCATGAATAGTGACCTCGTCCCTTACTCTGAGCGAGAAGGGAACAGGAATGGACGGGCGATTTAAAAAGAGTTTTGATGTGGATGTATCATTAAAAACCGGTTTAAAAGGATGGTTGTCCATTGATGAAATTTTAGAGGCATATAACAAGTCAACATAGGTTCGCTGGTGTGATAAGCACCATTTGTCACACTCTGCGTAAAGACTCTGTACAGGGCTCGTACGGAATGCGCCACAAGAGAGGCGAAGCCCCAAGTGAAGCACTGGGTCGAGCATTTTAAGTGCTGTTTTAGTGGCTGACCCATACACAACACTCCCATAGTCCAATCTAGACCCCACTAGACTTGTGAAAATACGTAACAGGAGTTGCTTATCCGTTCCATACGACTGGTGGGACAAGATTTTAAGAATGTTGAGAGCCTTTAGACATTTATGTTGCAATTGTTTAATGTGAGCGATGAACGTAAGCCTTTCATCCAGCACCACACCTAAAAACTTGTGTTCCTTCCTCACAGGAATCGATACGCCATTAAGGATAATGTCTGGGTCCAGATGGATCCCACGCCTCCTGGAAAAGACAACACAGGTGCTTTTTTCTGGGTTAACTTTAAAACCGTTCTTGTCTGCCCAGCTGGCAAGTTTTTTGACACCGAGCTGGACTTGACGCCCACAGACGGACATATTACATGATTTAAAAGATAGCTGGATGTCGTCTACATACATTGAATAAGAAATTGTAGGTGGCAATGCCTTCCCAAGGGAGTTCATTTTAACTATGAACAGAGTGCAGCTTAGCACTCCACCTTGCGGAACGCCGTTTTCTTGCACATGAACTCTTGAGAGTGCGCTACCTACTCTCACGCGAAACGTTCTTTCGGACAAATAACTAGCAAGGGTGTTGAGCATATGGCCCGAAACACTGAAAGACTTTAGGTCACTTAGGATCCCGTAACGCCAAGCGGTGTCATAGGCCTTCTCAAGGTCAAAAAATACCGTTGTGCAAAACTGTTTGTGGATGAAAGCGTCCTTTATGTATGATTCAAGGGCGACAAGTTGGTCATTTGTAGATCGCCCCGCCCTGAAGCCTGCCTGGCAGCCCTCGAGAAGACCGTTGTACTCAAGGAAGTACACAAGTCTCCTGTTTATCATCTTCTCGAAGAGCTTGCAAAGGCAGCTTGTAAGGGCGATGGGCCGATAGCTAGCAGGAGAGGAAGGGTCCTTTCCTTCCTTCAGGAAAGCCACTACTATGGCCTCCCTCCAAGAGCGAGGAATGTGCCCCGAAAGCCATATGTTGTTGTATAGATGTAGGAGTGTTTCAAGAGTGTTTGGGTGTAGGTGTTGTATCATGGTGTATGTGATTTTGTCTGCACCTGGAGCTGAAGGCTTACACGTGCTCAGAGCAACCTTCAGCTCATGAATTGAAAAAGGACAATTGTAAGAAGGTCACATCCGGGTCACACCCCATCGGAGCCTCAACAGCTCGCAGGGTGTGATATCCGAGACAGACCTCCTGAACGAAACGGATGCGGATCTCCTTGCCGGCTTGAAGGATCAGGGCGTCACTGCCGTGAGACGCATCACTATCCGCAGAGACGACAGGGAGATTCCGACCAAACACATTATCTTGACTTTCGACCGCGCAGTTCTTCCACAATACATAAACGCAGGTTTTATCCGTTGCTCCATCCGTCCCTACATCCCGAACCCGCGGCGCTGTTTTAAGTGCCAGAGGTTCGGGCACGGTACGAACTCTTGCCGTGGCCGAACGACGTGTGCAAAATGCGCGGCGCACGATCATCCGAACGAGAACTGCCCATCCGAAACTCTCACTTGTGTAAACTGCGGGGGGCCGCATGCAGCGTACTCCCGCAAGTGTGAAAAATTCCAAATGGAAAAAAAGATAATTAACATCAAGGTCACGGAGAACATCACCTTCCCAGAGGCGCGAAAGAGGTTCGCCTCTTTCCCCCTGGGGAGGTACGCCGACGCGGCTCGCCGGGGGGCGGAGCGGCGTCTGGTGTCCACAGGGACCCAGTTCAGCGAGTCTGACCTGGTCCCTCCTCCGCCCCCCCCTGGGGTGCCTCAGGCAGCCCAATCCGTTGCCACGCCGCTTGCTGAGGCAGCAGCGGTTGTGGTGAAAACCTCTTCTGTGGGAACCGGTGCGGCTCCCGCCACTGCCTCCCCGTCCTCCAGTGCGTTGGAGGTTGCCGACCGGATGGACACCGGGGGCCCCGCATCGGCTCCCGCCGCCACCGCCCCTCCCGTGCCACCTCTGGTGCCCCGGACGCCCTCGGCGGTGGCAGCTCAAACAAAGGGGTCCCGAAAGGGGGCCAAGTCCGGGGGGCCTGGTCCGCCGGGCACCCTTCTGGCATCCGACGAGGAGATGGATGTCACGCCGTTCCTGCCTGCTACGCAGCGCAAGGAGCGGCCTCCGATGTCCAAGCAGACAGAAAAGCCTAAAAATCCTAGAATAACAGCCCCGAAAGACGACACATGAACAAACACACACACACACTCCAGTTATTCTTAAACTTAAATAATAGGAACAGAAAACATCATCCAATGGAACTGCAGAGGCCTCCTTAAAAATCTTTACGATGTGTATGAAATTCTGCATGCCAGTCAGCCAAGTGTCATGTGTCTCCAGGAAACCCACCTCAATTCTAAACAAACAAATTTCTTAAATAGGTACATGGTTTTCAGAAAGGACAGGGTTGGCTGCACACACTCTTCAGGAGGTGTGGCAATTGTCGCCCGGAAATCCTTAGCCTGCCACCCTGTCACTCTGAACACTGTCCTTGAGGCTGTAGCAATCCTTACGATAATATTTAATAGGTTAATAACGGTATGCTCCATTTACATTCGTCCTGATTTTGCACTTCTGAGCTCTGATTTCGAGGCGCTGGTTGACCAGCTGCCCGAACCATACATACTAACAGGCGACCTTAATGCGCACAACTCTCTTTGGGGCTCCTCCAGAACGGATGCCCGAGGTCGCCTGATAGAGAAGTTTCTTACATCCTCCGGAGCATGCCTTTTCAACAAAAAACAGCCCACATACCATAACTTAGGACACAATACATACTCTCATCTTGACTTGGCTATTGGTTCCGCAGTTCTCTTTCCATGTCTTGAGTGGGGTGTGGGCACGGACCCATATGGTAGTGACCATTTCCCCACTTCATTAACGTATATAGGTATAGGCCCGAGCAGTCCATCTTCCCATAACAGGTTTAATGAATTCAAAGCAAACTGGAGTACATTCACAGAAACATCTAAACTACACCACACAACCATAAAACACCTACACGTGGAGGAAGCCGCCCAACTCGTCACGGCACACATCCTCGACGCCGCCGAAAAGTCCATTCCCCAGGCCTCCAGTGGGTCCCGCAGCCCAAGGAGGCCCTGGTGGAACGAGGACTGCAGGCGGGCGCGAGAGGCCCAGAACAAGGCGTGGGGTGTCCTTCGCCGGTACCCCACGTCAGATAACCTCATTTCTTTTAAACGGGCAAAGGCTTTAGGGAAGCGAGTGCGTCGTGAGGCGAAAAGGGACTGTTGGCGCACCTTCCTCACCTCCATCAACTCATATACTGATACACACATAGTCTGGACACGAATACGCAAGCTGAAAGGACAACAAAAAAACAGCCTGCCCCTGGTTAGCACAACAGGGGACACACTCGAAGACCAGGCCAACACACTTGCACAACACTTCGAACACGTGTCCAGCTCATCACACTACACAAACACTTTCATGAAGCACAAAACGTCTGCGGAAAAGAAGTCCCTGCGTGATAGCAAGAAGTCGCACACTTCTTACAATTCTCCTTTTTCAACTAATGTTTCAAACTCCATACTGGAGAGCCCGTGGTCTGGAGGTATGTACAGTGAGCATACTGTTACCAGTTTATTAAAGATAATGGCTCGTATGGCTACAGCCTCTAAACTGGTCTGTAGCGGTAAGAACTGGCATGCCACTGATTTTTGCACGATAATCGCAACTCCTCCAGAGGGATGCATGCAGCCAGCCCTGTCTTTCCTAAATACAGAGTAGTTCTTTAAGAAGTTAGTTTCGTTCGTCCTCAAGTGTGTCTCCTGCAGACACATAATACTTATTTGGTGTTGTGACAGCAATTCATAGATATCGTCCAAGTTTTTCAGGAGGCCTCTGCAGTTCCATTGGACTACATTATCAGTTACCATCAGCTTATGCTGAACAAGGATTAAGGAAGTGCCATGCTGTCACCCTCCCAGGCTAAGACACCTTCCCAGGAGCCGTGACCCTAGGTGTCTTTTGCTTTGAACGGTCGAGCGACGTGCCGCGCCCTATCGGCGTACCACGCAACGGAGGGCTTGTCGTTGTGTCCATGGCTTCTTGCGAAGCCTCGTCAGCAGGGTTAGGCTGGCTGGTTGCGGCAGCCTGCCTCTCAGCAGGGACATGCACTGCAGTGCCAGCAAGGGGCGTAGCGTTGGCATCAAGGGGTGCTGGGGCAGCCCTTGACGCTTCTTTTGTGGCATGTGCAGTGGCCTTAGCCACCGGCACTGAGGGGGCTTGAGGTGTCCCTTGGGGCCTCACTGGGAGGGTTCCAAGGGGAACTCGAACCGAGTGTAGCGCCGCCCCCGTCGCGCTACATCGGCAAAGCTAGTGTGTGTCAGGAACAGTCTCTGTCGTGCTTCCCTAAAGGTAATGTTTTCCTTATACTTCAGAGCAATTATTTCTTTTTCTTTCTTCCATTGCGGGCACAAGCGCGAGTACGCGGCGTGCTCTCCCATGCAGTTTACACAGTGGAGTGGAGCTTCACAGGTGTCAGACGAGTGGTCGGGGAGGCTACACTTTGGACATGCCGCCTTGCCTCGGCAGCTCAGTGAACCATGGCCAAATCTTTGGCATTTATAGCAACGACGGGGGTTTGGAATATACAAACGCACAGGGATTTTAACGTAGCCTGCCTCGACAGACTCGGGCAGTACACTGGTCGAGAATGTGAGGATTACATGCTTGGTCGAAATTTCCTTCCCATCTCTACGTATTTTGATTCGTTGAACATTCACAACATTCTGGCCCTCGAACCCTTCCAGAAGTTCTTGCTCAGACAAGTTCAGAAAGTCTTCATCAGAGATAACACCTCTGGTAGTGTTCATGGATCGGTGGGGACTGATGCTCACAGGATTGTCGCCAACAGTGGTTATTTTCGTCAACTTGGCACACTGAGCTGCATCTTGTACTTCTAGGAGAAGGTCACCGCTTCCCAACTTGCTTACTTTATAACCGCCGCCTAGCTCATTCGTTAGAACTTTGGCTACCAAGAATGGTGACAGACGTCTCATTGACAAGCCTTCTTTTTCACAGTGCATGACGTGGAACTTTAAGAAATTTTCTGACTTTTTATGAGTGAAAAACTGCTGGACTGCTTCGTTGCGTCCCCGTTTTGGAGGACGATCATGGGATGCAGAAAATTTGTTGCCATAACAAGTGAAATCAATTGATGATGATGGTTGGTGTTTCATGGCGCAAGGCCAACGAGGGCAAAGAGCGCCAGAAAAGAAGTTATATAATGAAGCGAGGTGATTACCACAAAAAGGTAGGTATAAAAACATGTAAATCGGACATAGTAAAATCAATTCAAAGTAATGGTGATGGCTGGTGTATAGGGCCAGATTTGATTATGCGTGATATGAGATAAGGTTTAAAAACTTAACATCTGACAAATATTCAAAAACACGTTTCATAGAAACACTGGCATCGTCCCCTAGAAACAGCGATGGATGTAGTGCGATATGTTGTCTGTAGATCTCTCTGAAGTGTTTGTGTCGTGTTGTGTGAAGTGCCTTGCATGTTATTAGTATGTGGACTACGGATAGGTCCTCCCCGCACCTGCTACACAGAGGTCTAGGAGATCCCGTGAGCAGGTGGGAATGTGTTGCATGCGTGTGGCCTATCCGTAATCGAGCCAGGGTAACTTCGTTGTGTCTGTTGTGAGTATCAGTGGTGTATGCTCCCAAGAGTGGCTTTATAATGTGTAGTTTGTTGTCAGTCTGTTGATTCCAGTGTGCTTGCCATGTTGTGCGAAGGTGTTGTCTGATGTGTGATTTGAGGTCGGTGTAGGGTACTGTTGTTATGTCAACGGTAGTTGTAAGGGCAGCAGCGGCCGCCATTCGGTCTGCGGTCTCATTACCTGGAATTCCAGAGTGCCCTGGCACCCAGCACACGGTCACCTCAAGGTTTAACGCATGCACAGACATAAGAGTACTAATGAGAGCACTGACCACATGGTTTTTAGACTTCTGTGAGGATAATGTACGCACAACACTTAAAGAATCAGTATAAATTACAGATTTCGGAATTCGACTTAGAACAATATGTTGAACTACAAGAAGTATGCCATAGGCCTCTGCCGTAAAGATACTTGTATTTCTATTCATAGTTCTACAGACATTAAAGGTGCCACCATGCGCAGCACAGGAAACAGTTGTGGCAGTTTTTGAAGCATCCGTGTAAAATTCAGCACACTTATATTTGTGCTGCAGGGACAAGAAATGTTGCACGATCGCGCTTCTAGGCACACTGTTTTTCTCGACACTTATAAAAGATACATCGCAAGATATCGAGCGAAGCTGCCACGGTACTAGAAGCTCAGTAGCGGAGGTTTTGATGGTGTCTGAGAACATGACATCAAGTTGCGACGCTTCTTCTCTTACTCTGAAAGCGAAGGGAGCAGAGACTGATGGACGATTAGTAAGAAGTTGAGATAAGGATGTGTCATAAAAAACTGATGTAAAAGGATGGTGAGGCATTGATGAGATTTTAAAAGCATAAAGCAAGTCTGTGTAGGTTCGCTGACGTTCTAGGCTCCATTTGTTGCCCTCTACATACAGACTTTCGACTGGACTAGTCCGAAAGGCACCACATGACAAGCGGAGCCCTAGATGAAGCACAGGGTCCAGCATTCTGAGGGATGTTTTAGTGGCTGACCCATAAACAACGCTACCATAGTCCAGTCGTGAGCCTATCAAGCTGGTAAAAACACGTAAAAGAAGTTGTTTGTCAGCACCAAAAGAGATGTGCGACAGAACCTTCAGGATATTCATTGTTTTTAAGCATTTATGTTTTAGTTGTTTTATGTGGGGGTTGAATGTGAGCTTTTCGTCAAAGATTATACCTAAAAACTTGTGTTCCTTTTTTACAGGAATAGAGGCCCCGTGGAGTCGAATGTCTGGATCCGGCCGAATGCCACGCCTCTTAGAAAACAGAACACAAGCGCACTTTCCTGGATTAAATTTAAAACCATTGCTATCTGCCCAGCCGGCTAGCTTGTTCACACCAAGCTGCACTTGGCGCTCGCAGACAGACAAGTTACAAGACTTAAAAGATAATTGTACGTCGTCTACATAAATTGAACATGAAATCGACGGTGGCAATGCCTTCCGAAGAGAATTCATTTTCACAATAAACAAAGTGCAACTTAAAACTCCACCTTGCGGTACACCGTTTTCCTGCACATGAACCCTAGAAAGTGCAGTTCCAACTTGCACACGAAACGTTCTTTCAGACAGGTAACTAACAAGCGTATTCACCATGTTACCCGACATTCCAAAGGACTTCAAATCGCTGAGGATGCCGTACCGGCAAGCAGTATCGTACGCCTTTTCAAGATCAAAGAAGACCGTCATGCAGTACTGCTTGTGGAGGAAAGCATCTTTGATATAAGACTCTAACGCAACGAGTTGATCGCTGGTAGATCGCCCCGCCCTGAAGCCCGCCTGGCAGCTCTCAAGAAGACCATTGTACTCTAAGAAGTACACAAGTCTCCTGTTTATCATCTTCTCGAAGAGCTTACACAGGCAGCTTGTCAGGGCAATGGGGCGATAACTGGCAGGAGAGGAAGGGTCCTTCCCTTCCTTAAGGACAGCCCTTCCTGAAGGGATGCAGAAAATCTTGTCGCCATAACAAGTGAAATCAATTCAGCAGCTATGCTGACCGCCCACCACCGAGCCCAACCTGGGAACGCGCTAGATGCGCGTTAGCCATACATAGCTGCTATAACCCTGTTTAAGTCCTCAAGGTTGATTCCTTACCCAGGGTTAACCCTCGCCGCCTGGAAATGTGTGGAAATGAGGAAAAGAAGAGATGACAGGATAGGGGTAGAAAAGAAGACAGGAAGGTGAAAGAGCTGAGAGGGAGGCAGGAAAAGGCGACTGGCTGGTTCCCCCCGGGCGGGTCAGACCGGGGGCACCGTCTGCGAGAAGCAGGGGCCAAAGTGGTGTGTTGCCTCTACCGGGGGGCCATGAAGGTCCAAAACAACCCCGGCTTTGGCTCAGCCACCAGGATTCCCTTTTCCCCGGACACGGCTCAGCCACGCACAGCCGGGGCGTGGGTGGGTCCAACCCACATGTGCTCGGGTCCGTGGTGTTGCAAGTCACCAAGTGCCTACGGCAGTAGACACCCCTGCGGAGCTCGGGACCGTGGTGGCGCTACTCACCAAAACACCTTGAGTACACAAGGTGCCCCCTGCGGGGAGGCGTAGTCTATTCTTGACCTAACAACACTATTAAGAAGTGCTAGCAGACCTATTGTATCCGTACCCCAGGACTGATGAGATAGTACCTTTAAAATGTTCATTGTTTTCAGGCATGTCACTTTTAGTAATTTAATGTGTGGTATGAATGTGAGCTTGTGGTCGAGCAAAATACCTAGAAACCTGTGTTCCTTTTCCACTGGTATGGGCTGACCTCCTAACGTGATACAAGGAAGAGGTTGTACGCCGCGTATCCTAGAACCCCGCAACCCCGCGTATCCTAGGGGTTGCGGCACGCTTGGGGCATGTACCGTGCGTCATAGGCGTGTGCTACAGACCACCCGATAGTGGCCCAGAGTTCATTGAACACTTCAGCGATTCTCTCGATCACGTCTTAAACAAGCACCCAAACTCTGTTGCCATTCTTGGTGGGGATTTCAACTACCCCGACATAGACTGGTCCTCTTCCACGGTTAGCTGTGCCAGCCGTCGTCAAGAAAGCCTTAACTTTATAAACCTAACACATGTGCAAAACTTGTCACAGCTCGTGGCAGAACCAACGCGCGGAAATAACATTTTGGACCTCATACTCACTAATCAACCCGATAATGCAGTTACTCATGTCCTGGAGGAAATCAGTGATCACCGCGCCGTACATTGCTCCTTATCTATCCCACTGCCCGATAAAACCATAACTGCCAAGCACATACTCAATTACGCACGCACAAATGTCGAGAAAATGAATCGTTTGCTGGAAGAGTTTACACCCCATTTCGAAGCCAGTTTTGAAAATTGCACTGCAAATGAAAACTGGATTAAATTCCGTGACATGTTGAAACAAATCGAAGGTAGTTGTGTACCAAATATGACTATTAGATCAACGAAAAACGATCCGTGGTTCACACAGGATGTGAAAAGAAGTCTTAATAAAAAGAAGCGAGCATTTAGGAAGGCGTCACGGACAAAATCGACAGTAGACTGGGATAACTATAAGGATGTATCAAGGAAAACCGAAGCCATCATTAAAGAAGCCAAACATAAATTTTTCAATTGCACACTGCCTAACCTCCTGAAAACTGACCCTAAAAAATTCTGGCTAGTCGTAAACCCTAGAAACACTGATTCCCCGACCTTGCTAGACGGTGAGCATGGTGATTCTCCGTCGGCTGAGGAAACCGCGGAAATATTCAGCGATCAGTTTGCATCGGTATTTTCAAATGAGCTTCCATTAGATTCGCAAGACCTACCAGAGACCGTCATTCATGATACCTTTCTTCCAATAGTAATCACCGAAAATGGCGTAGCACGTGCCATTGAGCGACTCGAGTACAAGACGAGTCCAGGGCCTGATGGCATTAGCTCCAAACTTCTGAAATTAACCGCTCAAAAATCATCGTACCTATTGAAACTAATATTTCAGCAGTCACTGGACACAGGTTGCGTCCCAGATGATTGGAAGTCAGCGTTAGTGGTACCTATATTCAAATCTGGCTTAAAATCATGTGCTAATAATTACCGGCCAATCTCTCTTACTTCCATTCCGTGCAAAATACTCGAGCATATTCTGTTTACGCACATCGTATCACACCTCAATAAAAATAACTTGCTAATAGATAACCAACATGGCTTCCGCAATAACCGATCTTGCGAAACTCAGCTCTTCGAATTGGTAACTGACCTTAATAATTCTCTGAATAACTCCCGCTACATTGACGCAATTTTTATAGATTTCTCTAAAGCATTTGACCGCGTGCAACACCAAAGGTTGATGACTAAAATCTGTAATCTACAGCTAGACGATAAAACGACCCAGTGGATAAGCGGTTTTCTTACTAACAGGGTTCAGTCAGTTAAACTTAACAACGTTATCTCTAGACCCAGACCCGTCAAGTCCGGAGTGCCCCAGGGTTCCGTACTAGGCCCTCTATTGTTTCTTGTCTATATTAATGATATTGGATCCAACATTAACTCTTCCCTGCGTCTCTTTGCTGACGATTGCGTAATTTACAAGGAAATCACCGAACCACACGACGTAAACATCTTGCAGTCCGACTTGAGAAAATTATCAGAATGGTGCCGTTTATGGCAAATGGAAATAAATGTAAACAAAACCAAACACGTACGCTTTTCATCTGTTGCATATCCTTCGCCCAATGAGTATGTCCTAAACAACTTAGTAATTCAAACAGTTCCATCTATCAAATATCTAGGTATTTTATTCCACTTTGATCTAACCTGGTCTAAACACGTAGAATACATTACCGCGAAAGCATTACGGAAACTTGGTCTTCTTAAGCGCCGCCTGAAACTTGCAAACAAGGACACCAAACTTCACGCATACAATACTGTAATCCGGCCAACCCTAGAATATGCTTCCATAGTATGGCACCCCCACACAGCAATCCTTACTGATACGCTCGAATCTGTTCAAAACAAAGCCGCGCGATTTATTTTGTCATGTTATTCCCGCTATGAAAGTGTGTCATTCATAAAGAAAAACTTAAATCTCCCACCTCTTGCCATGCGCAGAAAATATTTCCGCTTATCTTTCTTCCACAAATTATATTATAGTGATTCGCCGTTCCGCCGTACGTTTATTCACCCTGCTTTGTACATTTCCGCACGCGTTGACCATGATCATAAAATTGAACCTATATTTTCTCGCACAAAAAAGCACCAATACTCACCCCTGGTATTATCGATAACCGAGTGGAATGCTCTGCCTGCCAGCATTGTAACGCATGCGCAGCAATCATCTTTCCAGTCTGCATTATTTTCGTTCCTTGAATGTGATCCACAATCATAGTCATTGCCACTTTTTTTGCTGCTGTATAACGTGTCGTGCAGCTTTTTCAATGTGCTCGCCTGTGAAAACCTTGCTGTGTTCTTTTTTTGCTTATTTTGGTTGACCGACTGTGTATCCTGCGCATGTTTTCTTGTCTTCTTCTTTTCTTGCTAAAAAATTGCTGTTGTCACTGATTACTGTATAATCCCCCCTTATGTAATGCCCTAGAGGCCCTTAAGGTATATAAATAAATAAATAAATAAATAAATAAAAGACAACAACAGCCCTTTTATCAGCGTTAAACTTAAAACCATTTCTTTCAGCCTATGTAACCAGCCTGTTGACACTTAATTGGATTTGACGTTCACATATCGACAGATTACAGGATTTAAAGCTAACTTGGATATCGTCAACGTAGGCAGAGTGTGAAACAGTCCGAGGCAGCACAGTTTTAAGAGAACTCATTTTAACAATGAACAGTGCACAGCTCAGCACTCCTCCCTGGGGTACGCCATTTTCCTAAACAAATGTTCTAGACAGGGCAGTCCCCAAACGGACACGAAATGTGCGATCAGACAAATAGTCTTGAATAACATTGAGTATATTGCCACTAAGGCCAAACGACTGCAAATCAAATAGAATTCCATATCGCCACGTTCTATCGTAGGCTTTCTCCACATCAAAGAATACAGAGAAGCAGTACTGTTTATGCACAAAAGCGCCTTTAACATACGATTCAAATGCAACCAGATTATCTGTAGTTGATCTCCCAGACCTAAACCCTGCCTGATTTTCGTCTAGAACACCATGAAACTCGAAAAAGCAAAAAAAGTCGTCCGTTTATCATTTTTTCCATGAGCTTACACAAACAGCTGGTCAGGGCAATAGGCCTGTAACTAGCAGCAAAGGATGGTTCTTTCCCCTCTTTTAGAAGAGGTACAATGATTGCCTCTTTCCATGCTTTCGGAAAGCGGCCTTTCTGTGATATTTTGTTAAAGAGAGAGAGCATTGTGTAAAGTGTGTCAATGTGTAAGTGCCTGATCATCTCATAGCTGATTCTGTCAGCTCCAGGGGCTGACTTACCACATGTGGACAATGCAGTAATTAGTTCGGGCATCGTAAATGGTGCATTGAATCCTTCATTTGAGCATTGGTTCACACAAAGGGGCTGGCGCGCAGCTGCTTTCTTGTGCTGTAAAATTGTTTGTGTGTAATGAGAGGAACTGAATACGTGTTCAAAAGGTTTGCCGAGAGCATCTGCTTGGTCTTTTATTGTGTTACCCACACTATTTACAAGGGGAGTAGGGTTGGTCTTGTAGCCTTTTAGTTTCTTTATCCTAGTCCATACTTTGCGAGTTTATAGACGATATAAACCTTGTCCAACTTTCGTTTTTTGCTAAGCGCCGTGTCCGCTTTCCGTTGGCTTTTGCCCGTTTAAACTTAAGCAGGTTGTCTGCCGTAGAATAGCGGCGCAAGAGTGCCCATGCTTTATTCTGTTCGGAACGTGAACGCTTGCACTCCTCATTCCACCATGGTCTAGGGCTGGGGAGGGTTTTAGGAGTGGTCTCTGGAATGCTCTGTTGAGCAAAGTCAAAAATATGGGCCGTAATAAGTGAGCTGGCAGCTTAAACATCTAAATGACTTATTAGTGAAGGGGTTAGTCTGGAAAGTTCTTCAGGTCGAGATGCCTCCCGGCGATGAATGCAAGACTGCGTTCACTTGCCATCGGGGGCTGTACGATTTCGTACGCATGCCCTTTGGTTTGTGCGGGAGTCCCAGCACATTCCCCAGCACATGTTTTCCAATCAGCTGCATGTTGTTTAACAGTTCGAGGCGAATCGGTGTCTTGGGAGTTATTTCTTACAGCGAGTAGTTTCACGGGGAAATGGTCGCTGCCATAGGGGTTGTTAATTACATTCCACTCACAGGTGGGCAGTAAAATTGCGGAGCCAATTTTACTGCCCACCCAGAGCCTATAGCAGAATATGTGTTGTGGGCCGTGTTGTAGTATGTTGGATGTTTCTTATTAAAAATGCAACTGCCCGATGATGTGATGAACATTTCAGTTAGCCGCCCTAGCGTATAAGCTCGCGCAGATCCCCAGAGAGGGTTGTGGGCATTAAAATCCCCAATAATTAGGTAGGGTTCAGGTAGCTCATTGGTGAGGTTTTCAAATTTGACGCTGGATAGACGATAGTCCGGTGGAATGTAAAGAGAACACACTGATGATGATGATCGTTAGAGTTTTTTGGCGCAAGGCCAGCTGGGGCAAAGAGCGCCAAACAAAAGTATCTAAAATAAAATATAGGCTACTAGAGCCAAAATAACAATAAAATCAATTAACGGCAATGGTGATGGCTGGTGTATAGGGCCAGATATGATTATGCGTGATAGGAGATGAGGTTTAAAAACTTGACGTCGGACAAATACTCAAACACACGTTTCACGGAAACAATGGCATCATCACCTAGGAAAAACGATGGATGTAGGGGAATATGTTGTCTGTAGAGTTCTCTGAAGTGTTTGTGTCGTGTTGTGTGAAGTGCCTTGCATGTGATTAGTATGTGCACTACGGATAGGGCCTCTCCGCACCTGCCGCACTGGGGTCTAGAAGATCCCGTCAGCAGATACGAGTGCGTCGCATGGGTGTGCCCTATCCGCAGCCTACCCAAGGCGACCTCCGTGTGTCTGTTGTGTGAGTCAGTTGTGTACCGTCCCAAGTGTGGCTTTATTACATGTAGTTTGTTGTCTGTCTGTTCGTCCCAGTGTGTTTGCCATGTTCTGCGCAGGTGTTGTCTTATGTGCGGCTTGAGGTCTGTGTAGGGTACCGTTGTAATGTCCACAGTGTTCCTGAGTGCAGCCGCACCGGCCCTCTCGTCTGCCAACTCGTTCCCAGAGATCCCTGCGTGTCCTGGGACCCAGCAGAGGGCCACCTCATGCTTTTGTGCATACACGGACATGATAGTGCAGAATACAAGATTAACTATGTGGTTTCTGGGGGGCTTGTGCGATGACAGTGTGCGAACAACACTCAAAGAATCTGTATATATGATGGAATTGGGAATGTGATTTTCAAGGATGTGTCGTACAATCAGTAAAATTCCATACGCTTCCGCTGAAAAAATTGATGTGTGCACGCTCATGGTTCTGGCTGCATTGAAATTAGGACCATGAGCAGCGCATGACACCATACTGGAGGTTTTAGAAGCGTCACTATAAAATTCTGCACATGTGTATTTAAACTGCAAAGACAGAAAGTGCTGCAGTATTGCAGCTCGTGGTACACGATTGTTGTCAAGTCTCATAAAAGAAAGGTCGCACGACACAGGGCGAACTTGCCAAGGCGGTAAACTGTTAGAAAAGGATGACCTGTACACGTCTAAAAACGAAGCACTGAGATCCGAGGCTCGCTCTCTCACTCTAAGTGAAAAGGGCAGAGGAACGGATGGGCGATTTACAAAGAGCAGAGATGTTGATGTATCATTAAAGACAGGATAAAAAGGATGATTATTCAGCGATGAAATTTTAAAAGCATAAAGCAAGTCCATGTATGTTCGTTGGTTCTCAAGGCTCCACTTATTACATTCGACATACAGACTCTCGACAGGGCTAGTGCGAAAAGCACCCGAGGCGAGACGAAGCCCCAAGTGTAGCACTGGGTCAAGCATTCGCAACGCTGTTTTAGTCGCCGACCCATATACCACACTGCCATAGTCTAAACGAGACCCAACCAAAGCAGTATAGAGCCGTAGTAGGAGTTCTTTGTCGGAACCATAAGATTGATGGGAGAGAACCTTAAGTATATTCATTGTTTTCAGACATTTATGTTTAAGTTCCTTGATGTGTGGAATGAATGTGAGTTTCTGGTCAAACACAACACCTAAGAACTTGTGCTCCTTGTTCACAGGAAGCGACACGCCATTAAGAGTAATGTCTGGGTCCGTATGGACCCCGCGCTTCCTGGAGAACACAACGCAGGAGCTTTTTACAGGATTTAATTTAAAGCCATTCTTGTCAGCCCAGCCGGCAAGTTTCTTGACGCCGAGCTGGACTTGACGTTCGCAGATTGACATATTGCATGATTTATAGGATATCTGCACGTCATCTACATACATGGAATAAGAGATTGTAGGTGGCAGTGCCTTACCAAGAGAGTTCATTTTTACTATGAAGAGAGTGCAGCTCAACACGCCACCCTGTGGCACGCCATTTTCTTGCACATAAACGTTTGAGAGTGCACAACCAACTCTTACTCGAAACGTTCTGTCTGACAAGTAACTAACAAGAGTGTTTAACATGTTACCCGATACACCGAATGACTTGAGGTCCCTAAGGATCCCATAACGCCAAGTGGTGTCGTATGCCTTTTCAAGGTCGAAGAAGACAGCTAAACAATACTGCTTATGCGCGAAGGCATCCTTGATGTACGAGTCAAGAGCTACCAGCTGATCGTTCGTCGATCGCCCCACCCTAAAGCCTGCCTGGCAGCTCTCGAGAAGACCGTTGTACTCAAGGAAGTACATGAGCCTGCGATTTACCATCTTCTCGAAGAGCTTGCACAGGCAGCTCGTCAGGGCTATAGGACGGTAGCTTGAGGGGGACGACGGGTCCTTTCCCTCCTTCAGGAAAGCTACAACTATAGCCTCCTTCCAAGAGTTTGGAATGTGCCCCGAAAACCAAATCTTGTTATATAGGTGTAAGAGTGTTAAAAGAGTGTCTGCGTGCAGGTGTTGTATCATTGTGTATGTGATGTTGTCTGGGCCTGGAGCTGAGGGTTTACACGTGCTTAGAGCAGCCCTCAGCTCATGTAGTGAAAACAGGGAGTTGTAAGAAGTCTGTGATTTGTTGCTGTCGCGTAGGGACTTCTTTTCACAACAGGCTTTATGTTTCAGGAAAGTGTTTGTGTAGTGTGCTGAACTGGACACGTGTTGGAAGTGTTGTGCGAGTGTGTCAGCCTGGTCTTCGAGTGTGTCCCCTGTAGTGCTGACCAGAGGCAGGCTGTGTGTTTGTTGTCCCTTGAGTTTACGTATTCGTGTCCATACTTTCCTTGTGTCTGTGTAGGAGTTTATTGATGTAATGAATGTACGCCAACTCTCTCGTTTTGCCCCACGGCGCACACGTTTTCCTAACGCCTTGGCCCGTTTGAACAAGAGGAGGTTTCCCGACGTGGGGTACCGACGAAGGACACCCCACGCCTTGTTCTGGGCCTCTCGCGCCCGCCTACAGTCCTCATTCCACCACGGCCTCCGCTGGTTGCGCGGGGCACCAGAGGCGTGGGGAATGGACTTTTCGGCGGCGTCGAGGATGTGCGCCGTGAGGAGTTGGGTAGATTCTTCAACGTGTAGGTGTCCTATGGATGTGTGGTGTAGTTTGGATGTCTCTGTAAATGTATTCCAGTTAGCTCGTGTTTCATTGAACCGATTATGGGAAGATGGACTGCATGGGCCTTTACCTATGTATGTAAGTGAGGTGGGGAAGTGGTCACTGCCATATGGGTCAGTTCCCACACCCCACTCGAGAAGAGGAAAGAGAACTGCGGAGCCAATAGCCAAGTCAAGACATGAGTATGTGTTGTGTCCTATGTTATGATATGTAGGCTGTTTATTGTTGAAAAGGCATGCTCCAGAGGATGTAAGAAACCTCTCTATCAGGCGACCCCGGGCATCCGTACGAGAAGAACCCCAAAGAGAATTGTGAGCATTAAGGTCGCCTGTTAGAATGTACGGTTCGGGCAGCTGGTCAACCAGCGCCTCAACGTCAGAGCTCGAAAGTGGAACATCAGGAAGAATGTATATGGAGAACCGTTATCAACCTATTAAATATTAAGCGTATTGCTACAGCCTCAAGGATAGTGTTTAAAGTGACAGGGTGGCATGCTAAGGATTTCCGGACGATTATGGCCACACCGCCAGAGGAGTGTGTGCAGCCATCCCTGTCCTTTCTGAAGACCATGTAACTATTCAAGAAATTTGTGTGCTTGGAATTCAAATGTGTTTCCTGAACACACATTACACTTGGCTGATTAGCATGCAGTATTTCGTATACATCGTCAAGATTTTTAAGAAGGCCTCTACAGTTCCATTGAATTATGTTTTCTCTTCCCATTATTTAGTGTGAGAGCTACTGGAGTGTGTGTGTTTGTTTATGTGTCGTCTTTCGGGGCTGTGACTCTCGCCTTTTTAGGCTTGTCGGGAGGCTTTGGCGTCGGGACGCGTTCCTTGCGCTGCGTTGCAGGCAGGAACGGCCCGACATCCATATCGTCGTCGGATGTCCGAGGGGTGCCCGACGGACCGGGCCCCCCGGACTTGGCCCCCCCTCGGGAGCCCTTCGTTTGAGCCGCCACCGCCGAGGGCGTCCGGAGCGCCAGAGGTGGCACGGGCGGTGCGGTGGGAACCGGTGCAGGGCCCGTGGTGTCCATCACCTCGGTACCCTCCAACGCACTGGAGGACGGGGAGACAGAGGCAGGAGCGGCACCGGTCCCGACGGAAGACGTTTGCACCACAACCGCTGCTGCCTTAGCAAGCGGCGTGGTGGCGGGTTGGGCTGCCTGAGGCAACCCAGGGGGGGGCGGGGGAGGGACCAGGTCAGACTCGCTGAACTGGGTCCCTGTGGAAACCAGACGCCGCTCCGCCCCCCGGCGAGCTGCGTCGGCGTACCTCCCCAGGGGGAAAGAGGCGAACCTCCTTCGCGCCTCTGGGAAGGTGATGTTCTCCGTGACCTTGATGTTAATTATCTTTTTTTCCAATTGAAATTTTTCGCACTTGCGGGAGTACGCTGCATGCGGACCGCCGCAGTTCACACAAGTGAGGGTTTCGGATGGACAGTTGTCAGTCGGATGATCGTGCGCCGCGCATTTCGCACACGTCGTTCGGCCACGACAAGAGGTTGTACCGTGCCCGAACCGCTGGCACTTAAAACAGCGCCGCGGATTCGGGATGTACGGACGGATGGAGCAACGGATAAAACCTGCATTGATGTGTTGTGGAAGAACTGCGCGGTCGAAAGTCAAGATAATGTGCTTGGTGGGAATCTCCTTGTCGTCTCTGCGGATAGTGATGCGTCTCACGGCAGTGACGCCCTGATCCTTCAAGCCGGCAAGGAGATCCGCATCCGTTTCGTTCAAAAGATCTGTCTCGGATATCACACCCTGGGAGCTGTTGAGGCTCCGATGGGGTGTGACCGTGATGTCTAGATCAGCCAGTCTAGTCTGAGCTAGAAGCTTCATGGACTGCTGCTTGTCATTTATTTCGATGAGGAGTTCACCAGACCTTTGTTTTTTGCACTTATACGATTTTCCTACTATGGCTTCAAGATACTTGGCGATCAAGAAGACTGACTGAGATGCAAGAGGGTGGGTTGGATTGAGGGATTCCATCACAAGAAATCGAGAAAAATGGTCCGGTTCAGGGAAGGTTAACGACGGCAACGGAGGAAAGGATACTTCGGTGCGGCCCCTTTTCAGGGACCGATCACGGTTGGGGGGGGTTTTAGACAATACCATAAAGCATAGTATAAAAGCAGGGAGACGGGGGTACTTTCTCCTTTGACCTTACCCTGGTAGTCAAAGAGGTCCCGGAGCTCCCTGCCTGGTAGACAGGCAGGGAGCCCATCGGCCGGAGCTTGACCAAGGCTCCGACGGCCACCGTTTACGTCTTCTACCCTTCACCTTTAAACACATCGCCACGGTTGGACACGGCTTATGTTGGGAGCTCGGGGTCCGCGGTGTCGCTGCTCACCGTCACCATGAATACTCAAGGTGCCCCGTGCGGGGAAAGAGAACACACTGTTATTAATCTATCAAAAATTATGGCTCTAACGGCAACTGCTTCAAGTGAAGTTTGTAGCTGCAGCTGTTCATGATGATGATGATGGTTGGATGTTTATGGCGCAAGGCCAACTGGGGCAAAGAGCGCCAAAACAATAGTCATATATGAGGGGTGAAACCTTAAACACTAAGTAGAGTCAGTAAAAACAAAAGTGAAATCCCAAAACGACAATGAGCATGGCTGGTGTATAGGGCCAGATTTCATGATGCGTGATAGGAAATGAGGTTTAAAAACTTGACCTCTGACAAATATTCAAACACACGTTCCACAGAAACAATGGCATCGTCACCTAGAAAAAACAATGGATGTAGGGGAATATGTTGTCTCTAGAGTTCTCTGAAGTGTTTGTGTCGTGTTGTGTGAAGTGCCTTGCATGTGATTAGTATGTGCACTACGGATAGGGCCTCTCCGCACCTGCTGCACTGGGGTCTAGAAGATCCCGTCAGCAGATACGAGTGCGTCGCATGGGTGTGCCCTATCCGCAGCCTACCCAAGGCGACTTCCGTGTGTCTGTTGCTTGTGTCAGTGGTGTATGGTCCCAAGCGTGGTTTTATAGCGTGTAACTTGTTATCTGTCTGTTCACTCCAGTGTGTTTGCCATGTTCTACGCAAGTGTTGTCTTATGTGTGGCTTGAGGTCTGTATATGGTACGGTTGTTATGTCTGCAGTGCTCCTGAGTGCAGCAGCAGCAGCCCTCTCGTCTGCCAACTCATTCCCAGCAATCCCAGAGTGTCCTCGAACCCAGCAGAGGAGCAGCTGATGCTTCTTTGCATACACAGACATGATAGTGTTAAATACAAGATTAACTATGTGGTTTTTGGGGGGTGTATGCGATGACAGTGCGCGAACAGCACTCAAGGAATCTGTGTATATGATAGACTCCGGAATTTGATTTTCAAGTATGTGACGTACAATCAGCAAAATCCCATACGCTTCTGCTGAAAAAATTGTCGTGTGGACGCTCATGGTTCTGGCTGCACTGAAATTCGGACCATGAGCAGCGCAGGAGACCATAGTGGAGGTTTTAGACGCGTCACTGTAAAATTCTGCAAGTGGGTATTTAAACTGCAGAGACAGAAAGTGCTGCAGTATTGCAGCTCGCGGTACCCGATTTTTGTCAAGTTTCATAAAAGAAAGGTCGGAGGACACAGGACGAACTTTCCAAGGAGGTAAAATGTCTGAAAAGGATGATCTGTACACATCTAAAAACGAAGCGCTCAGATCCGAGGTTCGCTCTCTCACTCTAAGTGAAAAGGGCAGAGGAACGGATGGGCGATTTACAAAAAGCACAGATGTGGATGTGTCGTTAAAGACAGGATAAAAAGGATGGTTATTCAGCGATGAAATTTTAAAAGCGTCAAGTAAGTCCATGTATGTCTGTTGGTTCTCAAGGCTCCACTTATTACACTCGGCATACAGACTCTCGACAGGGCTAGTGCGAAAAGCACCCGACGCAAGTCGTAGCCCCAAGTGTAGCACTGGGTCAAGCATTCGCAACGCTGTTTTACTCGCCGACCCATATACCACACTGCCATAGTCTAAACGAGACCCAACCAAAGCAGTGTAGAGCCGTAGTAGGAGTTCTTTGTTGGAACCATACGATTGATGGGAGAGAACCTTAAGTATATTCATTGTTTTCAGACATTTATGTTTAAGTTTCTTGATGTGTGGAATGAATGTGAGTTTCTGGTCAAACACAACACCTAAGAACTTGTGCTCCTTGTTCACAGGAAGCGACACGCCATTCAGAGTAATGTCTGGGTCCGGATGGACCCCGCGCTTCCTGGAGAACACAACGCAGGAGCTTTTTGCAGGATTCAATTTAAACCCATTCTTGTCTGCCCAGCCGGCAAGCTTCTTGACACCAAGCTGGACTTGACGTTCGCATATTGACATATTACATGATTTAAAAGATATTTGCACGTCGTCTACATACATAGAATAAGATATTGTTGGTGGCAGTGCCTTTCCAAGAGAGGTCATCTTTACGATAAAGAGAGTGCAACTCAACACGCCACCTTGCGGCACGCCATTTTCTTGGACGTGAACCTTTGAAAGTGCACAACCAACTCTTACTCTGAACGCTCTCTCCGACAAATAACTAACAAGGGTGTTCAACATATTACCCGAAACACCGAATGACCTGAGGTCACTAAGGATCCCATAACGCCAAGCGGTGTCGTAGGCCTTCTCGAGGTCGAAAAAGACAGTTAAGCAGTACTGCTTATGCACGAAGGCATCCTTGATGTATGAGTCAAGTGCAACCAGTTGATCGTTCGTCGATCGCCCCACCCTAAAGCCTGCCTGCCAGCTCGCGAGAAGACCATTGTACTCGAGGAAGTACACGAGCCTCCGATTGATCATCTTCTCGAAGAGCTTGCACAGGCAGCTCGTCAGGGCTATTGGACGGTAACTTGAGGGGGACGACGGGTCCTTTCCCTCCTTCAAGAAAGCCACTACAATGGCCTCCCTCCAAGAGTGTGGAATGTGCCCCGAAAGCCATATTTTATTATATAGATGTATAAGTGCTTCAAGTGTGTCTGCGTGTAGGTGTTGTATCATTGTGTATGTAATGTTGTCTGGGCCTGGAGCTGAGGGTTTACACGTGCTCAGAGCAGCCCTCAGCTCATGTAGTGAAAACAGGGAGTTGTAAGAAGTCTGTGATTTGTTGTTGTCGTGTAGGGACTTCTTTTCACAAGAGGCTTTATACTTCAGGAAAGTGTTCGTGTAGTGTGCTGAACTGGACACGTGTTGGAAGTGTTGTGCGAGTGTGTCAGCCTGGTCTTCCAGAGTGTCCCCTGTTGTACTGACCAGGGGCAGACTGTGTGTATTTTGTCCTTTGAGTTTGCGTATACGTGTCCATACCTTGCGTGTGTCTGTGTAGGAGTTTATTGATGTTATGAAGGAACGCCAACTCTCTCGTTTTGCCTCACGACGCACACGTTTTCCTAACGCCTTGGCCCGTTTGAACAAAATGAGGTTACCCGACGTGGGGTACCGACGAAGGACACCCCACGCCTTGTTCTGGGCCTCTCGCGCCCGCCTACAGTCCTCATTCCACCACGGCCTCCGCTGGTTGCGCGGGGCACCAGAGGCGTGGGGAATGGACTTTTCGGCGGCGTCGAGGATGTGCGCCGTGAGGAGTTGTGCGGCTTCATCTACGTGTAAGTGTGCTATGGATGTGTGGTGTAGTTTCGATGTCTCTGTAAATGTGTTCCAGTTAGCTCGTGCTTCATTGAACCTATTATGGGAAGATGGACTGCTCGGGCCTTTACCTATGTATGTAAGTGAGGTGGGGAAGTGGTCACTGCCATATGGATCAGTTCCCACACCCCACTCGAGAAGAGGAAAGAGAACTGCGGAGCCAATAGCCAAGTCAAGACATGAGTATGTGTTGTGTCCTATGTTATGATATGTAGGCTGTTTATTGTTGAAAAGGCATGCTCCAGAGGATGTGAGAAACCTCTCTATCAGGCGACCCCGGGCATCCGTACAAGAAGAGCCCCAAAGAGAATTGTGAGCATTAAGGTCGCCTGTCAGGATGTATGGTTCGGGCAGCTGGTCAACCAGCGCCTCGATGTCAGAGCTCGAAAGTGTAACATCAGGAGGAATGTATATGGAGCATACCGTTATCAACCTATTAAATATTATTAAGCGTATTGCTACAGCCTCAAGGATAGTGTTTAAAGTGACAGGGTGGCATGCTAAGGATTTCCGGACGATTATGGCCACACCGCCAGAAGAGTGTGTGCAGCCATCCCTATCCTTTCTGAAGACCATGTAACTATTCAAGAAATTTGTGTGCTTGGAATTCAAATGTGTTTCCTGAACACACATTACACTTGGCTGATTAGCATGCAGTATTTCATACACATCGTCAAGATTTTTAAGAAGGCCTCTACAGTTCCATTGAATTATGTTTTCTCTTCCCATTATTTAGTGTGAGAACTACTGGAGTGTGTGTGTTTGTTTATGTGTCGTCTTTCGGGGCTGTGACTCTTGCCTTTTTTGGCTTATCGGGAGGCTTTGGCGTCGGGACGCGTTCCTTGCGCTGCGTTGCAAGCAGGAACGGCCCGACATCCATGTCGTCGTCGGATGTCCGAGGGGTGCCCGACGGACCGGGCTCCCCGGACTTGGCCCCCCCTCGGGAGCCCTTCGTTTGAGCTGCCACCGCCGAGGGCGTCCGGGCGCCAGAGGTGGCACGGGCGGTGCGGTGGCGGTGGGAACCGGTGCGGGGCCCGTGGTGTCCATCACCTCGGTAGCCTCCAACGCACTGGAGGACTTGGAGACAGAGGCGGGAGCGGCACCGGTCCCGACGGAAGACGTTTGCACCACAACCGCTGCTGCCTCAGCAAGCGGCGTGGTGCCGGGTTGGGCTGCCAGAGGCAACCCAGGGGGGGGGCGGGGCAGGGACCAGGTCAGACTCGCTGAACTGGGTCCCTGTGGACACCAGACGCTGCTCCGCCCCCCGGCGAGCCGCGTCGGCGTACCTCCCCAGAGGGAAAGAGGCGAACCTCTTTCGCGCCTCTGGGAAGGTGATGTTCTCAGTTACCTTCACATTAATGATCGCCTTCTCCTGCTTAAACTTCTCGCACGTTCGAGAGTAGGCGGCATGGGGTCCCTGGCAGTTGGCGCAGGTGAGGGTTGACGATGGACAATTATCAGATGGATGATCATGCTGAGCGCACTTTGCGCAGGTCAGACGACCACGGCAGGAGTTGGTTCCGTGCCCGACCCGCTGGCACTTAAAGCAGCGGCGCGGGTTCGGAATGTAAGGACGAATGGAGCATCGGATGAACCCTGCGTTGATATGGTCAGGAAGTGAGAAGCAGTTTAAGGTCCGGATAATGTGTTTCGTGGGGATTATCTTATCATCTCTACGCATCGTGATGCGGCGCACGGCTGTGACACCCTGATCCTTTAGACCTTCAAGAATGTCGGCATCTGTCTCGTTAAGAAGATCTGCCGCAGAGATCACACCCTGCGAGCTATTCAGGCTGCGGTGGGGTGTGACCCTGATGTCCAGATCGACCATTTTCGTCTGACCAAGAAGTGTGTTTGCCTGCTGCTGGTTTTTTACCTCGACGAGCACTTCGCCTGTGCGTTGTTTTTTGGCATTGTAGGTTTTCCCAATTATTCCATCAAGGTATTTTGTAATCAAAAATACTGATTGTGAAGCAAGAGGGCGGGCTGTGTCTAGAGATTCGATAACTAGGAAACGAGAGTATTTGTCTGGCTTTGGGAAGCTCCTGCTTGGAAGTGGAGGGAAAGATACTTCGGTGCGGCCCCTTTTCAAGGACCGATCACGTTTGGGGGGGGGTTTGAATTTTCCATACAGCATAGAAAAAAGCAGGGGACGGGGGTACTTTCTTCTCAAACCTTACCCTGATAGCCTGAGAGGTCCCGGAGCTCCCTGCCTGGTAAACAGACAGGGAGTCCATCTGCCGGAGCTTGACCTGGGCTCCGACGGCCACCGTTTGAGGCTTCTACCCTTCACCTTTAAACACATCACCACGGTAGGTTACAGTTTATGTTGGGGGCTCGGGGTCCGCGGTGTCGCCAACACCGTCACCATGAATACTCAAGGTGCCCCGTGCGGGGGCTGCAGGTGTTCACAAGCAACAGATTTTTGTACTATTATTGCCACACCACCAGATGGATGGTGGTAGTTCAGTCTGTGTTTACGAAATATAGTGTATGGTGTTAAACAGTTTGTCTGAGATGGGCGTAGGTGTGTTTCTTGGAGGCACAGTATGTTTGGTTTGTGATTTGAGAGTATATCATATATATCGTCAAGGTTGTTCAACAGCCCCCTACAATTCCACTGGATAACACTTTCAGCAGCCATAAATACCAAGAGAAGAGAAATACAGATCTTGAGATGTTCTTTTTCCATTAAAAGGGTCATTAGTGAGGTAGTTTTGTTTTTGGGACCCTTCGAATAGTTTACCTAGGTCGCCGAGTTAGTTCCCGGTGTAGTGAGCTTGGACGACTTCGGTTTGTTTGATTTACCCCGACCAGCGGAACTGCGGCGCTCCTGTTGTGTTTCAGAAGCAGGTGTGCTTGGAGAGACATCCATGGCCTCATCCACGGTTTCTGAAGAAGTGTCAGTGGAGACACTGTGCTAGAGGTCGCAGCCACATCACTGGACATTGCTGCAACAGCAGTGACCGCAGGAGCAGCCTTCTGCTGTTTTGCAGATGCCCGGGATGGAGCCAGGTCATAACTCATCTGGACTGAGCTTGTGCTTGAGGCCTTAGGCACAGCACCAGAGCTCATGCTGGAGGCCTTAGGCGCAGAACAGGTGGTCGCGCTGGAAGCCTTAGGCCTAGCACCAGAGGAGGGTGTAGGAGCAGAAGCCACGGGAGCAACTTTCTGCTGCTGAGCGGGGGGCTGTGGCGGGACCAGGTTGCACTGGGTGCCCGCATCCGCCAGACGACGCTCCACCCCCCGGCGAGCAGCGTCTGCGTAACTTCTGCCTGAAAGCAGGGCATGCTTCAGGCGTGCTTGTGCAAAGGTTAGGTTTTCAGTGACTTTGAGTTGAATTATTTCTTTTTCCTTTTTGAATGCGGGACATGCACGTGAATACGCAGCGTGTGGTTCCCCAGAGTTTGGACATTTCACTTGTTCTTTTTTCCAGTCATCAATGGTGTGGTCAGCACGTGAAAACTGAGCACAGGTGGGTCGGCCACGACAAGACTGAGTTCCGTGGCCATACTTCTGGCACTTGAAACACCTTCGAGGACTAGGTATGTAAGGGCGTACTGGACAGGATATGAAGGCAGCATGGACGGATTCAGGAAGCGTTGGACGATTGAAGGTCAGAACAACATGCTTAGTTCGAATTTCCTCACCTGCGCGACGCATGGTGATCCGCCGCACAGCCGTGACGCCCTGGTCCCTCAGTCCCTCAAGCAAATCCTCATCTGTCTCGTGAAGCAGTTCCCTCTCTGAGATCACGCCTTGCGTTGTGTTCAGGCTTCGATGTGGTGTGACCGTTACTTTGAGTTCAGCCAAGGTGTTCTGTTTTAGTAGGTTCTGACTTTGTTTATTTCGTTGCACCTCTACCAGCAGATCACCAGAGGCTAGTTTCCTAGCTTGGTAATCCCGGCCGACAACGCTTTCAAGGCACTTTGCAATGAGGAAGACAGATTTTTTAGCAGGTGGTGCATTTTCGGCTTCAGAGTGTATAACCAGGTATTTTGTGAAAGTTTCACCTTGGGAGACTGGTTTCAGTTGTGTTACCTCGGTGCGGCCCCCTTTAGAGAGCCGATCAGTTTTTTGGGGGGGGATAGAAAAAGCCATATGAGCATGGAATCAGTTCGGCGGCAGAGCCGGTCACCCACCACCGAGCCCAACAAGGGAACGTGACGTTAGAGTACACGCTAACCTTTACCCTGCCGCTATAACCCTATACTTGGTACCAAGGTTGATACCCTTGCCGCCAGGAAAAATGTACAAATCAGGAAGGAACGAGATGACAGGACAGGGGTAGGAGAGGACATAGGAAAGTAGAAGAGTGGAGAGAAAGACACGAAAAGGCGACTGGCTGATTCCCCCCGGGCGGGTCAGACCGGGGGTACCGTCTGCGAGAAGCGGGGGCCAAAGTGGAGTATTGCCGCTGCTGGGGGCCGTAAGGGTCCAAAACAACCCCAAATTTGACTCAGCCACCAGGTTCCCCTTTTCCCCGGACACGGCAAAGCCACGCACAGCCGGGACGTGGGTGGGTCCAACCCACATGTGTTCGGGTCCGTGGTGTTGCAAGACACCAAGTGCCTACGGCAGTAGGCACCCCTGCGGAACTCGGGACTGTGGTGGCGCTGCTCATCTAAACTCCTTGAGTGCACAAGGTGTCCCCTGCGGGGCACCTTTGCGATAGCGTACTTCGTACTCGAAGCGTTGCAATGTCAGGGCCCATCGCGCGAGCCTCCCGCAGGGCTCGCCGAGGCGGGAAAGCCATGTCAGGGCCATGTGATCGGTCTCGTTTGTGAATTTGACCCCCTCTATGCCCAGGTAGCACAGAAAACGTGGCCAGCCTTTGGCTTATCTTTGGCCGATGCTTGGCCTGTTTGGCCATTGGAAAATTTTGGGCTGCCAGAGAACTTAGGTTCTTCGGCATGCATTTGGTCGCGGAATACTTGTTGTTTGTTTGGCCAGCCGAGGTCCGAAGACGAACGACAAAAATCTGGCCGTGGAGTACTTGTTGTTTGTTTGGCCAGCCGAGGTCCGAAGAAGAACGACAAAAATCTGGCCGCGGAATGCTTGTTGTTTATTTGGCCAGCCGAGGTCCGAAGACGAACGGCAAAACTGTGGCCGCGGAATACTTGTTGTTTGCTTGGCCAGCCGAGATCCGAAGAAGAACGACACAAATCTGGCCGCGGAATACTTGTTGTTTGTTTGGCCAGCCGAGGTCCGAAGACGAACGACAAAAATCTGGCCGCGGAATGCTTGTTGTTTGTTTGGCCAGCCGAGGTCCGAAGACGAACGACAAAAATCTGGCCACGGAATACTCGTTTTCTCTGCGACCACCCATCTAGAAAAGATCTCCGGCCAGAGAATTGCGCGTGTGTACGTGACGACCTCTAGAAGGAGGGGTCGCGGTGGCCGGGAAACACAATGGTGCGGGGGAACGAGCCGCTTGTCCGCGGGGACTATGTGGCATGCAGTAGCATGGTATGTAGCTTCGCGAGTGCCAGGCGGTGGCAAGAACCTCTTCAGCGAATACCCCTTTCTTTGAGTCAGCTAATGATGGCCTAAGATCTCTCCTTTAGTTAATAAGCTCTGATAAAGCAGGTACGGCTACTGACATCAGACTTGCTTTAACTGAAATATTAGTGTATATGATGCTAACTTAAATTTTAAATATTTTTTGCGCCGAAGCTTGCTTAAACAAAAAGTTACCCCTAAATGCTACATTTTCACCAATACGAGGATATTAAGTTAGCGCCGCGAAGGCGACGTAAGGGCATTCTTTAAAAAAAACGAAAAAAAACGGCAGCTGTTGCAACGGATCTAACTAGCATTCGTGTTGTGTTTGGAAGCACCGCACCGCTCTGGTTACTTTAGGCGTGATACCCATGAATAAAAGCAAAAACAGGCAATGAGCATGTAGACCAGTCATTTCATTTTCATTCTCGCAGCCTACCACGCACATGCATATGCTCCTAGCATACAGCTAAGTGCCCGTGAGACACGTGGCGCTACTGATTCCCATCAGCCTTTCATTTGAGACATGTGCTGTGTTAATAAATGTTATTAAATTTGCGGCGTAATAACAACATACCCCTTAGCCCTGCTATGCATGACTGCATACTTCGCTGTGCCAAAATGTCTTGCGACCCAGCTGCTTCACCGAAAACACGTTTCGTCACTGGTGAGTGGAACATCCTTGACGTTTCATTTCGGTTATATTTCCTATATAATTCAGTACCTGGACAAAAAAAAGAACCCTTCGGGTATTCGAAATAAGTATTTTACGATAGCTGCATGCCATGCTAATGTTTTACGCTCTAATGTATATTTGTATGAACCACGAACGCTCTGAAACGACGTGAGTTATTCATAAAAAAAGGTGGGAACCACGGAAGTTGCGAAACCCTATATTTCTGGTATCCATGCAATAAGAACTGTCCTGACATGCACAAAGGATAATACATGCGTTACGAGGTTGCACGTAGGTTGTTGAATACAAGCTATACATACGATTGTGAATACCCTCATACTACGAAAGCACCTGCTGGGAGCGTCCTGAATTTGGAAATAATGTATTCCGTGGTTGTGATGAAACGCGTATGCGTGTTATAACATGGAGATTTAAAGGAACATTACGCGGTGTTTCCCTGCAACCTCATAGCATGCTTTCAATTATCGCTTTAATAATCTTGTGCATGTCGTTACCACAAACATATTCTCACCCAGGCAACGTGTATCACGGCTTTTTTGTTTTTCAAAGTAGCGAATGTAGCCCATTTGAACTGTTCCTTCACGATTTTGACTGTCGCCATTTTTACGCAGCCGAGGTGATCAATCTGTCTCCAAAATGAATTATTACAGCAGCATTACGAATAGTTACATCCTTACAATTTCCTTGTGAGGATATCAGTTGGCCAAGTACTTGAATAGTATATTTTATATCGCTAGTAACAAGCCATCTATATGGTGAACGACACACCAATGGAGGTTACGGGTGACACTGCTGAAGGAGGATCCGGCATGAGGTCGCCCCTCGCCTAAACAAAAATATTTGCCCCTACGCCGCCGTCACTCCCATCCCGTTTCTCCCACATGCGCTCTACTCTTGCACCGGTCGCTTCCAATCTGTTCACGAACATTTCCGGCCTAGCGGACATTTGTGGTTTCTAAAACGCTTTTCAGCTACTTCTATAGATTGTTTCTCCCTCGAAAGATAGAAATAATTAGCAGCGCTTCTGTGCGGGACGATATGCTTGTTTTGAAACTTGAGGCAGGAAGTAAAAGTCTACTGTCTCCCGCCGCGGTGGCTCAGTGGCTAAGGCGTTCGCTGCTGAGCACGAGGTCACGGGTTCGATTCCCGGCCGTGGTGGCCACTTTTCTCATGGGGGCGAAAAGCAAAAAACACCCGTGTGTACGAGATTGCACGTCAAAGATCCCCAGGTGGTCAAAATTAATCCGGAGCCCTCCACTACGGCGGGCCTCATCACCTGCGTTGCGTCGGCGCGTTAAACCCTACAATCAATCAATAGAAGGTCTAGTGTCGGCTCAAACGTCGAGCTGAATGTAACTGAGGGAAGAGGAGGGGTAGGAGAGGGGGGATAAGGGGATAGGTGCATTTTGAAGTTTGAAGTTTATTGAAGGGTAAGCATACATATAAAGGAATAGATAAGCGGAGTACATGAGGAGGTTCCAGAGTACGAACTGTCGGGGGGAACTCCTAACACATTGTGGATAAGATAATGCATAATATGCAGCAGACAATGGCCGTTATGACAAAGTTTTAAATACAATGTGTAGCGTTAACGCTACACGCTACAATGTGTAACGGGAACTTTTTATCCATATAAATATCATTAGGCATTCCACTCTGTGGAGGTAGATTGTCAGTGACACTTTTTAGCTCTAGACATAGGGGTGACAGAATTCAGGGGAAAGGTATGACAAAAATTTATTTATTTTACTTGCTCGGCAATCTTTCCACCGAGCAAAGAAAATAAACGTCAGCATGCGGACGTCCATCCCTGTTTTTCTGATGGGGAAAAAAAGAAAACCTCTAGCTGTGTTCGCCACTCATTTCACGACGCAGCGGTGACTCGCAGTTCCAACTCTAACTGAAACCCCTTGGTTACGATGCGGCTGGTGGTCTAATAAAATTCGGAATTTTCCTCATAGGCTACCCCCCCCCCCCCTACACTCCTGTAACTGAAGGCAGCCACACGCCCGTTTCGCGCGCTCTATATAAATACAAAACTTGTGACCCTTACCTACAAACAGGAGCCACGCCATCAGTGTTTGAGATATCATCTATTCTAATTTTGCTGGCTTTAGCCTTCCCCCTCTCCCTCCAGCCACTTTTTTTGACTTTCCGGTTTTGTTATTTTTTTGTAAGTTGCTGCTTCGCGCACTGCACCCGCCTGTTTGCAATGTTGCACCTTTCACATTGCTTATAATTGTTACAGCTAAACTTCCTTAATCCGCGCGTGAAACGTCTGAAAGCTCTTATTAACAAAAATGTCACTGCCTAAAGTATGCGAAAACATCTTTAAAAATTGTTTTTGGTTAGGTGGCTAAACAACCCTAATATATCTGTTGTAATTACATATAGGCGTACTGACCACATAAGCAACGGCCTCATGCTAGAAATAAGCCAATATTTAACTTCAATCTCGTTTTAAAGCAGCTGACAAGCTCAAGGTAGCGCATAAAAAATTTACGTTTCTCTTCAACTTGTGAAGTTCACTTGATATCTTTTAATGAGGCCATTAGTTATTCAAGCAGCGACTGCGCTCAGCAGTGGGGTGAGGTTTTGCAAGAACGGGTGAAACCAAAATAGATCTAGCAAATGTACGTCGACGTACTATCGGCATCAAATGAAACGCGAACCCAAAAATATGAACCTGAACCCACAAATAGCGCAATTTCTTTCTATGCAAGCCAAAATGACGCGTGCATTAGTTACAAAAACAACATTTGGAAAAGTGGATTTCCAAACATACCAACAGCAAGCCAATATATGAACTCTGCGAACAGTATTTTTCAATTTTGCACGTTCTGGGTTCATATTTTTGTGTTCGCGTTTCATTTGACGCCGATATTACTGTATTAGTCTATGACATAAAGTTGCTCAGGAGTTTCGAGAAATTCTATGGTGTATGACTATGGGATCTCCTACAGTTATTTATTTTGTAAAGCACCTCAGCAGCAACAAAAAACAAACTGAAACCGAAACTGAACATTAGCCACAGCCAGCAGCAAGACGACAGTAGCCGAAGCCAAAGCAAAGCCAGTAAGCAATGGCCGGCAAAAAAGTTGGGCGGCTAGGCACGTTGGGGTAATTTTCGATCGTTTCCACGCGTAATTTCAGTTTATTTAACTTGTTCGATGCTTTTCAATCTAAACTACCGTTCTCAACTTTAGAGCAGCATCCGTCACGTGTATTATACGCGGCAGGAAGCCAGGACTCGCCTATTTCTACCGTACTATGTGCTCGGTCTTTGTTTGAGGGGACGATTGTGTGTGTGTACTGGCATTTCGGTGCAACGAGGGACATCAACGAAGCGGCGTCCTGCGATTCGTCGTGAGTGCCCTCTAGGGCAGTGCATGGTGACGGTGTTTGAAGGTATGTTGGTCTTCCTTTACTCTATTTCATGTATTTGCAAGCGTGTTTAGCCCTGTTGTGCTATGCATGTATTGACAGGGCTGTAGGAAAAAATGGTCCCGAAGCCAAGGCAGGAAAAAAGTGCGGGCGGGGATGGCCGTGCCTTTCGTACGAAATTTCAAGGCATATCAACAGAAAATTTCGCCTTCACATTCTCAGAGTCGTAAGCACCCCCTGCAATTTTTTGCGTTTTTCTTTCTTAACTTTTTCGTACACTCTTTGTTGCTGTTTGTTGCTCCAGAATGCTTTTTTTTCCTTTGTTCGTTCATACTTCGGCGTTAAATATTGTATGTTTGTACTGTACTTACATTTACATTTCGGTGCACGCACATGTTGGTGCAGGATGTCTCGGTGTGGCAGTTTCGGTGCACGGGATGTTTTTTGTCGGATGACATGACATTACGTTCGAGGGTTGGGTTTGGGCCACACTGCGCGGAAATAATGCTAAATAGAGGCGCAACATCAGCATTTAAAGCCCCATTTCGATAGTAGATGTGAAACATTAACGTTGCTAATTTACTTCCGTTCCACCTTCTTTTTATTTTAACATTCATGTGAAGAACCCTAATAAGTGTTACCGAAGCGCAGTGATTTCACTTCACCAAACGCTGCGAGACGTTGCTGCCTCTAGGTCATTCCTATATCTCCTGCCTCCCCCCTACCCACAGCAAAACTGCCGCGAGAGAAAGAAAGGAAACAAGGTAGCTTAAGCGCGTGTGCATTTACTCATCCTTACTTTCTGTATTAATGTTGTCTTCGTTGCGTTCGGTGTCAGTTCTATTTATAAGCTTATCAACGAACGTGTTTACAGGGGCATCGTTAAAGGTTTGGGGTTGCAGGGGGGGGGGGGGCTGAGCATCGCGGGTACCAGCCCCCTTGGTGGAGAGAGGGGGGGTGTCACTTGTGCTTCTCCAAAGTACTTAAACGCGACTGTCGCGGCCCTCGCCAAACCAGCCTATTCAAAATTTTCCCCTCTTACAATGGAAGCAAGGGAGGAATGTCTGGCCTGTCCGTGGCGTGCGAAACTTGAAGAGGTAATTGCGGAAGGGTCGACCGAAAGCAAAGAAAGAGCTATCCTGGAGAGGGGCGCCTTCGGTGGGACCGCGACGCGAAGAAGAGTGCGGCCAGCAAGCTTGTTCCTCCATGGAGGCGACAGGCGCCACCGATCCTGATCATTGTGTCCCCAGCGGCTTTTCGGGTTGCTTTTGTTGTGCACTAGAGAGGTTGTGAGCTCATGCTGAATGTATCGCTTTTCTTGCATCAATGCGGTGACGCTTCGGAGACCGCGACCTCCTCTATGCCTGCAAGATTTTCACCGGAAAGTGAACATACCTAATAAGACTGAAAACGAAATCTGGGGATGATTAAAACTTAAAGAGGGGGGGGGTCCTTTGGTAGCTATGGCATAAGGAATGCACGGGATGGTTCGGAGGAAGGTAGCCTGCATGGTTTACTGTCAGGGCATGAGACTGGGGCGGACTTCAAGCGGAATTCTGCGAATTTTTTTTTGAAACTGACTCGGCGAAACTGTCTCGGTGGTTTTGAAAGCGATGACTAACATTGGTGAAATGTTAGGTGCATTTGCTTCCTGTATTTTTTTCTTGGTGAGGGATCGTTGCTGGCATCTTGAATTTTGGTGTTTCGGGATAGTGCTCCCTCCCAACTTTGCCGTTGATCTCGAGTTGCGTGCAGAAGAACACTTGCTCCAACGTTTACGGTAGCAATTGCGGGCTTCGCATGCTTTCAAAACTGCTCAGAATGCATGTGCTCAAGACATTGTCTGGTTGAGTGACTCTTCACCATAATTAAAGCACACATTTACGCACACACGCCCGCCTCAATCTGCACTGTCATTATAGCGCATGTTTGCCCACACTCCCCACCGAACTTGAATCAGTGCTTCCTGCCGATAATATGCGTTCAACGATAGCTACAACAGATAGACCCAGCCGTTGTTGTACATATTTTAACACTTTTAGGGAGTACTGTGGTGAGCGCGTCCCCTGGGAAGCTTTTCTAAGCCATAAACACCATTCGAGCAGCACCTAGTTGCACTTATTGGTACTCTACATTATGGTTAAAATATTCTATAAGTATGGCGGTGAGTGCTCATTCGCAGCACCGAAACTGTCGCGGCAACAAAAACTAACGTGCACGCGTGATTAAAAAAAACAAGCTCTGTTCTGTGGCGGCCATTTTTTTTTCAAAACAATGTGCACGCGTCATTAAAAGAAAAACATCTGTGCTGTGGCGGCCACTTTTCGGGAAATTCGAGATACCATTCGTACAATGGTGATGGGGTTGAAATTCAAGGGTCCCCGCGCACAGTCAGAGAAAGTAGGCAGGTCTGCTTATTGCTTTGATTTCATTTGTTTGTTTCATAATTATTTCATTTTTCATTTCCAGGACCAGCAAAGCCAGACCAAGAAGCCGACAAGGCAATTGGGGCAGCCATTATGAAGAATTCATGGGAAAACATTGCAAGGAAAGACGAAGACACAGACAGAAAGGCAATATAAATAAGCACGACGCTGGACGATGCTGATTATGAAGAAATTGATAAATATACTCTGCGAATGCCATCCAAGTGCTCTGAAAGCCAACAAAAGGAAATTGCATGCATTGCGTAAGGACAAATAAAGATATAAAACTGACTGGTTTGTGTTTCATTTACATAACACCTGTGTGCCATTAACACGGCCAAGGTTAACGGCCTGCCCCAGGGCATGCATGGCAGCAGCCTAATTGGGCGGGCTTCCTCTGGCCTGCATAGAATAACCAGAATCTGGCCAATGGAAGGCCATACATTATTGGCCAATGGTAGGCCATACATGCTTGGCCAATGGTAGGCCATACATGCCTGGCCAATGGTAGGCCATACGTCTTTGGCCAATAGTAGGCCATACTTCTTTGGCCAATTGTAGGCCATACGTATTCGGCCAATGGTCGGTGACCCAATGGTATCAGCGGCCAAAGCAGATTGGCCAATGAATGACAGCCAAGCTCCAGCCTTACACGGCCAAGGACCATTTTGGATTAAGTGCCGAACACTTTGGCCGAAGATTGGCCGGGGGGAAAAGGGCTGGCCAATGTTCTTTGGGCAAAGATTGGCCGCACATGCTCGTGCTGCCTGGGTGTACATCTCAAACTTGCGAAGTGCGTAGATTATTTCCAGACACTCCTTCTCGGTGACCGAGTAGTTTCGCTCTACTGGTGTCAGCGCATGGCTCGCAAAAGCCACGGGTCGCAGTTGTTCTCTGTCCGCCTGGAGAACTGCCCCTCCGCCGGTCACTCGCATCCGTCTGGATAACGAACGGCCTGTTCAGATCCGGCAGTTTCAGCGATGCAGTGTCTGCGACAGCTTCCGCCAGCTGGCGTAGGCTGCGTTCGTGCTCCTCTCCCCACTCCCAAGAGGCGGATTTCCTCAACAGCCTTGTTAAAGGTGCTTGCAGGCGCACGCAAGCGGGGATAAACTGGCGGTAGTAGCCGATCATCCCTAGGAAGCGCCGGACCCCGGCGACATCCTTCGGCGTGGGAAACTCCAATATCGCCCGACGTTTCTCGGGATCGGGGGACGCCTGTCCGCGTTCGATCCGATGGCCGAGCAGGCTCACCTGAGCACTGCATATTTTCGCCTTGGCAGGATTGATGGTGATACCACCCGCCCGGAGTTTTCCTAGGACGTCTTTCAGGTGGCAGAGGTGCTCTTCGAAGATGCGGGAGTAGACGACGATGTCGTCTAAATAGGCGAGGGCATGCTGCCACTTTGCCTCACCCAGCACCCGGTCGATCAAGCGTTGGAATGTGCTGGGACTCCCGCACAAACCAAAGCGCATGCGTACGAACTCGTACAGCCCCCGATGGCAAGTGAACGCAGTTTTGATGATGATGGTTGGGTTTTTATGGTGCAAGGCCGACTAAGGGCAAAGAGAGCCAGAGAAAAGGTTATTTAATAAAGTGAAGTGGTTACCACAAAAAGGGTAGGTAATAAAACGTGTACACCGAACATAGTAAAATCAATTAAAGATAATGGTGATGGCTGGTGTATAGGGCCAGCTTTGATTATGCGTGATAGGAAATGACGTTTAAAAACTTGACTTCTGACAAATACTCAAACACACGTTTCACGGAAACCATGGCATCGTCACCTAGAAACAATGATGGATGTAGAGGAATATGGTGTCTGTAGAGTTCTCTGAAGTGTTTGTGTCGTGTTGTGTGAAGTGCCTCGCATGTGATTAGTATGTGCACTACGGATAGCGCCTCACCGCACCTGCTGCACTGGGGTCTAGAAGATCCCGTCAGCAGATACGAGTGCGTTGCATGGGTGTGCCCTATCCGCAGCCTACCCAAGGCGACTTCCGTGTGTCTGTTGCGTGAGTCAGCTCTGTACTGTCCCAAGTGTGGCTTTATTACATGTAGTTGGTTGTCTGTCTGTTCATCCGAGTGTGTTTGCCATGTTCTGGGCAAGTGTTGTCTTATGTGTGGCTTGAGGTCTGTGTAGGGTATCGTTGTAATGTCTACAGTGTTCCTGAGTGCAGCAGCAGCGGCCCTCTCATCTGCCAACTCGTTCCCAGCGATCCCTGCGTGTCCTGGGACCCAGCAGAGGAGCAGCTGATGCTTCTGCGCATACAGACATTATAGTGTTAAATACAAGATTAACTATGTGGTTTTTGGACTCAAGGAATCTGTGTAGATGATAGACTTCGGAATTTGATTTTCAAGTTTGTGTCGTACAATCAGTAAAATTCCATATGCTTCTGCTGTTACGTATTCGGCGGCTGGACGACCGACGGGTGCCGAGGAACCGACGACGCAAGCAGTGCCAGGAAGACAATCCCGTTTATTCACTCAGCGACGCGCTTTTTGTGCGCTGTCGAACCAATCAGAGGGTGGCAAAAACAAAAAAAAGAGGAGCCGATATCGCGGCAAGCAGGCAGGCTTATCAGACAGCCAGACGAAAGAGCATGGCAGGCTCAGCGAATGTTACAACTCGGCCAAAGCTACCAATGTCGGAAGGCGTTCAAGAGGATGACGCTTCTTGAACAACTGAAGGTAGGAATAGGTAGCCAACATTCGAGGCAAGTTTGTCACAGCGCTGACTGCACGTTTCGAACGTTCACAATGTCCTTGTGCTTGGCATGGGTGAAAACGCCGGGGTGCATGGCGGCACATGCGGACACGTTGAGGTAGGCACCCGCACACTGGACGAAGATGGCACTTTGCGTCCTCAGGCACCAACAACAAGCCCGCAGAGTGTCTGGGGCTCCGAGGAGGAGGCGACGATGAGAACGGGCTTTGGTCGCTGATTGCCGCGCATGTAGCAAGAAGGTACTGGCAGTAGACACCTGGCGCAGGGTTGAAGTCGTCAGGTGGCACTTGAGGATCTGAAATAGCGTAGTGAACAAGCGGCAGGAGCGCAGTAACTACGTCAGGAGCAACCTGACGCCCAAGCTTGGGAAAGCCCGACTGTTGAATTCACTGGGAGCAGATAACACGCGACCAAAACTAGAACGGAAAAGCTTTCGCCGGAATGCATGCACACACCATAGGAGGGATAGAGAAAAAAAAGAAACACTAGGGAGTACGGCTGAGGCAGTCAGCATGTGCATGGTGTTTGCCTTTCTTGTGCCGCACTGTGAAATCAAATTGTTGGAGTGCGAGGCTCCACCTCATCAAGCGGCCATTTTTGTTTGACATTTGGTTCAGCCACACCAAAGGGGAGTGATCGGTTTCGAAAACAAAGGAAGACCCTTTCAGATAACACGACAGCTTTTCGAGGGCCCACACCAAGCATGCGCATTCTTTTTCCGTTGTGCTGTATGCCTGCTCACGAGACGTGAGCTTTCTACTGGCGTAGATAACAGGGTGTTCCTCGCCTTTTTATTCACTTGACTTAGAACGACGCCCATCCCGCTATCACTGGCGTCACACTGAACTAGGAAAGGGAGGGAATAATCTGGTGCCGCGAGAACCGGTTGACTGACAAGAATATTTTTAATCTCGGCAAACGCTGCCTTTCAAGCCGTATCCCAACGCACTATAGTTGGTTCGGTCTTGCGGAGAGCGTCTGTGAGGGGACTAGCGATGTTTGCGAAGTTTGGAATGTAGCTTCTGTAGTATTCAGCTAAACCCAAAAATGAACGCAAGTCGGTCTTTGTTTTCGGCAAAGGAAACCTGGTGATCGCCTCAACTTTTACTTCGGAAGGACGTCGCTTCCCTTGGCCAACAACATGCCCCAAGTAGTGGACGTGGGTGTTCGCAAGACGACATTTAGTCATTTTAAGAGTCAAGCCTGCTTTACGTAGTCGAAGGAAAACCTCCTGTAGATGTTCCAAATGCTGTTGCCAAGTGCTCGAGAATACCGCGATATCATCAAGGTAGGGAACAGCGAATGACTCTGTGCCTGCGAGCACCTGATTCATGAGTTTTGAAAATACGAACGGTGCGTTCTTGAGACCAAAAGTCAGCACAAGAGGGCGATATGTGCCCGTCGGAGTCATAAAAGTGGCTAGCTTGCTGGCGTTTTCCGTGAGTGGCACTTGCCAGAAGCCGCGGACTAGATCCAACGTGGAAACATACTGTGCCGCGGAAACTTTTTCGATCAGAGCTTCGATATTAGGAATGGGAAACAACTTGGTCTTTGTAATCGCATTCAATTTTCGATAATCAATGCAGGGTCGTGGTTCCTTACCAGGGCTTTCTACGATAAACATCGGTGACACGTATTCGCTCTCCCCTGGCACGATTAAACCCAGTGTCAACATGTTTTGAACGCAATCGTTCAACAGCTTCTCATGACGGGGTGAAAATCTGTGCATCCTGGTTCGGAAGGGTTGGTCAGATGTCAACTCAATGTCGTGTTCGACAAGGTTTGTTCTGCCGGGGTGGGGACTGAACAAGTCGCTGAAGTTCTGGATAAGCATTTTCAACTGCTTCCTTTGTTCGACTGTTAAAGAAGCTTGTGTAGCTACAGACTCAAATATGTCTTCAGTTGAGGGGGAAGAGCAAGGGGTCGGCACTTGCGGGACTGGAACATTTATCTCCTCTGGTTCGTTTAAGACGATGCTCAGCGTCTCCGCGCGTTCGATAAACGGCTTCATAAGATTGCAGTGGTAGAGTGTCACATCGTTGCGTTTGCCGGGCGTCGTGACCAAATAAGTGGTGTCGGAGAGCTTTTGTTTAACCGTGACAGGCCCATCCCATGCTACTTCCAGTTTGTTTGCCTTTGACGACTTCAGAATGAGCACTTTGTCGCCTTCCTTGAAGGTTCGTGCACGTGCGGATCTGTCGTAGTACACTTTTGCGCGTTTTTGAGCTTCCGCCATGTTGATCTGCGCCAATTCCTGCGATTCACGTAGGCGCTTCAACAACGTCAGCACGTACTCGACCACCGATTTGTCCACAAATTTGTCCTCCCACTTTTCCTTCAACAACGTTAGAGGGGAACGAAGCGCTCGGCCGTAAACTAGTTCCGCCGGCGTGAATCCAGTCGCTTCGTGAGTGACGGTGCGCAGAGCAAAGAGCATCGCGGGAATAGCCGCGTCCCATTCGGTGCCCTTCTCGAAGCAAAGCGCGCGCAGAATTCGCTTCATTACTGAATGAAGTTTTTCGACCGAATTGCTCTGCGGATGGTAGACAGAGCTGTGGTGAATGGATATGCCGCACTTCTGCAAGAATGTCGTGGTAAGCGCGCTTGTGAAAACAGATCCTTGGTCGCATTGGATTTCTCTGGGGAATCCAATTCTGGCAAATACAGCGAGTAGCGCGTTTACAACTGCTGTGGAGCTCAATTCCGGCAATACCACTGCTTCGGGAAACTTCGTCGCAGGGCAAATGAGCGTAAGCAAGTACCTGTTGCCTGCAGCTGTTAAAGGTAAAGGGCCTACAATGTCGATTACTAATCTGCAAAAAGGTTCGCCAATCAAAGGTACTTCGACCAAAGGCGCCTTGAGTCGTTCGTTTGGCCGTCCCGTCCTTTGGCAAACGCTGCAGGAACGCACCCAGTTCTCAGAGTCCTTGAAGCACATCGGCCAGTAGTAGTCATTCAGCAGCCTGCTCTTGGTCTTGTTTATTCCTAAATGACCTGTCCAGCTGTCGCTGTGAACCAAACCCAGCAGCGCAACACGATACCTTTGGGGGACTACAAGCTGCTCGAAGCATCGGCCTTTTTTGTTCTTGAATGTTCTGTACAAGAGGCCGTCATTGACAATGAACGACACTGGTCCTTTTTGTTTCCGCCTTGATCTTTCCCAGCATGTCTGCAGTGTCTCGTCGTTTGCCTGCTCTATCTTGAGAGCGCTTTTGTCAACCTTGGCCAGAAGCTGAAAATTTTCACTGACTGGGCTTATCGATTCGCCTCCGGACGCGGAAGCGACGGGAGTGGTGTTATCAGTGCTTTCAGTGGCTGGCGTGGCTGGGGCGGTTTCGCTCGTTGGAGCAGCTTGCGACGGAGCACTGTTGGAACTGTCATCTGCAATTTCGGCGGCACGAGTAGCGCAGGCTGTGTGAGCTCTCGTGTGGGACCTGGTGACTACCATTAAGGGGTTCGCATTAAGTTCCATTCCTGCGTTTTGCAAGTCCCTCATCGATCTGTTAGAAAAAATGTACGAGATTTTTCGAGGGAGCTTGTCCGAAACAGCCGCTTCAGTTTGCAATTTCCCGAAAGGGCCTTGCATTTCAATTCTCGCTACCGGCAAGCACTTCGTGTCGGGCTCTAGTGCCTGACGCACCCACACACACGATCCTGTGAAGTGCTCGGGCTTAACAAATGACGGGTGGACGATATCAAATGTTGCTCCTGTATCACGCAGAACCTTGCAACTGACGCCGTTCACCGCCATGTCATACGTGTAGGGCAGGAGCAAATCACTGTCCTCTGTTAGCAAATTAGCAGACACATGTGACTGCCTGCAGCCTGCTGCGATGTGGCCTGGTTGATGGCATTTATAACAGGTCAACGGCCGTTTTTCTTCAAACTTGGAACTCTTCGGTTCGCTCGGGTTGACCGTGTGCGCTTGGGCGGAAACGTTGTCGGGTTTCCCTTGGTTGCTTTCTCTCGCTCCTTTCTGAAATTTCTTGAAAGCTCCCGACGGTTTCTTTCGCAGGTCTTCTGAACTTTCCATCCTACGGGAACAGTACTCGTCAGCCAGACTAGTTGCCATTTGCAACGTTTCGACGTTTGGCTTGTCCTGAATCCACAGGCGCATTTGCTCCGGAATCGATTCATAAAATTGCTCCAGCGCAATCAGTTCGATCACACGTTGCTTGTCCTCGTATGCGTTGGCGCTTTTAAGCCATTCTTCTAACAAGCTCATGGATTTGTAGCCGAACTCGGAGTACGACTCCCCTTGACTACGCCTTGTGTTACGATACTTCATCCTCAGGGCTTCTGTAGACAAGCTGTACCTTTTCCTGAGCTGAAGCTTCACTTTTTCGTAATCACTTGCATCTTCATCTGTCATCCTCGCGACTATGTCGGCCGCTTCGTTGGGAAGCAATGTCAACAGGCGTTGCGACCAGGTCTCTTTACCAAGTGCTGCCCTACTACACGTTCTCTCGAAGTTGACGAGATACAAAGTGATGTCACTGCCAGCCTTGAAAGGTTGCATCTATCCGCGCATGTCGAAGTTATCATTGCGTTCAAGGTTCTGCAGTTGCATCTCTTTCAGCTTCAGTTCTACCTCTCGCTCTTTCAATTGCAGGGAGACTGCCTTCCAACATTCCTCTACTTCGTCATCTTTCGCTCCGCATTTGGATATTGCCTCGATAATTTCAGGCTTACGCATTGACTTCTGAACTGTGATGCCTAACTCTTCAGCGAGCAACACAAGGTTGGGTTTCGTTAGCGACGTGAGAATCACGACTGCAGATAACAAAAGTGTCACACTTACACGTACTACTTAAATCTAGCTAAGTCAAACATCCTCTACTACCAAGAAAACGTCGTTAATGCCCCCAATGAAGTCAAACAAGCCGTGCTCTCACCAAACGGACGCCAAGGGCCGCCGCCGACGCACGCTCCATACCGCCGCCACCGCTGCCACCAGCTGTTACGTATTCGGCGGCTGGACGACCGACGGGTGCCGAGGAACAGACGACGCAAGCAGTGCCAGGAAGACAATCCCGTTTATTCACTCAGCGACGCGCTTTTTGTGCGCTGTCGAACCAATCAGAGGGTGGCAAAAACAAAAAAAAGAGGAGCCGATATCGCGGCAAGCAGGCAGGCTTATCAGACAGCCAGACGAAAGAGCATGGCAGGCTCAGCGAATGTTACACTGCTGAAAATATTGTTGTGTGGACGCTCATGGTTCTGGCTGCACTGAAATTCTGACCATGAGCAGCGCAGGAGACCATAGTGGAGGTTTTAGACGTGTCACTGTAAAATTCTGCAAGGGGGTATTTAAATTGCAGAGACAGAGAGTGCTGCAGTATTGCAGCTCGCGGTACCCGATTTTTGTCAAGTTTCATAAAATAAAGGTCGGAGGACGCAGGATGAAATTTCCAAGGAGGTAAAATGTCTGAAAAGGATGATCTGTAAACGTCTAAAAACGAAGCGCTCAGATCCGAGGCTCGCTCTCGCACTCTAAGTGAAAAAGGCAGAGGAACAGATGGGCGATTTAGAAAAAGTACAGATATGGATGTGTCGTTAAAGACAGGATAAAAGGGATGGTTATTCAGCGATGAAATTTTAAAAGCATAAAGTAAGTCCATGTACGTCCGTTGGTTCTCAAGGCTCCACTTATTACACTCGGCATACAGACTGTGGACAGGGCTAGTGCGAAAAGCACCCGACGCAAGCCGTAACCCCAAGTGTAGCACTGGGTCAAGCATTCGCAATGCTGTTTTAGTCGCCGACCCATATACCACACTGCCATAGTCTAAACGAGACCCAACCAAAGCAGTATAGAGCCGTAGTAGGAGTTCTTTGTCGGATCCATACGATTGATGGGAGAGAACCTTAAGTATATTCATTGTTTTCAGACATTTATGTTTAAGTTCCTTGATGTGTCGAATGAATGTGAGTTTCTGGTCAAACACAACACGTAAGAACTTGTGCTCCTTGTTCACAGGAAGCGACACGCCATTGAGAGTAATGTCTGGGTCCGGATGGACCCCGCGCTGCCTGGAGAACACTACCCAGGAGCTTTTTGTAGGATTCAATTTAAACCCATTCCTGTCTGCCCAGCCGGCAAGCTTCTTGACACCAAGCTGGACTTGACGTTCGCATATTGACATATTACATGATTTAAAAGATATTTGCACGTCGTCTACATACATAGAATAAGAGATTGTTGGTGGCACTGCCTTTCCAAGAGAGTTCATCTTTACTATGAAGAGAGTGCAACTCAACACGCCACCTTGCCGCACGCCATTTTCTTGGACATGAACCTTTGAAAGTGCACAACCAACTCTTACTCTCAACGTTCTCTCTGACAAATAACAAACAAGGGTGTTCAACATATTACCCGAAACACCGAATGACCTGAGGTCACTAAGGATCCCATAACGCCAAGCGGTGTCGTAGGCCTTCTCGAGGTCGAAAAACACAGTTACGCAATACTGCTTATGCATGAAGGCTGTTGCGTCTAGTAGCGACCGCAGTCTGCTGGTAGCGGGGCCGGTCGCCTTCGCTTCGTCGAGCCAGGACTAGGGGAGAGCTTAGAGCAAACTCAACGGGTTTATTTACATTTTTACAGTGAGTTGTCGAGATGAAGACATAAGACAGATCTTGGCGGGCCGCAGCACGCCCTTTCTGTTGACCCCCGATCCCTAGTTCCCTAGGTTAGGGATCCCCATACAAAACAATACGGACCAATGGTGATGTGTACGTTCCTCGCTGTGAAGCACCGCCCTCGGGTAGGGACACGCCTTTCAGGTATGTCGGCAGATGTACAGCACACGCACACACACACACCCTTGCCACTCGTCAGGAGCCTGTAGTAGAGGGGAAGAACGGAAGACGCGCGGGTGCCGCGTATTCTTTTGGTGTCTGCCGCGCGCTGCGTTCCCAGGGAGCCTAACAGCACAGATTAACAAGGTTCGTGGAATCACTCCGGGAAGGGTTAATGGCTTGACCATTGCCACTGCCTTCTTCGCTGTGCTGCCGCCGCCACGGGGTCCCATTGTCCGGTCGTCGCCGTCTGGGCTTTCACGCGCACACGCGTTCAGTTGCTCAGGCCGGGGGAATACCGGCGGCTCCTTAATCCCTTTTGGGGCAACACTCAACGCCGCTCAAAAGCCGCTGTCAATCAGTGGCCGCCGCCGCGTCTGGTCGGCTTCCTTTCGTTTCCGTCGACAAGCGGTGGGGTGGTCGACCGGCAGGCGACTGACCCGCGCAAACATGGCGCCAGTGAGTCATAACAGCTCCTCCGCCGACGGGAAGATCTCGGACGTCGTGTAGTATCAGCTGCTCGACGGGAGAGATCACAGTAGCAGCATTCTTCCAGCACCATTGAAACCACAAAGACCAACCTCCCCGAACCAGCAAGCGCCGGCAATGAGTTTTCGACAACCAGGCTGCTCTTTCAAAGGTGCTACAGTGCACCTACGCTTTTTTTTTACATATGGCAACCACACTAATACTCTTGCTCACAGCTAAAAACTTAGACTGAATTACTTAAAACACTACTAAAAATCACTACAGAAAAACGTTCCTCAACTGAAAACAAAAGAAAGCAAAAGCGAAAAAGCTAAAAGGCTCTGCTTAATGTGTCAACATTGGCGTTGGCGGAACCCTTCTTATACTTCAGAGTGAAGTTAAGCTCCTGAAGCGCAAGGCTCCAACGTAGTAGTCGCGGATTCTTTCCCGACATTTGCGACAGCCACGTCAGTGGGCTGTGGTCAGTGACGAAGACAAAAGAAGTTCCATAGAGGTAGCAGGCCAATTTTTGGGTGGCCCACACAGTGCAGGTACGTTCTTTTTCTGACGCACTGTAGGCCTCCTCGCGAACCGAGAGTTTCCTGCTGGCGTATAGCACAGGGTTCTCGTTCCCGTTCTCATCCTCCTGGCAGAGTACTACTCCTAGGCCTCTGTTGCGGGCATCGCATTGCACAGTAAAGGGACGATCATAGTTCGGTGCATGCCGTACGGGCGAGCTAACAAGAGCCGTTTTGAGGCCTTGGGAAGCACCCTCCATTTCTGGTTGCGAGAATTCGCTAACCGCCTCTACTTTCAACTCGTCAGGTCGCCTCCTGCCCTGCCTTACCACGTGCCCTAGGTACCGTACTTCGGCGCGAGCTAACTGGCAGTTAGCCGGCTTCGCTGTCAGTCCATGATGATGGTTGGTGTTTTATGGCGCAAGGCCAACGAGGGCAAAGAGCGCCAAAGAAGTTATTGAGTTTTCATCAGACCGTAAGTACTAAAACATGTAACTAAAAGTAAAGGTGATGCAAAACAAAAGACAATGGAGATGGCTGGTGTATAGGGCCAGGGTGATTACACATGATATGACAAGAGCTGCAGAAAGTTTACCTCAGCTAAAAACTTAAAAACACGTTGACTAGAAAACATTGGTTCGTCGGCTAAAAAGTATGATGGGTGCAAAGGAATGTGTTGTCTGTATAATTCAGGGAAATGTTTGTGTCGTGTTGTGTCAAGTGCCTTGCATGTGATTAGTATGTGGACTACGGATAGGCCCTTTCCACACCTGCTACACGTGGGTCCCGAAGTACCAGTGAGCAGGTGGGAGTGCGTCGCATGTGTGTGGCCCATCCGCAGCCTAGCCAGGGCGACTTCAGTGTATCTGTTGTGTGAGTCAGTTATGTAGCGTCCAAGTTGTGGTTTTATTATGTGTAGTTTGTTGTCTGTTTGTTGACTCCAGTGTAATTGCCATGTGTTACGAAGCTGTCGTCTGATGTGTGTCTTTAGGTCGGTGTAAGGTACTGTTGTAACGTCAACTGTAGTCATGAGAGCAGCATCACCAGCCATTTGGTCGGCGGCCTCATTGCCAGGGATTCCACAATGCCCTGGTACCCAGCATATAGTTATTTCAAGATTTGAGGCATATGCAGACATTAGTACCTTGAAAAGAGCATTTATGACATAGTTTTTAGATGACCTTCCTAATGACAGTGCCTGTACAACGCTTTGAGAGTCTGTGTACACAATGGACTTGGGAATTTTATGTTTGATGATGTGGTTTGTAACGAGTAAAATGCCATATGCTTCTGCCGTGTAAATACTGTTATGAAAATTCATTGTTTTGCTTACTCTAAAATTTGGTCCGTGCGCTGCACAAGATACCGTAGAACCAGTTTTCGACGCGTCGCTATAGAATTCTGCGCACCTGTACTTGTCCTGCAGGAACAGGAAGTGCTGCAGAATTGCATTCTTGGGTACCCTATTTTTTTCTACAAGTGTGAATGACAGGTCGCATGATACAGGACGAAGATGCCATGGTGCGATGAAATTTTGAATGGGTGTCTTGTGCGTGTCTGAAAGAGGGACCGTGAGTGCAGAAGCCTCCTCCCTAACTCTGAGAGAGAAAGGTAAGGAAACGGATGGCCTGTTTAAAAAGAGTTGCAAGTTTGATGTATTGTTCATGATGGGATTAAAAGGATGGTTGGTAAGGGACACAATCTTAGATGCATACAGCAGGTCAACATACTCCCGCTGATGCCCTAGACACCACTTGTCGCACTCGACATAAAGGCTTTCGACAGGGCTAGTGCGGAAAGCGCCGCATGAGAGGCGAAGGCCAAGATGCAGCACTGGGTCGAGCATTCTCAGTGCGGTCTTTGTCGCCGACCCATACACGACACTGCCGTAGTCGAGCCGGGACCCCACCAACGCTGTGTACAGGCGCAGCAGGAGTTGTTTGTCGGCCCCATAAGATTGATGCGAGAGAACCTTAAGAATATTCATTGCCTTTAGGCATTTACATTTGAGCTGTTTGACATGAGGAATGAATGTAAGTTTTTCATCGAATAAAATGCCTAAAAACTTGTGCTCCTTGTTCACAGGAATTGGCACATTCGCAAGAGTGATGTCTGGGTCCGGGTGGACCCCACGCTTCCTGGAGAATACAACACAAGAGCTCTTTCCGGGATTAATTTTAAAACCATTCTTGTCTGCCCAGCCGGCAAGCTTCTTGACGCCGAGCTGGACTTGACGTTCGCAGATGGACATATTACATGATTTAAAAGATATCTGCACATCATCTACATACATGGAGTAAGAAATTGTAGGCGGCAGTGCCTTCCCAAGGGAGTTCATTTTTACTATGAAGAGAGTGCAGCTTAGAACTCCGCCTTGCGGCACGCCATTTTCTTGCACGTGTACCTTTGACAGTGCAGAACCAACTCTGACGCGAAAGGTTCTCTCCGACAAATAGCTAGCAAGGGTGTTAAACATATTACCAGAAACACCGAATGACTTCAGGTCACTGAGGATCCCGTAGCGCCAAGCGGTGTCGTAGGCCTTCTCGAGGTCAAAAAACACAGTCACGACATACTGTTTATGCACGAAGGCATCCTTAATGTAAGATTCAAGAGCTACGAGTTGATCATTCGTGGATCGCCCCGCCCTGAAGCCTGCCTGGCAGCTCTCGAGAAGGCCGTTATACTCCAAAAAGTACACGAGCCTCCGGTTTATCATCTTCTCGAGAAGCTTGCACAGGCAGCTGGTCAGGGCAATGGGTCGATAGCTAGCGGGAGAAGAAGGGTCCTTCCCTTCTTTCAAGAATGCGACAACTATGGCATCCCTCCAAGACTTTGGAATGTGCCCCGAAAGCCATATCTTGTTGAAAAGGTGAAGGAGTGTTACAAGAGTGTCTGTGTGTAAGTTCTGTATCATTGTATATGTAACGTTGTCTGGGCCTGGAGCTGAGGGTTTACACGTGCTCAGAGCAGCCCTCAGCTCATGTAGTGAAAACAGGGAGTTGTACGAAGTCTGTGATTTGTTGTTGTCGTGTAGGGACTTCTTTTCACAAGAGGCTTTATGTTTCAGGAAAGTGTTCGTGTAGTGTGCTGAACTGGACACGTGTTGAAAGTGTTGTGCGAGTGTGTCAGCCTGGTCTTCCAGAGTGTCCCCTGTTGTACTGACCAGGGGCAGGCTGTGTGGCTGTTGTCCTTTGAGTTTGCGTATACGTGTCCATACTTTCCGTGTGTCTGTGTAGGAGTTTATTGATGTTATGAATGTACGCCAACTCTCTCGTTTTGCCTCACGGCGCACACGTTTTCCTAATGCCTTGGCCCGTTTGAACAAGAGGAGGTTTCCCGACGTGGGGTACCGACGAAGGATACCCCACGCCTTGTTCTGGGCCTCTCGCGCCCGCCTACAGTCCTCATTCCACCACGGCCTCCGCTGGTTGCGCGGGGCACCAGAGACGTGGGGAATGGACTTTTCGGCGGCGTCGAGGATGTGCGCCGTGAGGAGTTGGGTAGCTTCTTCAACGTGTAGGTGCCCTATGGATGTGTGGTGTAGTTTGGATGTCTCTGTAAATGTATTCCAGTTAGCTCGTGCTTCATTGAACCTATTATGGGAAGATGAACTGCTTGGGCCTTTATCTATATATGTAAGTGAGGTGGGGAAGTGGTCACTGCCATATGGGTCAGTTCCCACACCCCACTCGAGAAGAGGAAAGAGAACTGCGGAGCCAATCGCCAAGTCAAGACATGAGTATGTGTTGTGTCCTATGTTATGGTATGTAGGCTGTTTACTGTTGAAAAGGCATGCTCCTGAAGATGTAAGGAATTTCTCTATGAGGCGACCTCGGGTATCCGTGCGAGAAGAGCCCCAAAGAGTGTTGTGAGCATTAAGGTCGCCTGTCAGGATGTATGGTTCGGGCAGCTGGTCAACCAGCGCCTCGAAGTCAGAGCTTAAAAGTGAAACATCAGGAGGAATGTATATGGAGCATACCGTTATCAACCTATTAAATATTATCGTTCGAATTGCCACAGCCTCCAGGATAGTGTTCAAGGTGACAGGGTGGCATGCTAAGGATTTGCGGGCGATTATGGCAACACCGCCAGAAGAGTGTGTGCAGCCAACCCTGTCCTTTCTGTATACCAGGTAACTATTCAAGAAATTTGTGTTCTTGGAATTCAGGTGTGTTTCCTGAACACACATTACACTTGGCTGATTAGCATGCAGAATCTCATAGACGTCGTCAAGATTATTTAGAAGGCCTCTGCAGTTCCATTGAACGATATTTTCTCTTCCCATTATTATGTATTAGAGCTACTGTAGTGTGACTATTTATGTAGGGTCTTTCGGGGCTTGGATTCTTGGACGGGTTTTTTTTACCTCCTCTGGAGGTTTAGATGGGGGGACCCGTTCCTTCCGCTGCGAAGCAGACAGGAAGGGTCCCACATCCATGTCATCATCTGATTTGGAAGGGGTACCCGGCGTACCGGACCCCCCGGACCTGGCACCCTTTGCGGTGCCCTTCGTTTTGGCCGCGACCGCCGAGGGCGTCAGGAGCGCCCCGGGTGGCACAGGCGGTGCGGCGGAGGTGGGAACTGCTGCGGTTTCCTCCAACTCCATCTCCTCCGGGCCCTCGCATGTGCTTCGGGCCGGTGGAGAGGAGGAAACAGAGGGTGCAGCAGCATCCCCAACGGACGTGGATGCCACCACAGCCGCTGCTGACTTAGCAGGCGGTGCGGTGGCGGGTTGGGCTGCCAGAGGCAACCCAGGGGGGGGCGGGGTCGGGACCAAGTCCGACTCGCGGTACTGGGTCCCCGCCGAAACAAGACGCCGCTCCGCCCCCCGGCGAGCTGCGTCGGCGTACCTCCCCAGGGGGAAAGAGGCGAACCTCTTCCGCGCCTCTGGGAAGGTGATGTTTTCGTTGACTTTCAAGGCAATGATCTGTTTCTCTTGTTTGAACTTTTCACAGCTCCTAGAATAGGCAGCGTGTGGTCCCTGGCAGTTGGCACAGGTGAAGTTCTCGGATTTACAATTGTCAGTTTGATGATCATGTGCTGCACATTTTGCGCACGTCAATTTACCACGACAAGACGTTGTGCCGTGTCCAAACCGCTGACACTTGAAACAGCGGCGTGGGTTTGGCACGTAGGGTCGGATTGGACATCTCAAGAAACCTGCATTGACCGACTCAGGAAGGCTAGAGCGGTCAAGTGTCAAGATTATGTGCTTAGTTGGAATTATTTCATCATTTCGGCGTATGGTGATTCGCCTCACTGCTGTCACGCCCTGATCTCGGAGGCCCTCGAGCAGATCTGCTTCAGTCTCATTCATTAGATCCCGATCAGAGATCACGCCCTGGCAGCTATTGAGACTGCGATGGGGCGTGATCTTGATGTTGACATCTACCATGCGTGTTTGCTTGAGGAGGTTAGACGATTGCTGTTTGTTTTCTACTTCTATCAAAACTTCTCCCGTTGTGAGTTTTTTAGCCTTGTAGGACTTTCCCACAAGGCTTTCAAGATACTTGGAGATTAGAAACACGGACTGCGAAGTGATTGGTTTTGTCTTATCAAGAGATTCCATGATCAGAAAGCGCGAAAAATTATCGGGCTTTGGGAGAGAGATCGATTGCAAAGGAGGAAAAGATACTTCGGTGCGGCCCCTTTTCGGGGGCCGATCACGTCTTGGGGGGGGTTTGGAAAATGCCATATGATACATTGAAAAGCAGGGAGACGGGGGTACTTTCTCCTTTGACCTTACCCTGGTAGTCAAAGAGGTCCCGGAGCTCCCTGCCTGGTAGACAGGCAGGGAGCCCATCGGCCGGAGCTTGACCAAGGCTCCGACGGCCACCGTTCATGGTTTCTAACCCTCCACCTATAAACACATTGCCACGGTTGGATCCAGCGTATGTTTGGGGGCTCGGGGTCCGCGGTATCGCCAGTACCGTCACCAAGATTGCTCAAGGTGCCCCGTGCGGGGCGCTGTCAGTCCAGCGTGTGTCAAACGTCTAAGGACATCGCTAAGATGGTACAGGTGGTCTTCCCATGTATTGTAGTACATAGCAAGGTCGACTAAGTAGGGAACAGCGTATTCTTCAGCCCCCTGCAGAACTCGGTTCATCAGCCTTATCCCGCACTTCTCCAGGAAGCCCGCAGTCAGAACGCTGCTGAACATTGAACCCTGGTAGCACTGTATCTCCTTAGGTAAGGCCACTCTAGAAAAAATAGACAGTAGTGCGTTGACTACTTCTACCGAGCTCTGCTCCTTCATTGGGATCGCCTCTGGAAATTTGGCTGGTGGACAAACAGCGGTAAGCAAATACCGGTAGCCTGATTTTGTCGCTGGGAGTGGTCCCACAACGTCTATTACCAGCCGGCGAAAGGGCCCTGAAATGAGCGGAAGGAGCTCAAGTGGCGCCTTTCCCTTCTCGTGCGGTTTTCCCACTCTCTGACAGGTTTCACACGCTCTTACGTGGTTCTCAACCTCGGTGAAGCATCCTGGCCAATAAAACTCCTTTAGGAGCCTATCTTTGCTCTTCCGAGCTCCTAAATGCCCCAACCGACCAACTCAATGACAGAGATCAGTAATGTCATGCTGATACTTAGTCGGAACTACAATCTGGTCAAACGTGCGACCTTTTGCATCCTGGTAGTGGCGGTACAAGATGCCGTTTTTGACGGGAAAACTGACATTCTTCCTCGCCACCCCTTCTCTGACTGTGTTTCAAACCTCCTTAAGGCTAGGATCGCTTTTCTGCTGCTCGATGAGCTCGTCTCTTGTCACTTTCTCCCGTACATTGTCTAGTGATTTTGATACAGGCAACACGAGCAGCCCCTCTTCCGATTCCCCTTCAGCTATATCAGCGCTAGTCTCCTCCGACCCCTCTCTCTTTTTTTCAGTAGGCGACGGGATAGTAGACTCCGCTGAGCTGACTCCAGCTGGTGTTGCTGTACTTCCGGTGAAACTCGGTTCTTTCAGCTCTAGTTCGGCCGCTAGCGCGCGTGCTTTAGCTCTTTTCAAGGCTTGGACTGTTCCCTCGTGAAAACTTTTCCCTTGTTCTCCAAGCAGACGGTCGGTCTGATTCGAGAACAAGTAGGAGGACTGCGAGGGAGCTTGTCTGACACCGCCGCTTCCGTCCCCACTTCTCCGAACGGCCCAGTGATGACTACTCGAGCTACCGGGAGACAAATGCTTCCCTCTTGCAAAACCGGTTTAATCCATGCGCACTTGCCGTTGTAATCTGCTTGTGCCACATACTCCGGGTGCACCAGATCAATGGTTGCCCCACTGTCTCTTAAGACGCGGCATGGCTTTCCGTTCACTGTTAGGTTAAAAAGGTACGGACTGAGAAGCTCCTCGCTAGTGGCAGAGTCACAAGTATACGAAAGGGCTGGTCTGGGTCTACGACAGCCTAGGGCAATATGACCGACCTCCTTGCATTTGTAGCAGGTAGGTGGTTGCCGCGCGTCAAAAGGACTCTTTTTGGAAGAAGTCTCCCAAGCCTTTCCCTCCTGTTTGTTTTGTGATCCTTGACTACTTGCAGCGAAGTCCGCCTTTTTCTGTGCCGTCATACCTGCGCCAGCCCCCTGCTTCGCCGTCCAAGATTTTCCTTTATCTCCCGCTTTTGCGGGAGGAACCTCGTTCCTTTCTCCCCGGCGTGACGCGTACTCATCAGCCAAGTCGGCAGCTGCCTGCACTGTTACTACTCCGGCCCTATCTTGGATCCAGAGCTTCATTGGCTCTGAAAGCTTAGAAAAAAACTGTTCGAGAGCCACTGCTTCAAGAGCCTTTTCGAAGTTCCCAAAAGCGCTGGCTCCCTTCATCCATTCTACCAAGTTGACCTTCAACTCGTAGGCAAACTCAGAATACGTGCTGCCCTGCTTCTTGCTAAGATTGCGAAACCGCTGCCGGAACGCATCTGACGAAAGTCGGAACCTCTTTAGAAGGCTATCCTTCACTTTGTCATAATCGTCGGCATCCTCCATCGGAAGCCGCGCGATCACATCCGCTGCTTCACATGGCAGCAAACTTAGCAAGTTTCGAGCCCATGTGCTACGGTCAAGCTTTGCTTTTTCACAGGTTCTCTCGAAGTTCACGAGAAAGAGGCCCACATCTTGCCCTACTTTGAAGGGTTGCATTAGCTTAGATAAATCACAAAGATTTTGTCTTCCTGCTACCTCTACTCCTTGAACCTCAGCCATCTTCCTCACTTCCACCTCCAGGCGCAGCCGTTCTACTTCCAGTTCCTTTTGCTTTAGCTGGCACTCCTGTTGCTCACGCCTGTTCTCACGCTCCTGTTCCTGTTGCTTTTGAATCTCGTTCCATGTTTCTGTAATATCTTCACTGCTCAGATTCAAGCCCTCGATAGCGTGAACAATTGCGTCTTTCTTCATCCCCGAATCTACTTCTGCTCCTAGCTCCTCCCCCAGAATCAGCAGCTGATTCTTCAACAAACGCTTCCAATCCATGACAGAGAACTAGTGTGGTGCGGCTCACTCTCTACCCAGAAGTTCCGGAAAAACTGCTTCTGTGGTAGCCTCTACCAGCGAAAAGATTGCACTTCTATCTTATCAGCCTGGCAACCAAAAAACCAAAGCCAGCACTCACCAGTTCACAGCTGTCAGTCTCCATGATCTCGGCGTGTTGTTCATTCTCCGACGTCCAGGCTCAGATCCAACCGCTTGCCATCCAGTTGTTGCGTCTTGTAGCGAGTTGTAGCGACCGCAGTCTGCTGGTAGCGGGGCCGGTCGCCGCCGCTTCGTCGAGCCAGGACAAGAGGAGAGCTTAGAGCAAACTCAACGGGTTTATTTACATTTTTACAGTGAGTTGTCGAGATGAAGACATAAGACCTTGGCGGGCCGCAGCACGCCCTTTTTGTTGACCCCCGATCCCTAGATCCCTAGGTTAGGGATCCCCATACAAAACAATGCGGACCAATGGTGATGTGTACGTTCCTCGCTGTGAAGCACCGCCCTCGGGTAGGGACACGCCTTTCAGGTATGTCGGCAGATGTGCAGCACACGCACACACACACACCCTTGCCACTCGTCAGGAGCCTGTAGTAGAGGGGAATAGTAGAGCCTGTAGTAGAGGGCGCCGCGTATGCTTTTGGTGTCTGCCGCGCGATGCGTTCCCAGGGAGCCTAACAGCACAGATTAACAAGGTTCGTGGAATCACTCCGGGAAGGGTTAATGGCTTGACCATTGCCACTGCCTTCTTCGCTGTGCTGCCGCCGCCACGGGGTCCCATTGTCCGGTCGTCGCCGTCTGGGCTTTCACGCGCACACGCGTTCAGTTGCTCAGGCCGGGGGAATACCGGCGGCTCCTTAATCCCTTTTGGGGCAACAACACTCAACGCCGCTCAAAAGCCGCTGTCAATCAGTGGCCGCCGCCGCGTCTGGTCGGCCTCCTTTCGTTTCCGTCGACAAGCGGTGGGGTGGTCGACCGGCAGGCGACTGACCCGCGCAAACATGGCGCCAGTGAGTCATAACAAGGCATCCTTTATATACGATTCAAGAGCTACGAGTTGATCGTTCGTCGATCGCCCCACCCTCAAGCCTGCCTGGCAGCCCTCGAGAAGACCATTGTACTCGAGGAAGTACACGAGCCTGCGATTGATCATCTTCTCGAGAAGCTTGCACAGGCAGCTCGTCAGGGCTATTGGACGGTAACTTGAGGGGGACAACGGGTCCTTTCCCTCCTTCAAGAAAGCCACTACAATGGCCTCCCTCCAAGAGTGTGGAATGTGCCCCGAAAGCCATATCTTGTTATATAGGTGTAAGAGTGTTAGAAGAGTGCCTGCGTGCAGGTGTTGTATGATTGTGTATGAGTTGTTGTCTGGGCCTGGAGCTGAGGGTTTACACGTGTCAAAGCAGCCCTGAGCTCATGCAGTGAAAACTCTGAGTTATAAGATGTTGACCTATTGTTATCTAGTATAGGCTTCGTTTCGGCCGTTTGTTTGTGTTTCATGAAAGTGTTTCTGTAGTGTGCTGAACTGGAAACGTGTTGGAAGTGTTGTGCGAGTGTGTCAGCCTGGTCTTCGAGTGTGTCCCCTGTTGTGCTGACCAGAGGCAGGCTGTGTGCTTGTTGTCCTTTCAGTTTGCGTATTCTCGTCCATACTTTCCGTGTGTCTGTGTATGAGTTTATTGATGTTATGAAGGAACGCCAACTTTCTCGTTTTGCCTCACGGCGCACACATTTTCCTAACGCCTTGGCCTGTTTGAACAAAATGAGGTTACCCGACGTGGGGTACCGACGAAGGATACCCCACGCCTTGTTCTGGGCCTCTCGCGCCCGCCTACAGTCCTCATTCCACCACGGCCTCCGCTGGTCGCGCGGGGCACCAGAGGCGTGGGGAATGGACTTTTCGGCGGTGTCGAGGATGTGCGCCGTGAGGAGTTGGGCAGCTTCTTCGACGTGTAGGTGTCCAATGGATGTGTGGTGTAGTTTGGATGTCTCTGTAAATGTATTCCAGTTAGCTCGTGCTTCATTGAACCTATTATGGGAAGATGGACTGCATGGGCCTTTACCTGTGTATGTGAGTGAGGTGGGGAAGTGGTCACTACCGTATTGGTCAGTGCCCACACCCCACTCGAGGAGAGGAAAGAGAACGGCTGAGCCAATCGCCAAGTCAAGACATTAGTATGTGTTGTGTCCTAAGTTATGGTATGTAGGCTGTTTATTGTTGAAAAGGCATGCTCCTGAAGATGTAAGGAATTTCTCTATCAGGCGACCTGGGCATCCATGCGAGAAGAGCCCCAAAGAGAGTTGTGCGCATTAAGGTCACCTGTCAGGATGTACGGTTCGGGCAGCTGATCAACCAGCGCCTCGAAGTCAGAATTTAAAAGTGAAACATCAGGAGGAATGTATATGGAGCATACCGTTATTGACCTATTAAATATTATTGTTCGAATTGCCACAGCCTCAAGGACAGTGTTCAGAGTGACAGGGTGGCAGGCTAAAAATTTCCGGGCAATTATGGCCACACCGCCAGAAGAGTGTGTGCAGCCATCCCTGTCCTTTCTGGAGACCATGTAACTATTCAAGAAATTTCTGTGCTTGGAATTCAGATGTGTTTCCTGAACACCCATTACACTTGGCTGATTAGCATGCAGTATTTCGTATACATCGTCAAGATTTTTAAGCAGGCCTCTACAGTTCCATTGGATTATGTTTTCTCTTCCCATTATTTAGTGTGAGAGCTACTGGAGTGTGTGTGTTTGTGTCGTCTTTCGGCGCTGTGACTCTCGCCTTTTTTGGCTTGTCGGGAGGCTTTGGCGTCGGGACGCGTTATTTGCGGTGCACCGCAGGCAAGAACGGCACGACGTCCATCTCATCGTCCGATGTCCTGGGTGTGCCCGTAGAACCGGGCCCCCCGGACTTGGCCCCCCTTCGGGTGACCTTCGCTTGACCCGCCACCGCCGCAGGTTTCGGGGGCACCAGAAGTGGCACGGGCGGTGCGGTGGCGGTGGAAGCCGGTGCGGGGCCCGTGGTGTCCATGGCACTCTCCAACGCACTGAAGGACGGGGAGGCAGGGACGGGAGCAGCACCGGTCCCGACGGAAGAGGTTGCCACCACAACCGCTGCTGCCTCAGCAAGCGGCGTGGTGGCGGGTTGGGCTGCCAGGGCAACCCAGGAGGGGGGGAGGGACCAGGTCAGACTCGCTGAACTGGGTCCCTGTGGAAACCAGACGCCGCTCCGCCCCCGGCGAGCTGCGTCGGCGTACCTCCCCAGAGGGAAAGAGGCGAACCTCTTCCACGCCTCTGGGAAGGTGATGTTTTCTGTTACCTTGAGGTTGATTATTTTCATTTCTATTTGAAACTTTTCGCATTTCCTGGAGTAGGTCGCATGTGGGCTCCTGCAGTTTGCACAAGTGAGGATGTCAGAATTACAGTTATTGGTGGGGTAGTCCTGCGCGGCGCATTTCGCACATGTTGTTTTGCCGCGGCAAGAGGCTGTACTGTGCCCGAACCGCTGGCACTTGAAGCAACGGCGCGGGTTCGGAACGTAAGGACGAATGGAGCATCGAATGAAGCCTCCGTTGATATGTTCAGGAAGTGAGGACCGGTTAAAGGTCACGATAATATGTTTCGTGGGGATTATGTTATCGTACCTGCGCATCGGGATGCGGCGCACAGCTGTGACGCCCTGATCCTTTAAACCTTCAAGCAGGTCGGCATCTGTTTCCGTAAGAAGATCTGCCTCCGAAATCACACCCTGGGAGCTGTTGAGGCTCCGGTGGGGTGTGACCCTGATGTCCAGATCATGGATGCGGGTTTGTTCAAGAAGAGTGCGGGCTTGTTATTCAGCATGGAGTTCTATAAGGATTTCTCCCGTCCTAAGCTTTTTAGCTTGATACTTTCGACCTATTGTGTTTTACAAGAATTTCGAAACCAGGAATACAGACAGGGAAGCGACAGGTCTTGCTGAGTCAGCTGACTATCACAAGGAAACGAGCATAGTTATTCGCAGTTGTTGACAAGACAGTTGTTGGAAGAGGTGGGAATGATACTTTGGTGCGGCCCCTTTTCAGGGACCGATCACGTTTGGGGGGGGTTTGAAAATGCCCTATAGCATAGTATAAAAGCAGGGAGACGGGGGTACTTTCTTCTTTAACCTTACCCTGGTAGTCAAAGAGGTCCCGGAGCTCCCTGCCTGGTGAACAGACAGGGATCCCATCCGCCGGAGCTTGACCTGGGCTCCGACGGCCACCGTTCGTGGTTTCTAACCCTCCACCTATAAACACATCGCCACGGTTGGATCGAGCTTATGTTTGGGGGCTCGGGGTCCGCGATATCGCCAGTACCGTCACCAAGATTGCTCAAAGTGAACGCAGTCTTGCATTCATCGCCAGGACGCATCTCGACCTGAAGGTACCCCTTGCTGGCGTCCAGTATAGAGAAATACTTCGCGCCACCAAGATTCGCAACGATCTCGCCTACGCTCGGGAAGGGGTACGCATCCTTTTTCGTGACCGCATTCAGCCGCCGGTAGTCCACGCATAAACGCCAGCTACCGTCTTTCTTTCGAACGAGCACCACTGGGAACCCCCAAGGACTTGTTGAGCGGGGGATAATGCCTGTTTTCAGCAGTTCCTCCAGCGCCTCATCAGTTGCCTGCCGTTTGGCGGGGCTGACGGGACGGGGTTGCATTTCCATGGTTGAGCATCGCCGGTGTCTATGCAGTGCTGCACCAACTTGCTGCAACCTGCTTGCTCAGTGAATATCTCGCCTAAGTCTGCTAACAACGACAAGACGCGGTCACGCTGCGCCGCTGTCAGCTCTCTAGCGTCTGCTAGGAGCGCGCGCAACTTCTCCTCCCGGCCTCCGGATGGAGAACGTGCGGCGCAGGAGAAATCAGCCGCGGCGGCAACAAAGACCGGGCTCGGGGGTTACTGCGCGCGCCGGCTACCTGCTGCGCCAGAAACGACTACTTCTGTCGGCGCGGGGGAGTGCGACGTTTCGGCCGCCTGCCCGTTCAGCGGTTTCGCTGCAAATGGCGGCTCGGCGAACGGTTTGAGCGGCGAAAACGGGTTCTATCGATAGCCTCCGTTGCCGATGTCGACGACAAGCCCAGTCTTAGGCATGAAGTCTCTTCCCAAAATGACTGGGACCGTGAGCCCGGGCAAGTGAACGAAACGCATTCGCCGCACACGCTGGCCCCAGCGAACGACGAGGCGTACGTCACCGCCTGATGTTGCATCACCACACGCCAGCTGAAGCGGCAACTTCCGCGCGCGCAGCCGAATGGCTTTGCGCTCGAGATGGGAAACGGCCTCGTCACCTATTAGCGAAGTGCTTGCCCCGGTGTCCAGCAGTGCCTTAAACTCTCGCCCCGCGACTGGAGGTCGAGAAAGGGCGCCGGCACATTTGTCGGGACTCCGACTCTGTACGCGGCGGGAGCGATGTCGATGCTTGCCTCTCGGGTGCTTCTATCCGCCGCCGGTGGGCTCACCGATGGCTGAGCCCGTTTCCCTGCTCGACTGGGCAGAATCGCGCAATGTGACCGACCTGGCGACATTTGTAGCAGCGCACGGGGCTCCGTGCTGCGTGACGCGATGGTTGAGGCTGCTCGGGCGCTCCGCGACCGACTGGCCGCATACGGTTCTCTGGGAGCGAGTTGTGAGCGGGTGCAGGCAACTGCGGCAGCGCCGATCCCGTGTAGGGACGCCCGACTGGGCGCGCGTTCGCCGGCCGATCGTCCAACCGGTTTGCTCTGTGCTCTGCGCGTGGGGCTGGCAGGGAATCCGGCCGTATCGCCTCCGCGCAGCGCAACCCATACGAGTAGGGGTCCAGTGCTCTGGCCGCAAGATCGAGCGTCTCTCGCTGGCTGGGTATCAACGTAGAGCCGGGCTCGGCCCGTCCGCTGCCCGTAACGCCGCGGCAACCACAGCTTGGTTCCAGTGTTTCCACCGGAGGCGGCGGTGGTCGATACGCGCGTGCAGCCGCGACTGCTGCTTGCATGCGGCGAGCTTCGGCCGCCAGCTCCTTGAGGTCCCTACAACTGCAGTTCCTCAAGTACAAGGCAAAGGTGGGATGGCATTGCCTGACGACTCGATCGACCCACTCCGAGCTCGGGGCATGTGGGTCGCCGTACTCGTAAAGCTCCTGCATCGCACGAACGTACTCGACGAGCGATTCATCCGGGGCTTGGGTGCGCATTTCCAACTCCCTACTCATTGTTGGTAGGTAATCGATGGGCAGGAATTCTTCCTTGAACATCGTTCGAAAGTCATCCATCGTGCGCGCCGTATGGCCTATCATCCGATACCACCGGGCGGCCTGGTCGACTAGGGCTGCGGGCAGGACTCTGCGCAGCACCGCGCTCTCGCTGATGCTGGCCGCCTGCTCGTAACGGCTTAGAGGCAGCAGGAAAGCGTTGGCGCTCGACTGATCGCCGTAACCGCTGTACGCCGGCACCGGTAGCTGCACCCTGGGCTCGGGTGAGCGCGCCGCCTGCAGCGCCTGCTGCATAGCGCTTGCGAGAGCGTTCGCGATGCAAGCTGCCTCTGCAGACATTCCTCCGCTTACGGGCGTCTGCGAGCCGACTGGCACGAGAGGCGCGCTGTTTGGGGCTTCAGCGTCTGCGTAGGCCCGGCACCTGGAATATGAACGCGCAGCGTCGACTGACGAAGAGCGCTCGTGGAGCCTTCCGGGATTCCCGTTGCTGCGCAAGCCGCGGATGCGGTTGCGTAGGGGCCGTGGAGAAGGGGGATCCGAGCCGCGTCGGCAGCTACGGAGGACGCTGTTGATGCAGGGCATCGTGGAGGCTCCCGGGCATGACCACAAAGGTCGGCCAACAGCATCAAATCCGCCAACTCATAGTCGTGTGCCATGTTCCTTTTTGGAGCTAGCGAACCTCGAATTCGACTGAAGACGAGTCCCACGTTGGTACGCCAAAAATGTGGGGACCAGGGTTCCGGCCGCAAGGCTAGCTCGGCTCAACTCCGCCACGGACTGCCGACCGGCGTAGCGGCAGAGAGCAGCAAGGAACACACGAACACAACGAAACTGCCAAAGTCGCGTTTATTGGCGCTCCACCAATAAAGTAGTCGACTCCTCGCTCGTCCCGACCCAGCCGTAATGCGAGGATCAGGAGGCAGGCGCAAAGGGGTAGACAAAGGAAGGGGAAAGCCGGATCTCCGGTACTCACGTCTCTCCTCATTGACCGCTCCAACCCAAGAGACCCTTCCTTCATCCCGCGCCCCGCGACCGGCCCACCGGGGCCCCGAAGAACCGGTCACGTGACGAGCGATCGCCGCGCCACGACACGCCTGCGCCGCGGCGGGAGCGACGCATCTGCCCAGGTGAGAGGAATTTTCCCCCCTCGACTCGGCTGTGGACGGCGAGGAATGGAGAACGCGCCAGGACTCTGGGTTTCCCACAAATTCTAACAAATCCAAAAAACCTTGAACCACATTCACTCAAAAACCGTACAGAACCACACTGAATTGCTGTTTTCCCTTATAAAAATTTTTACGTCCAGTCAAAAGACAGTCTATTTCCCGGAGGCAATAGACCATGTATGTCCTCTGTGTGTCCCCTGTATTGGAATTTGGCCACTTACTTTTTGTGTCCTCCAAGGGTCCTTTGTGTTTCCGTCCGCCATGTGTACAGTATATTTCCCAAAGGCAATAGACAGCATGCGTCCTCCATTTGTCCAGTATGTTTCCAGAAGGCAATAGACTGTGTGCGTCCTTTGAGTGCCCTAAAATTGGCCACAGACTTTGTGTCCTCTATGCGTCCTTTGCATCTCACGTTTCCTCTGTGCGGCCTGGAAGTATCCGTCCACCTTTCTCCTTTCAGTGTTCCTGCGGTTGATGAATGGCTGCTAATAATCAAGTTCTCTATTCCTCATGCACTGAACATCCTTCGAATGGCAAGCGTGTTTATATAATACTTTGTGGCGCTTAGAATTGCTGCCAACCACGCAGTAAAACAGCGACGCATTTTTCTGCCTTTACAATGTTTATTTGAGTAACATTGTGAATAATTAAATGCAGTGTACTGAAAATTATGGCCATCATTATTTGGCCACCTGGCCGCGAGAAACCATTGAAGAAAGCGATCCGGTTATTTCTTTCCCGCTGACACCAAACTCCGAGCACGTAAAAGCTGCAAAAAAAATGAAAAGCAAGAACACAGCAGAATTATTATTTGCAGGCAATCTTAAGAAAACGGTCAACAGAAACGAACAAGTAACCTACATGACAAACATGCCGGTACATATCATTTAAGAGGCATTCACAGTTGTAGTTCGCCTATGTGTCACAGGGGTGATGATACAGGGGCAGATTATTTAAAGAGCTTGACCAACTCTAGATATCGCACCCCAGGGTGGGGCATCACTAAAGTTGTATTCAGTTAATTGATTGATTGACTGATTATGATGTTTAACACGCCGACGCTACACAGGCGATGAGGCGCGCCGTAGTGGAGGGCTCCGGGTTAATTTGGACCACCTGGGGATCTTTAACGTGCGCCGAAATCTCGAACACACGGGCGTTTTTGCTTTTCGCCTCCATCAGAAAAGCGGCCGCCGCGGCCGGGAATCGAACTCGCGTCCTTGGGCTCAGCAGTATTCGGTTAATTGGTTGCAACCAATTAACCAGAGCGCTCTAAAGCAAATTTAGAGCGCTCTGGAAAGTGGCTGCGCGTTTGGGTGTTCGGTTGGTTCTTTCGGAGCGTCAACCCCAGACTCTAAGATCTGGCGGCAAGCGATCACGTGACACCACCTGCGGCGTCAGTTATCTGCAGAGTCGGCAGAGTTAATTCTGCAACTTCGCAGCCACCGCACCAAGGCCTAGCCAGCATTTTGTTGTTGGAGTGTTTAGATAGATGTGGTGTTCTTGCTTCCTCCACTGCGACATAACATCATATCATACCGTATCATGCCAAAACGGAGACTGCTATTGGTGGTATAGGAACCATGTGCGCTGCTTTTGCAGCTCGGAATCGATGCCGAGGCCAAGACGACAACACCCCCGATCACGCGCGGCAAAGTTCACCGAGCTGTTTGGAATACGAGGGGCCACTGTACAGCCTCTACTTCACTGCACTTTGGCTGCATACCAGCATGTCCGAACTAGAGGCCACCGTTTGTTGAAGTAACCTGGTTGTTCACAGTAGCCGTGCCAGACGTGGCGCGGCACCAGGGTTGCCTGCTGCTCCAAGATCGAGTAAAGTGTTCAGATGGAGAGCAACGTCTCTTGCATGGATCTGGGGTGGCCTCCGCCTCGATACTCCAAGCCAAAGGATCAGAGCAACCAACCGACAACTAAGGAAGATGCAAACTTCGTCACGTGCACTTAGCAACGATAAATCGTACACAGGTTATGGAGTCACTGACGAGACTGATCAGGGCCTACATTTGCATTGGAAAATTGCACGAGTACTGCCCAACGTTCTGCCGAGATGGAGCTTCTTTCAGAGAACAAAAACAAAGTTTTGATCAAAAAAAATGCATATCGACTCCTGTCGGATACCAGCTTCATCAATTAAACAGCAGCTGCAGACCAGACACCAAACACTGTTTGCGGCCTGTTCAGAAGGTGTGGTCTACTCAATGCCGTTACCTTGTGATGAACACAGACAGGAATGTCTCAACACCAATTTTTGCGAAAACTACCACAATGTGGAAAATGGGAAGAATGGTCACCTGGGCATACACTGTGGCTGTTACCCCGATTTTCAAAACATCTCCGTTTATAAAAAAAAAACAGTTCACCAGGAAGATCCATAAAGCTGACAAATCTTTGCCAGATCTAATTTTAAATGCTTATCTTCACTGCTACTAATGCACAAAGGAATTTCGCACTTATCTGGTAATTGTACAGGACACAAGGCAATGTTTTAAATCTGCAGCTTGTATGCAAGCTTATTTTTATCCACCTGCTACAAGTTTTAATTCCGCTGTTGCTGCAGAATTTTACTTATATAGTGCCCTTTCGAGTAGCACCAGTTCTAAATAGCACAGTGTCCCACGTCCTCTTCCATATGTCTAACCTGCCAAAGCTGATAGCTTAAATACGCAGAAGAGCCTCCTAGCATCAGCTTCAGAATTCAAAAGCACGAAGTAAGTTGAACTTGAAAAGCGAACCAACAAAAGGGGGGGAGAGGGGGGCCTGCATTATGCTCTTACACAGCACGGCGTCCAGCCTCTCTGGATCCAGGGCCTTCTTCGTGGCAACGTCTTTCCTGGCGTTGCAAGCCTTCCCATGCAGAGAAGACCCGGCCAGCTCCTTTGCCGTGAACACTGCCCGCAGAAGCTCCCGGGCATATCTTGTGGGCTGCTTGCCTGCACTGGCTTTAATCCTGGCCAGCAGGCTCTGTGGCACCAGGACCCCATTCCCTATGTCCACCTATAAAGAAAGGAGTAAAGATAGACAGTAATGGTTCTTATGAGGATGCATCCAGCAGAGGGGGAACTATGAACAGTATACGAAGCAGCAAATTTCTCGGCATTGACGACCATCAGCTTCAACAACTTGCATATGCCTCTGCGTCAACATGTTAAGGAGAAACAGGTCGATTACTGAAAAACAATTACACGTCTGCGGGATTGAAGGCTCATAACTAGTTATCAATGATGCACCAATCCAAAAGGGCATACACCTAACGCTATAGCGGAGCGATAATCTTAATTCAGTGATGCTACTGATAAACAACAATTTAGAGCAATTTTTGGAGCACAAAAAAAACTTATTTCGGAGCACTAAAAAGTCAAATTTGGGCACACTTGATGGGAGAGCGCTGTTACAGTACAGGGGACAAATGCAGAGTGGAAATAATGTACAGAACGAGGGAAGCGCAAACTAACTGAAGATTATTCACAACAGAAAAAAAAAGTTGGTATGCAGATACCAACTAGATCATCAAGCCTTACTGAAGTTAATTTTGGGGCAGTTAAGGGCAACTAATATCAGTTTTTGAGGTCTAAATACAACAAAAATGTACAGCAAAACGTCGACGGGTAATAAATTGTCGGAAACCTTTTTTGGAACTCGTTTCGGATATTTTCATCATGTGGCCTGGGAGTAAAGCCTTGTAAAAAGACCCGACAGATGGTTACTTAGCTTTAGAGCTGCTCTGAGAGGCCTCTAACATTGTGAGCGCACGTTTATTTGTAGAGTATTGCAGGCCTACAGTATTGCAGCAATTAGGGAGGGGCCTTAGAAGGAGTGGGAGCTAGTGAACACAAACATGACATTACATTGGAAATTATATATATATATATATATATATATATATATATATATATATATATATATATATATATATATATATATATATATATATATATATATATATATATATATATATTTGAAAACTAAAGGAATACATTGTTTAAAGGGTAGGAGGGACAGGGCAAAGCTTTATACAGATATAGCAGACCAAAAAAGTAAGGAAACAGAACAGATTAAATGGAATTTTGTACAATATGGTCAGACCACGTCGCACAAAATACGAATTTTAAGCAAGCGGCTGTTCAATAAAAAAAGGTCTTGTTCTAACTACAGCTTTCCGAAGAGAATGGATTTGAATCTATTATTTGAAATTACAACGCTCCAACCATTAAAGATGAACTGCAGACTTAATGAACAAACAAAAGAAAAAGAAAGACGGCCCCGTCTAGTTGCCGCATTTTGTTTATTAACCCATTCGCTTGCAGGGCTTCGACGTCCGTTCTCGCAAGCTGTACCCCGCAACTTTCGCCCCCGCGAACTGCCCTGCGTGGTGTCGTAAATAAACCTCAATAACTTCGTCTATGTAACTCGCACGTGGACACTATGTTTCATTTTGTTTGGGAACATCTTCCGGAAGTATTGCACTCAAAAGTAACTTGAGAGTGTGGAAGGTCTTGAAGCAGAGGGGCATGTGAAGTGCCACTCCACATACCTCACACTCCCAGCGACACTAACAGCGATGTCCATAATGTAAAAAAATCTCCTTGTATCCCTTTGCGAGAGAGAAGTGTCTCGAGACGCACACACATTGCCTTCACAATCACTTCTGTTTTCACCGACACTCTAAAGGAGTAACCACATGGAGCGGCAGCGACAATTGTCGCTCAGCGTAACTGAATGGATGCGGTGGGCTAGTAGAGCGACGAGCTGTCGCCGGCACTACGGAATACACTGTCGCCGGGCGCCTCTGTCGCTTGCATATTACGCTCCCAGAAGTGAGCGACAGCGACCGAGGCGCCCGGCGACAGTGTATTCCGTAGTGCCGGCGACAGCTCGTCGCTCTACTAGCCCACCGCATCCATTCAGTTACGCTGAGTGACAATTGTCGCTGTCGCTTGTCGCTGCCGCTCCATGTGGTTACCCCTTCATCGGTGCTACTTAAGTAGCTGCTCGATCGTAACCACAGTAACTTTTGCCATCACTTTCGAATAGCACCTCGAGGAGTTCCTCGCATGTGCGAGTTTTCTTCTTTTGGGACGCCGTGTATCCGACGCTACATACCGACGCAGCGAATGGCTCCACAGAAAAAACATCCGCCAACTTCGTTTTTTTTTTTAAACAACCATGCTCAAAATACTGGACAACTATGTCCATCTGGTGTGAAAAAGACGAAACAACCCGATAACTGTGTAAAGATAAGCGCCTTTTACCGGGGCTTTTTCAAAACATCGCTCTTTCCGGAGCCTGTCAAATCGCCGGCTTATTGGAGTTTGGCCTTGGCGGAAGAGGATGGCGGATCGCCGGCTTCTGAAGCAAATGGGTTAAGAAGTATCAGATGCCCAATACTACCGCACGCTTGGCTTTACGTTCAGAAAAATAGAAATCCAATGTTGTAAGCCAAGCTAATGTAACCATTATATCAGCACGCACTCAGGATGCCGACCGCCGCCTCCCCTCTCTCAATCCTATGCACGACAATCGTCGGGGGGCCACTAATCGACACGCTTTGGAAAGCGCATAGAGTTTTAGCTGGCCATTTTTCACGGTCCACCTTGTTTTCGACAGTGCGCTCAGCGAGCCTGGCGAGCAAAGCGGACGCTAGCAGCCTAGCGCGTCCAGCATGTGCAATGGCGCTCCTGCTGGCTATCGGAGCAGAGCAGAGCCCAGCTTATGAAAGGCAAGAATCGTGACAAAAAAAAGGGAGGGGGGGGGGGGCCTTGCACACAGCACGTACCCCACACGGCAGTTTTTACAAGGAAAAGGCAGCCTAACCTTCATTTCTACAGCCAAATACTTCGACCTTTTCGAATTTCGGGATTCTGACCGAAGAGAATTTCGGACAACGTAGTTTTTTATCAAATATGCAGAGAAAAAAATAACGAATATTCACAAATGCCCGATGTAAACTGCCGACTCTGCAGACAGCACACAATTTGTGCAGATGCTATTTTTAGCCGAGTACAAACGGCGTTTGTATCAAGATGCCGAAGGGAATTCAGCGCAACAGTGGGAACCTAGACAAATTGAAACACGAAAACTAACCTGGGGTGCAACCACCGTTGCAGCGGGAGGCGCAGACGTGGCCTGCACGAGCTTTCTCACAAGCTTCGGCACATCTGAAGAATACATTCAAACAACACTGCATTATGAACTACCAAAAGGGCAAGTTTTCCGTATATAACCTTACCATCTCTAGACACTAGATCAAGGATTCATTATACGCATGACAAGAGTGCGACAAAGCAGATTCCCATCTTTTGATGATGTTAGTGCTTAATGGCGCAAGGCCAACGAGGGCAAAGAGCGCCAAAGAAGAGGTTATTTAATAAAGAGAGGTGATTACCTCACAAGGGTAGGCATAACAACGTGTAAGCCGAACATAGTAAAATCAATTAAAGATAATGGTGATGGCTGGTGTATAGGGCCAGATTTGATTATGCGTGATAGGAAATGAGGTTTAAAAACTTGATATCTGACAAATAGTCAAAGACACGTTTCACAGAAACCATTGCATCGTCACCTAGAAACATTGATGGATGTAGGGGAACATGTTGTCTGTAAAGTTCTCTGAAGTGTTTGTAACGTGTTCTGTGAAGTGCCTTGCATGTGATTAGTATGTGCACTACGGATAGGGCCTCTCCGCACCTGCCGCACTGGGGTCTAGAAGATCCCGTCAGCAGATACGAGTGCGTTGCATGGGTGTGCCCTATCCGCAGCCTACCCAAGGCGACTTCCATGTGTCTGTTATGTGAGTCAGATGTGTACCGTCCCAAGTGTGGCTTTATTACATGTAGTTTGTTGTCTGTCTGTTCATTCCAGTGTGTTTGCCATGTTCTGCGCAAGTGTTGTCTTATGTGTGGCTTGAGGTCTGTGTAAGGTAGTGTTGGTATGTCTACTGTGTTTCGGAGTGCACCATTGGCGGCCATTTCATCCGCCAGTTCATTTCCACCGATGCCAGAGTGGCCTGGCACCCAACACACAGTCACCTGAAGGTTTGAAGAATATGCCAACACAATTGATTTCAAGACAAGGTTAACTACATGGTTTTTCGATGGCTTTCCGGATGATAATGTACGGACGACACTCAGCGAATCTGTATAGATGATGGGTTTAGGAATATGATGTTCAACTATGTGATTTACAACAAGAAAAATGCCATATGCTTCTGCCGTAAAAATACTTGTCTTTACATTCATTGTTCCATATGCTTCGAAATTCGGCCCATGCGCCGCACAAGACACTGCAGTGAACGTTTTCGATGCATCGCTGAAAAACTCTGCAGCCTTGTATTTATCCTGCACATACATGAAATGCTGCAAAATCCCACTTTTTGGTGTCCTGTTCTTATTGTATTTTAAGAAAGACAGGTCACATGCAACAGGACGAAGATGCCATGGTGCTACAAGATCAGTGATAGATGACTTGAATGTGTCTGCAAAGGAGACCTCATGAATAGTGACCTCGGCCCTCACTCTGAGCGAGAAGGGAACAGGAATGGATGGGCGATTTAAAAACAGCTTTGATGTGGATGTATCATTAAAAACCGGTTTAAAAGGATGGTTGTCCATTGATGAAATTTTTGAGGCATATAACAAGTCAACATAGGTTCGCTGGTGTGATAAGCACCATTTGTCACACTCTGCGTAAAGACTCTGTACAGGGCTCGTACGGAATGCGCCACAAGAGAGGCGAAGCCCCAAGTGAAGCACTGGGTCGAGCATTTTAAGTGCTGTTTTAGTGGCTGACCCATAAACAACACTCCCATAGTCCAATCTAGACCCCACTAGGCTTGTGAAAATACGTAACAGGAGTTGCTTATCCGTTCCGTAGGACTGGTGGGACAAGATTTTAAGAATGTTGAGAGCCTTTAGACATTTATGTTTCAATTGTTTAATGTGAGGGATGAGTGTAAGCCTTTCATCCAACACCACACCTAAAAACTTGTGTTCCTTCCTCACAGGAATCGAAACGCCATTAAGGATAATGTCTGGGCCCGGATGGATCCCACGCTTCCTGGAGAAGACAACACAGGTGCTTTTTTCTGGGTTAAGTTTAAAACCGTTCTTGTCTGCCCAGCTGGCAAGTTTTTTGACACCGAGCTGGACTTGACGATCACAGATGGACATATTACATGATTTAAAAGATAGCTGGATGTCGTCTACATACATTGAATAAGAAATCGTAGGTGGCAATGCCTTCCCAAGGGAGTTCATTTTAACTATGAACAGAGTGCAGCTTAGCACTCCACCTTGCGGAACGCCGTTTTCTTGCACATGAACTCTTGAGAGTGCGCTACCTACTCTCACGCGAAACGTTCTTTCGGACAAATAACTAGCAAGGGTGTTGAGCATATGGCCCGAAACACCGAAAGACTTTAGGTCACTTAGGATCCCGTAACGCCAAGCGGTGTCATAGGCCTTCTCAAGGTCAAAAAATACCGTTGTGATAAACTGTTTGTGGATGAAAGCGTCCTTTATGTATGATTCAAGGGCGACAAGTTGGTCATTTGTAGATCGCCCCGCCCTGAAGCCTGCCTGGCAGCCCTCGAGAAGGCCGTTGTACTCATGGAAGTACACAAGTCTCCTGTTTATCATCTTCTCGAAGAGCTTGCAAAGGCAGCTTGTAAGGGCGATGGGCCGATAGCTAGCAGGAGAGGAAGGGTCCTTTCCTTCCTTCAGGAAAGCCACTACTATGGCCTCCCTCCAAGAGCGAGGAATGTGCCCCGAAAGCCATATGTTGTTGTATAGATGTAGGAGTGTTTCAAGAGTGTTTGGGTGTAGGTGTTGTATCATGGTGTATGTGATTTTGTCTGCACCTGGAGCTGAAGGCTTACATGTGCTCAGAGCAACCTTCAGCTCATGAATTGAAAAAGGAGAATTGTAAGAAGTGTGCGACTTCTTGCTATCACGCAGGGACTTCTTTTCCGCAGACGTTTTGTGCTTCATGAAAGTGTTTGTGTAGTGTGATGAGCTGGACACGTGTTCGAAGTGTTGTGCAAGTGTGTTGGCCTGGTCTTCGAGTGTGTCCCCTGTTGTGCTAACCAGGGGCAGGCTGTTTTTTTGTTGTCCTTTCAGCTTGCGTATTCGTGTCCAGACTATGTGTGTATCAGTGTATGAGTTGATGGAGGTGAGGAAGGTGCGCCAACTCTCCCTTTTCGCCTCACGACGCACTCGCTTCCCTAAAGCCTTTGCCCGTTTAAAAGAAATGAGGTTATCTGACGTGGGGTACCGGCGAAGGACACCCCACGCCTTGTTCTGGGCCTCTCGCGCCCGCCTGCAGCCCTCGTTCCACCAGGGCCTCCTTGGGCTGCGGGACCCACTGGAGGCCTGGGGAATGGACTTTTCGGCGGCGTCGAGGATGTGTGCCGTGACGAGTTGGGCGGCTTCCTCCACGTGTAGGTGTTTTATGGTTGTGTGGTGTAGTTTAGATGTTTCTGTGAATGTACTCCAGTTTGCTTTGGATTCATTAAACCGGTTGTGGGAAGATGGACTGCTCGGGCCTATACCTATATACGTTAATGAAGTGGGGAAATGGTCACTACCATATGGGTCCGTGCCCACACCCCACTCAAGACATGGAAAGAGAACTGCGGAACCAATAGCCAAGTCAAGATGAGAGTATGTATTGTGTCCTAAGTTATGGTATGTGGGCTGTTTTTTGTTGAAAAGGCATGCTCCGGAAGATGTAAGAAACTTCTCTATTAGGCGACCTCGGGCATCCGTTCTGGAGGAGCCCCAAAGAGAGTTGTGCGCATTAAGGTCGCCTGTTAGTATGTATGGTTCGGGCAGCTGGTCAACCAGCGCCTCGAAATCAGAGCTCAGAAGTGCAAAATCAGGACGAATGTAAATGGAGCATACCGTTATTAACCTATTAAATATTATCGTACGGATTGCTACAGCCTCAAGGACAGTGTTCAGAGTGACAGGGTGGCAGGCTAAGGATTTCCGGGCGACAATTGCCACACCTCCTGAAGAGTGTGTGCAGCCAACCCTGTCCTTTCTGAAAACCATGTACCTATTTAAGAAATTTGTTTGTTTAGAATTGAGGTGGGTTTCCTGGAGACACATGACACTTGGCTGACTGGCATGCAGAATTTCATACACATCGTCAAGATTTTTAAGGAGGCCTCTGCAGTTCCATTGGATGATGTTTTCTGTTCCCATTATTTAAGTTTAAGAATAACTGGAGTGTGTGTGTGTGTTTGTTCATGTGTCGTCTTTCGGGGCTGTTATTCTAGGATTTTTAGGCTTTTCTGTATGCTTCGACATCGGAGGCCGCTCCTTGCGCTGCGTAGCAGGCAGGAACGGCGTGACATCCATCTCCTCGTCGGATGCCAGAAGGGTGCCCGGCGGACCAGGCCCCCCCGGACTTGGCCCCCTTTCGGGAGCCCTTTGTTTGAGCTGCCACCGCCGAGGGCGTCCGGGGCACCAGAGGTGGCACGGGAGGGGCGGTGGCGGCGGGAGCCGATGCGGGGCCCCCGGTGTCCATCCGGTCGGCAACCTCCAACGCACTGGAGGACGGGGAGGCAGAGGCGGGAGCCGCACCGGTTCCCACAGAAGAGGTTGTCACCACAACCGCTGCTGCCTCAGCAAGCGGCGTGGCAACGGATTGGGCTGCCTGAGGCACCCCAGGGGGGGGCGGAGGAGGGACCAGGTCAGACTCGCTGAACTGGGTCCCTGTGGACACCAGACGCCGCTCCGCCCCCCGGCGAGCCGCGTCGGCGTACCTCCCCAGGGGGAAAGAGGCGAACCTCTTTCGCGCCTCTGGGAAGGTGATGTTCTCAGTTACCTTCACATTAATGATCGCCTTCTCCTGCTTAAACTTCTCGCACGTTCTAGAGTAGGCGGCATGGGGTCCCTGGCAGTTGGCGCAGGTGAGGGTTGACGATGGACAATTATCGGAAGGATGATCATGCTGAGCGCACTTTGCGCAGGTCAGACGACCACGGCAGGAGTTGGTTCCGTGCCCGAACCGCTGGCACTTAAAGCAGCGGCGCGGGTTTGGAATGTAAGGACGAATGGAGCATCGGATGAACCCTGCGTTGATATGGTCGGGAAGTGAGGAGCAGTTGAAGGTCAGGATAATGTGTTTCGTGGGGATTACCTTATCATCTCTACGCATCGTGATGCGGCGCACGGCTGTGACACCCTGATCCTTTAGACCTTCAAGAATGTCGGCATCTGTCTCATTAAGAAGATCTGCCTCAGAGATCACACCCTGCGAGCTATTCAGGCTGCGGTGGGGTGTGACCCTGATGTCCAGATCGACCATTTTCTTCTGACCAAGAAGTGTGGTTGCCTGCTGTTGGTTTTTTACTTCAACAAGGACTTCACCTGTGCGTTGTTTTTGGCATTGTAGGTTTTCCCAATTATTCCATCAAGGTATTTTGTAATTAAAAATACTGATTGTGAAGCAAGAGGGCGAGCTGAATCAAGAGATTCGACAACAAGGAAACGGGAGTATTTGTCTGGCTTTGGGAAGCTCATACTTGAAAGTGGAGGGAAAGAAACTTCGGTGCGGCCCCTTTTCAGGGACCGATCACGTTTGGAGGGGGGTTTTGAATTTTCCATACAGCATAGAAAAAAGCAGGGGACGGGGGTACTTTCTTCTCAAACCTTACCCTGATAGCCTGAGAGGTCCCGGAGCTCCCTGCCTGGTAAACAGACAGGGAGCCCATCCGCCGGAGCTTGACCTGGGCTCCGACGGCCACCGTTTGAGGCTTCTACCCTTCACCTTTAAACACATCACCACGGTAGGTTACAGTTTATGTTGGGGGCTCGGGGTCCGTGGTGTCGCCAACACCGTCACCATGAATACTCAAGGTGCCCCGTGCGGGGAGATTCCCATCTTTTACAAACAAGGTAGATTAGAATAACTGCAACATACAAGATGCCTGTTGTACCTCTAAGATCAGATATCAAAACTAAGATATATGGTTCATCAACATACAACATAGCTAGTTGAAGGGTTACTGAAGGCTGAATAACATTTTAAACAATAGATTGCACTTTTCATAGCTCATGCCTTTTGCTTGGTGATGAACAATGTCTGGCTTGCTTATAAATAAACCATTTAAGCTGTCATTCCTCTCTCCTGTTTCCCTTCCACTAGCTTTTTTTTTCGAAATTAGAGTCGTGTGCAAGCGAGCCGCAGCCCTTTCTTTTCAACTTAGCCTGGGCGCTTTTTCAATATTGTGCGTTCACACGCCGAAGCTACACCTTGGCTACACTGATGAATTTATTTACACCACCTGGGAATTGCTAACGTGCACTGAAATCTCGATGTATAGCCATTTTTGTACTGCATCAATCTTGTTTGAAAGAACGACTGACTACTGCATCTAGCAGCCAAATAGTACATGTTGCTACACATATCAATGAAATGTTATACCTGTCATTTGGGATGAACTAAATTACAAGCAGTTAAAGGTATACATGCTTCATTGTGTTTAAATGCTATTATAAAAGCTTGCAATCCAGGCAACAGGCCCTGTAGAAGCCCCCCCCCCCTTCTTTCTGCACCTTTACAAACAAGCCCTTCAATTTGCAGTAGTCCACAGGAAGTCCGAGGATTCTCCATGCTGCAGGAATATATGGGAAAAACTAAAGCTGAATTGCTTCTCGGGGAGCCTGGAACTGCTAATCTAAGAGCTCCATAATGAAAGATGTTTGCATACCAAGCAACTGGCGGGCTTCCTTCAGCTCTTCCTTCAGCAGCTTTACTTTTTTCTTTGCGGCTTCAAGTCGGCCCTCCAGGTTTTCGGCCTGCTGCACCGCTTCTTCCAGATGTTGCGCTCCACTGCAGCTGCACTTGCGCTGTGAAAAAGTGAGCAAGGCAAAGCCCGTGACTCGCGATATTAAATGGCATTGAATAAGTACGCATTGTTGTACATTACCTGCAATGTTCAATGCTAGTTTAAAAAGACAATGAAGACATGTGAACTATGGTCTACTGAGACGGCCTGGTTAGCATAAAATTTTAACACAAACTTCAATTAAAGAAGCTATAACATAAGAAAAACAAAAGGGTGGTGGCGTACAAACTTATTTTCGAAACTGCTTCTACACTGGACGACTAATTTGCTGAATTGGCCGATGCCAACAAAAAACTATCATGAATTGATATAGTATTAATGGACGTGTGGCTGGAGAAGTCTCCATTTTCAAAATGACGTTCTATAAATGATAGCGACAGTGCAAAAATGGGAAATTGAGACAAATTTAACGTAAACGCTACATGCGGCTGTGAGAGGCGAGGACACAGATATTTCTGACTGGCTAGAGTAACAGCACGGGAGCTTCCGAAATCGAAAGTATTTCAGACAAACTGCTCTTCCATGTTTTCGGAAGGCTACCAAAGATTTCAGGTGAGAATTGGTTTAATCGTCAAAAGCCAGAATGAAGCCCACGGCCACACTGATACGTACAAGGCATAGGGTTATAACAGTGAACTGGCAAATGCCACTTTACTCCCTCAAGCCAACGCTGAGATGCTTTTGGTAGGAGTGTCTGCCACACGCCGCTGCGACAAGGCTCGTGTCAAATTAGGGCTTCACATACAGGTTCTACGGCTATGCTACAAGGCGAGGCTTAGTGGAAGGCTACAAATCAATCTAGACTGCATTCCAGCTTATTTAAATGCATGCTGACAAAAACATACGACAATATTTGTGGCTCTGTGCAGAGTGCCCCTGTCACTCAGCGAGCACAAGTGTCCACGACTTCTTTCTCATGCAATGGGAATATTAAACGCTTCAGAACTGGACGCAAGGGAAACAAGGGATTCAAGTAGTACTGAAACATGAGTGCATAAAAGCACCCGACCTGCAATGCCTTCAACAAGCATTGAACAAGTTGTGAACATATACAACACCGTGGCAGAGATGAAAATATGATTGCAATTTTTTTCCCTAATATCTGGACAATGACTAACCTTGTCAGTTGTGGAGTCTTCTGTGGGGTCTGCAGTGCACTCGGTCAGGGGGACTTCTGCGGGTGCTGCTTGAGCAAGCTTCGTGCGCTTGCGTTCCATGGCAGCAGCCGTGCCTGGAGAGTTAAGCCAGAAATCGGGGTCAATCCTAGTACAAATTTACAAAAGCTACAATACTAGCACTTTCAGAAACCTGCGGTTAAGAAATATCCCACACACAGGCTGCAAAATGCTAGGGTGTTTAACTACCCTCATTCAGTCTTACCCTTTGCTATTTTAAATAACAGTTCCCCTGCTGCGTGCACCAAGAGTGGATGAAGCATTGCCTGACACTGCGAAGCTGAAATTGGCAAAAAAAGATAGATTTGCAGAGGTACAGCCATGAGCTCAAGTTTACGGACCATGGGAGCGGTGGCCAAAACTAACTGCTGCGCCGCCTGTTTGTGCGCTACCTGCTGTCGAGACCCCGCACAGCGCAGACACGGCCTATCAGTGTTACACCCATGCCAATATCGGTCGCTTTTTCGCGATTGCCTCGTGCTCCGATAAAGCGGCACCAGGGGATAGTCGCTGGCTTTTTACAGGCTGCTGGTGAACACACCTTTGGTGGAAACAGCATGCTCGCGTAATCGGCATTAACACTGCTCCGCTGGCAGAGTTGGTGCCCTGGTACTTATCTCGTGCTTACATGCAAGTCCGCATATCAGGCGAGTCCCACCGTTTTCAGACAAAGGACGGTGCAAGGCAGTGTTGCCCTAACCAGCTTATGTTTCCCTGGCGCTGGTTTATCGAAGTGTGGGGTAGTCACTAAGAAGCAAGTGATAGTAGCATCCATGCAATACTGATTGGCCGCGCCTGCGCTGTGTGTGTGTCTCGACAGCAGGCGCCATGCAACCAGACGACGAATCGGTTAGTTTTGGCCCCGACTCCCATGGTCCGCAAATTTAGCTGTACATGCAAATTGCAAATTCACTTCAAAGCCCACTTCGAACCTGTACAGTTACAAGAAAACAACATGTGGCAAGGCTCGGGTAGTAGTAAAAAAAAGTGCAGTGGACTGGGTACACTCCAGGGGTCACGTGAAATGCACAAACTTTTGTATAGATCACAAAAGTATTTTTTCTTTATTACATTCACCTAAATTGGGCCCTTTTTATTTTATGATTGGATTAAGCCTGTTACACTTAGTGAAGCAAGCAGAGGCACTTTTTCTTTTGTAGACTCTTATTTTACGCCTGCATATGTCCTAAGCAGCATCCTGAAATTTCGCCACGTATACGGCACATTTTCAGCTTGAACATTTCGCAATTACTTTATTGATGGACAGGTTTCAAGGTTGAGGTGGACTACACACGTTCACAACATAAAAGTTAAGGCTGCACGTGCTTTGGGCTTTCTAAGACAAAATTTCAGGGAACTTCTATCTAACTTAAAGAAACTGTATTCACTCATGTGCGCTCATTGTTAGAGTACGCATGTGTTTGGTGGGCTCCGTATACCAAAGAGCTGGCTGATATGCTTGAAAAAATACAGAATAGGGCAGTGCGATTTGTTTTAGGTAATTGGGATCGTCAACTTAGCATGACAAAAAGCAAAAGTGAACTTAAATGGGAAGACTTGAAAGATCGTAGACGAAACCGCAGGTTGAAATTTTTTCATAATATCTACCATTCGAAAACAGGAATCGAAAAGGAAAAGTATATCCAAGCGCCATCCTACATATGCCAAAGAAGGGACCACAGTCATAAAGTAAACGAACTTTCCTTTAAAGGCGACGCCTTGCGCTATTCATTTTTTGTTAGATCAATTCGAGTGGAATGATCTTCCGCCTATGATTGTATCCATTTTTTCTAATGATGGTTTTTACAGCGCTTTGTGTGATTAATTACATTGTTATTTGGTCTCAAATTTCATACTTTTATGTATCCCCCTGCAGTAATGCCTGCAAAGGCGAAGCAGGTATCAAATAAAAAAATAAAAAAAATTAAAAAGGTACGAAATTTTATTAGAAGCGAAGTCAGGCATTGCTCAAGTACCTATGTAGGCTAGAACAAGTAAACTTCGAAGCACGACTACCGAAACGCAGTGCCGAAATTTGGATACATGCATGCTGATAATATTTAAACACTGCAACATATTTTCATTAAAATGAAGAAAAACTGACAAGATTTTACATTTAAGGACTTTTCAGGACAATCATGTTGTCCAACGTAGCAACAGAAGTAGAAGCGGACTAAAAAGTGAAACGTCATTTTAATAAAATACATCTATCAATGCACTCTACAAAAATGACAGCCTTCCGAGAGGGCTAATGATAACATACAGCGGCGCTATTTCGTGCTGGCGAGACGAAAAAGGAGGCACCAGCAGGTGGCAAGAAAACCTCCGAAATAGGAATGCAGTGCGCAAGTGACCATGCATAAAAAAATCAAGTAGCCGACTAAAGAGGTGAATTAACGCCCCTCATAAATGTAGAGGTTCACTGAGGTGCTATTGAAACCTTCACGTAAAGGTTTGCACAAACGCTGAACAACGTTTTTCGCGCGTGGCACAACCGAACAATGCCTAGCACACGGCCCGGTGTCGGAAAGCCAGGCCCCTAGGCCTAACAGCGCATTACACGCACAGTACAAAGGAATGTCACCAACGGCCAAAACGAACGCTGGAGCATATTTGCCGTCCTTCCATTCCGCATCAATGGGCTCCGTCATCTCGTTTGCGTATTTGTGGTCATCGTTCAGTAGGCAATGCAGGCCCGCCGACTCAAATTTAGAGGTTCACTGAGGTGCATTTCGACTGCCTGTCCAGAACCAAGTGACCACAACAAATGAACTATTCCACCACCACGTCAAAAACAAACATAAATATACACATATTCCTCGCAAGTTATGCTAGCATTTCTTGTTTAGCTCCACCTTCTTCACGTGAAGGTTTGAACAAACGCTGAACAACGTTTTCGCGTGTGGCACAACCGAACAATGCCCAGCAATCCACCCGGTGACGGAAAGCCAGGCCCTGAGGCCTAACAGCGCATTACAATCAGTACAAAGAAATGTCACTTACCAACGGCCAAAACAAACGCCGAAGCACATTTTCCGTCCGTCCATTCGACATCGACGGGTTCCGTCATGACGTTCGCGTATCTATAATCATCGGTCCGACGGCATTGAAGGTCTGCCGACTTCAAACTTCTGAGAGGATAAACATCCCACTTCGGCTCGTTGGCCCACCTCACTAGTATGTAAGCACTCATATCGCTCGGGCACTTTCAGAAGGATGACGGTGACACCGGTGACACAAAGCGCGCGCAAAATTTTCCTTTTAGCAGCGGTTGCACACGGAACGCTTTAATCATAGCTATGGCGATTCCGCTGCAGGCTGCAGCGTCGATCCCCCTTGGCGACATGTACAAACATAACTATTACGGAAAAAACGACCCAGTCGCGGGGAAATGGAACAAAAAATTGTTTGATTTGTGCGCATATATACTCGCTCAAAATTTTAAGGTAATTTATGTAGCCTAAGCATTATTGTGAAGTTGTACACGTTAATATATCGGCGTCGTCTGCATACAGCGTTGGTCTTGCATGAAAGCTTAATTTATTTCTTGTTCAGTCTTAAACAAAACTTTCACTGCAGCGCTACTCTCGGATAACAGGCTCGACCTTATGCGCTAATAACAATGCACTGCAAGTCTGCATTATTATTGGCATAGAGTATTATGGGTCTCCCTGGCTCTAGAGTCCTTGCACTGAAGGGTTGGCCGTGTGGTGGCGCTACCTACCTTCGGCTGCCGATCTGCGTTGGTGTAACAAGACTTGGTTGCTGGCTAGTTGGTACATAACTGTAGAAACAAATAATTGCGCAAAGAGACGAGGACGGAGACGAGAGTGACAGGACGAGCGCTACTTCCAACTTTATTCTTCAAGGAAAGCCAACGCACATTTATACCCACATTTATGCGTTGGTGGATCATAGCAGACGATCGTGCACGCACTTGACGGGCACTATAGTTTTGATTGCCAAGTTAAAAGACTGAAGGAGGCGGGGTTTCCGGATGGCGCTATTGCAGCCACGTGCGAAAAAATCAGACGTGCCATCAAGCAAGCCAATGACACGATTGTTTCGAAACCTGCCCCACAAGAAAGAAAAAGAGTGGAAAAATCCCGTATGTTCACTGGCTCTCTCATGGCATCAAGAGTGCTTGTTAATATACTTTCCCATCGAAAACTGACAAGCCTGGACCAGGTTTCACCTGTTCGTGTCCGTGTGGAGGCATGCCGCGGCATTCATAGGTGCACTGAGTTGAAATGGTTTGTTTTGTTTATATCGCTTCCAGCTGAAAGAAAGGCTTTCAATGATTATGCTAAGGGGTTGCCGGGCGATGAACGTGACAGGTACGTCGCCGAAATGCAGAGGTGCGATGGTTATGCCTCACTGGCTTCATCCGACAATCGAATACTTGTCAGGTATCACACGTCCGGTGTTTCCAACTGTTGACGTTGGGTACATCAGAGTTTACTTATTCCGCCGTACAAATTCATTCACGAGAAAAAAAAAGCTAAAATCAATGATGTCGCTAGAGTACCATAATGATTTTATGACCGGCCTCGTGTACCACCCAAGGCTGAAAGTTCTCCGCGGAGTACACGCCCCCCCCCCCCCCGCTAATTTGATCTGGTGCATTATGAATCCACGAAGGAAGTCAGAATGTTTTGTAATGCAATCGTTGCACAGGGTATTGTAGTGCCATGGCACTTGCAAGTACCAAGTTCCTGGAAGTTGAAAATCAAAACCTGAAAAAGTGGGTTAGATTGTTGTGTGAGTATTGTATTTAGTTTCGTAAGCACTGGGTTTCACTGTTGAAAGAAAGATTAACTGGCCTGCATCTAGGGCCACCAAAACCATAGATAGCGTCAGGGCAAATCCAAAACCAAATATTGTAGTTAAAAAGTACGGTATGAGCAGGTGTGCATAGGTAACTCACACAGGCAGGACGGCGCACGCCACTACCCTTATTCAAAGGAGAAGCTTTTAGTTATCATCATCATCAGGTCTCCTTAAGTTCTCTCTAGTAGTGGTAGTGCGATCCTCCCAATGGTGCCGATGGCAGGGGCCGGAGATAGATGCTGTCGTAGCTGTGGTGACTGGCGTGGTGACTGATCATTTCTTATTCCATGTGACTGATGGATGCTGATGTGTGTCGTAGCAGAACAACCGTGCGAGACGTGAACTTAGTGGGCACTACGAAGCAACGCAGCGGTTTTACAGTGTTGACTGTTGTGCACAAAAAGAGTCTGACATGCCTCCACGGAAGCGGTACAAAAAGTACCTGCGGGACGCCGATACGAGTGTGCCACTACGTACCAAGCGCCGACAAAGGCAGAGAGCACAGCTACTTGCCAAGAGTCATCAGAATCGGAATACGATAATTCTGTGGATCTTCGGATTCAGATAGATTGACTTCGTGACGAGCAACAACGGCCGCCCGCTGCGATCGCCGTTTTGACAGCAGAAAGCAGTGATGCCTCGGACACCGAAAGCGACTCATGTAGCAGCAGTGGAGTGCGCCGTGTTACCTCCTACGGATCGTCAACCTCGTTTGACACAAGTGACGGTACCAGCGGCGACGAGGATGGAGGCAGTGAACAAATCGGCACTACACGAACAACCCAAACGGTATGTCCTTCGTGCCTATTAGCTGATGCAAAAGAGACAAAGAACATGGCGAATATTGCAAGGCCCCATGAAAACTATAAAAATGTTGCGTGCCGGAAATAAGAGGTCATTCGCGCGTTATCTTCGTACGTAATCCACACTTTTTGTTTCAGTAGAGTTTGATTACGTACTTATTTACTTAACAACAAAACACGGGGTTCCGTTAAAAAGCGCCTGCGTTGCTTGCTTCATTCGCAACATTCCGTTGAAGAGCCATCGCACCCTACGATTCACATTTTTTTTTTTCTTGCGGGAACGATAGTTCAGAAGTGGGTACTGTTTCTGGCAAGTTATTAGGATTGTGTGGGGACCATTCCTCGCGTGTTCTTGAGCAGATATTAGGAAGATGGCCACCCGTCATTTTACAGCAGGTTCCAAATACCACTGGAATAATAGTACGTCCTTTTCCTTTGTTAATTATGCTGACGTATAACACTGTTTTGCAGAGCGAGTTCCTCTACCCTGGGTCGAAGATTACCTGCGATGAAAGCCGTCTACTCCTGATGGGACATATCCTGCGCCACCACAGCAGCCAAGAGGCCATGGAAAGTCTACTCAAGGTTGTGGAGGCACACCTCCCGGCAGGAACGCCTTTTCCAACGACAAAGTACTTGTTTTTTAAGTATTTTGCTGACAAGGGGGAGCAGCCACAAAAGTTCTTTTACTGCAGGGAAAAGAAATGCTTTCTTGGGAAGGCAGATGCCTCAGAGGCAGCCATTCGATGCCCTGGCTGCGATGAAGACCACAGCATTGAAATGTTGACAAAGGAGTCCTCTTTTTTTTTTCCCTCGACATTGAGTCAGAGATACGCAATGTGTTACAGGATCCAAATTTTCATCTTAACCTGGGTTCTAAAATCCGAAACATTGATGTCTCAGACATCACTGAGAGCAAGGCATACAATGAGCTTGGGCTCGGAGACAAGGATATTTCGGTATCGTGGAACACTTATGGGGTTCAGCTCTTCGAGTCTTCCAAGTATGCTGTTTGGCCGCTCCAGCTTTACATTAATGAATAGCCCTTCAAAGAGCGCGTGAAAAAAATACTTCTTGCAGGTTTATGGTTCGGAAGCGAAAAACCAATTGTAGATCGTTTCCTACAACCATTCGTTGAAGAAATGAATCGCCTGTCAAGCGTAGGCATGTCATGGGTAGGTGACGGCACAACCAAGCATACTCGAGTGTTTCCCGGGCCATGTGTCGTGGACACAGTTGCACGGGGCATGGTGATGAATATGCACCAATTCAACGGAGAGCATGGATGTGCTTAGTGTGAGCAAAAGGGGGAAGTTGTCCCCAAAGTAAAGGGCCATGTACGCGTGTACCCTGTCGAGCCCCTAAAAGGGAAGATGAGAACGGATGCTTCATTTCGACGCCATGCACGGCAGGCAGATCGGGGCGTAGCTGGTGGCTGGAATCAGAGGCAGTACTGTTCTTTTTCTGCTAACTTTTTTCAAATTTCCGTTTGGTTTCGTGGTAGACTACATGCACGCTGTGTGCTCAGGCTTCGTTAGACACACAGCGTACATGTGGCTTAAACACAAAAAGGCTTTCCCCTACAGCATTGGTGCCTTGGTCACCGAAATTGATGAGCGGCTGAATAGACTGCGACCAGTGTGCGAGATGTCTCGTCTTCCAAGGTCTCTTGTGCTGAGGAAGTATTGGAAATCGTCTGAGTGGCGCAACTGGCTCCTCTACTTCTCGCCAGTTGTGCTTCAGGGAATACTTCCTCAGGTGTACTACAACAACTGGCTTGAATTTGTGCATCTGATGCACTTCCTCCTTGGTGACGTTGTGCCATCTGATCGGCTAAGATCAGCCCAAAAGGAAATGATAAAATTTTTGGCAGACTATGAGAACCTTTACAGAAAGAAACACCTGACATTTAATGCGCACTCGCTTCTTCATCTTGTGGATTGTGTTCAGGAGTGGGGCCCGTTATGGAACTATTCAGCTTATCCTTACGAAGATATGAATGGTCAACTTGGCCGTTTTGTAAATAGAACTAGGCACGTACACTTGCAGATTATACAAAAGTTTTCGATTCTATCAGTTATGCCTGTGCTATCTTCTTGTAGTACAGTTTCGTCTTTTGTGAAAGAGCTTTTGACCACCATGTTGAGAGGACACAAGCTGAGGGTGCATGCCACAACTTTGTCGTGTTACACCTTTCTTGGAAAAGGAAATAAGTCTGAACAAGGTGTAGAGTATTCAAAAGTAATTGCTAATGGTTACACACTCTGTGTTCAGACGTTGGACAAGTCACGGAGAGCTAACTCGTATGTCCAGGTAACCTCTAGCCCCCGTGCGTTTGGTCAGATCATTTCAATTGTACATGTGGCATGCGAACGGCACACTGTACCTTGTAACTGCATACCAGAAGTCTTTTTGGTCTTGAAGAAACTGAATATCAAGCAGCGGGTACTTGCGAATTCAGATTCTGGTGTGAATGACATATTTTTTGTTGAACCGTCTACTCGCATTCTGAAAGCTAATGCAAATGAAATTCGGAAATGTGTTGCCTTGAAAGTGGAGAATAAGCTTTTTGTGGGCCCACTGCAGCGAACCTATGCTGTAGAAGTAGTGTGACACAACTGGGAATGAATTGTTTCTTGTATGCTTTTTTGTTATGGTGGGCCCTTCCCGCAAAAGTCCTGCATGGGAGTGGCAGCATGTACAAATATATATTGTGATGCTTCTGTATACTTCATTTATAGAAGTAACTTTCTTGTGGAACTTTTCTGTTTGTATTACTTCAAAAGTTGTTTGTGCATTTTTCGAAGGGCCTATACCTGTATACAATTCATTCCTGTGCTGTTGTCGCTAAAAAGTGTAATGTACATAAAATAACAGGGATATTTTGCCATTTAGCATGCTTATCGTTTCGTGAAACACAAATTGTTGTATCTTGTATTATTGTTATTGTGAAATAAAATAAAAATAAAATTGTGCTGGTTAGCTATAAATTCATGGTGTTGATTTCTAATCAAATTCTGAGCAAATGTAAACTGAACGTCAGATCATCACAACCGTTAAACAATTATTAATGTTGACTTACCTATATGCAAATTTGAAAGGAAGTCAATTTAATTATATAATTTGACTCATAAACTTATAATATAGATACAATCAACATTTTCCCCCGTGCCCTTCGTTGTATTATTTCCGTGGTTTTAAGGAAATGTGGGTGCAGAAAAATATGTTTAAGGTCGTAAGGTTAAAAAAAAAGAAACTTAGGCATTTATTGTTTTTCTGTCTCTATAGTTTACATCTAATTTAAGCGTATTTTGACTTCGTTTTGAACCAAGTATACACACACAGGCAACGTGTCAGATGTGATTTCGTTTTGACTGGAGTAAACACAGAGGCTATATGATCAGTCATATTGCCGATGTGTGTACGCGGGTCAAAACAAAGTCAAAAGCTTTTAAGTGTAAAATATGGCCCTCAAAATATTTTTGGGGTAAATTAGGAGTGGTAAAAAAGCGCAGAATTTTTTGTTTGTTTGACTGCATATATTTTGTACATGATTTTGACTCTATTTTTACCCTAGTACACACAGAGGTAAAACATGATGTTTGTTTGTCCAGCAGTATATTAAAAGTACACAGCATGTCAATGTCCTAGAGGTAACACAAAGGAAAAGTCAAAAGAAAGGTAACAGTAAACACGGAGGCAATACAAAGTAAACAGAAAGGAAAAAATTATTTTTATACGGGTTGATCATTACGTATTGCTGATATTGAGTGCGGAGTGGGTAGCGTAGGTGCTCTGCCAGGCGGCTATGAAATGTCCTAATGCATCTTTCTTGGTTTTCTTTTGTTCTGTTCTTCAGGAGGAGCCACCTCTGGAACCATGCCTCATCATGAAAGATGGAACAGTTGTTCTATTTGTACATAGTCACCCATGCTTTGAAGTGCCCAACTTGCTAGGAGGCTTGTGCAGCCTGTTTGCTGTTTTTGGGGTCTTTCACATTGAATACCCCAAGGCAGCAAACAGAACGCTGATGTTTTTCGAACACGCGTTTTTAGGACTCAATAAGACAAAACCGCGAGTGAAGGCCCTCGAACTGATTAACTTCTTTGTAGGGCTACAAGCCATTCAGTGAAGCAGTCTTCCCTTTTTCAAGTACTCGAAAAGAAGACTCCCACCGGGCCCACCAAGCCTCCCACCGAGGCCTCCCCTAATCAGCACCTCGACTGAAATAAACTATTACACTGTTGCAAAGTTTTGACCGGATGCTGTGATTGACATGAAACACTCCCTAGAATGCATGAAAAAACTCTTCTCCCGATGGAGTACTCCATAGTATAAAATACTCCACCTAATCCACGAAGAAGCTCTCCTCTCCTGCGGAGTTCTAAATGGCATATAACACTGATGATGATGGTTTGATGTTTATGGCGCAAGGCCAACTGGGGCAAAGAGCGCCAAAACAATAGTCGTATATGAGAGGTGACACCTTAAACACTAAGTAAAATCAGCAAAAACAAAAGTAAAATCACAAAACGACAATGAGCATGGCTGGTGTATAGGGCCAGATTTCATGATGCGTGATAGGAAATGAGGTTTAAAAATTTGACTTCTGACAAATACTCAAACACACGTTTCTCGGAAACAATGGCTTCGTCACCTAGAAAAAACGATGGAGGTAGGGGAATATGTTGTCTGTAGAGTTCTCTTAAGTGTTTGTGTCGTGTTGTGTGAAGTGCCTTGCATGTTATTAGTATGTGCACTACGGACAGGGCCTCTCCGCACCTGCTGCACTGGGGTCTAGAAGATCCCGTCAGCAGATACGAGTGTGTCGCATGGGTGTGCCCTATCCGCAGCCTACCCAAGGCGACTTCCGTGTGTCTGTTGTGAGAGTCAGATGTGTACGGTCCCAAGTGTGGCTTTATTACATGTAGTTTGTTCTCTGTCTGTTCATCCCAGTGTGTTTGCCATTTCCTACGAAGGTATTGTCGAATTTGTGGCTTAAGGTCACTCTGTGGTAGTATGGCTATATCTACTGTGTTCCTGAGTGCAGCAACTGCGGTCTTCTGATCCGCAACCTCATTGCCAGCAATTCCAGCATGGCCTGGAACCCAGCACAACACCAGAACAAGTTTTTGGGCATATATAGACATGATAGTGTTGAAAACCATATGGACAATTCTGTTTTTGCATGGCTTGTATGATGCCAATGCGCGCACAGCGCTCAAGGAATCTGTATATATGATGGACTTCGAGATTTTGTGTTCAAGAATGTGATGTGCAATTAGTAAGATGCCATATGCTTCAGCTGAGTAAATTGTGGTGTATGTGCTCATGGCTCTGCATGCATCAAAGTTTGGTCCATGAGCAGCGAGAGACACTATGGTTGCAGTTTTTGATGCGTCACTATAAAACTCTGCACATTGATACTTGTACTGCAGGGAGAAGAAGTGCTGCAAAATTGCAGTTTGTGGTACCCTGGTTTTATCAATATTCATGAAAGAAAAGTCACCACACACAGGTTGAAGCTGCCAGGGTAGTAAAACATCAGTAAAGGAAGATCTGTAAATGTCTGAAAAGGAGATGTTGAAATCCGAAGCTTCCTGTCTCACTCTAAGTCAGAATGGCAAAAGAACGGACGGGCGATTTACAAACACTAGTGATGTGGATGCATCATTAAAAACAGGTTTAAAAGGATGGTTATTCGTCGATGTAATTTTGAAAGCGTAGAGCAAGTCCATGTACAGTCGTGAGCTGAAGTAAACGGACCACGGGAGCGGTGGCCAAAACTAATCGCTGCGCCGTCTGGTTGCGCGGCGCCTGCTGTCGAGACCGCGCACAGCGCAAGCGCGGCCTATCAGTACAGCACGCATGCCACTATCCCCTGCTCCTTCGAGACTGCTTGTCGCTTCGATAAATCAGCGCCAGGGGAATCACGCCGCGTAGTTAGGCGAACGCTGCCCAGCACCGCCCTATCTATGGTAATCATCTGATATGCCGCAACGGTTCTACGCTGTCACTTTCAGCGTGCTGTGGCTGCGTCGGGCTCATAGGCTGTTTATCTTTCTTTTTTCTTACTTGTTGCATCCCGGATAAAATATACGGGCTTAGGAAGTTCGAACAGAGTGTTTTCTTCTTATGTATACCAGCGGGAAAGCATTGCAGTAAATACATCCGAACAAAGCGGCCAACCAGAGTGGGGCCTTTCTTGTAACTCACGGTGGTGTGCGGCATATTTTGCTTGTTTTGCTATATTTGCCCCGGCTGCATTGAAAACTTGTCTCCTAATGAAAGAGGCTTCCCATTACATTACAATGAATTCCAAGCAATTCAGCTTCCACACCTAATCACACCCGTCACCAAACCCCGCAATCGTGCACATCACACCTTGCTATAACGCTGCGATTTTCGCGAAAGATACCCACCGGGACACGCATAGCAGCTTATTCGTGACCAAATTGTCGGTGTATGTGCGTGCGCCCATGCTTGGGAGAGTTCGTATATTTCCCACAAATTTAACACAAGAGTGTTAACACGAATTTAACACGAATGATTGGTCAGATAAAACGCAGCCTATGTTGTTTTTGAAGGGCTCAAATACTACTTCAAAATTCTAAAACCACATGAAATAAATGCCGCCTTAGTAATTCTTCAATAACACGAACGCTTCAAACGAAGATGACGTCCCACGTTGATTTTTTTTAAATTTTAGTAAACATGTTGGACTAAGACGTAGGATATACAATAACGACTTCATATTTTTTCTATTTTTTATGAAGGTAATAAGCAAATCACCTCGAAAAACTAAACGCGAACAGTTGTAGTTGGCGTAGGGTAAACATACTTTAGTGTGAATTAGATTGATGAAATTTGGAATTAATACATTATTATCTTAGCAGACAGAAATGAGGAGTCTCTAAGCCAATTTTCGCGGTTGTTTTGCTGAACCTGCTGAGGCTGTTCGAACTGATTTGGAAGTTGTATCTTCCCGTTATCGTATTAAAACTGCGACTACTAATTATCTACGAGGCCGACTAAGATCTCGGTGATTGAGGAGTCCTGGAAGCAGACAACTTTCGTATAACTTGACGTGGAATGGTTTTTTTTTTAAGTATGCCATTTATGACCTAGAACTGTTCACTGGAATGATGTATTGACAGCTGCCGATATTTCTGAACGTTTATAAGTCCAGTGTGAACTGACTGCGTGGAACTCCGCACAGTGGTCTTTAAGTTCAAATAAAGTGCATTTGTTTCTTAGATATATTCGCCCGCATAGGCAGGTCATGGGGCCCCTTTAAAGTTGACTTGGTAGCAATGCGTGTTTTGGGTGACAGACGACGGCGACACGCGATATTCCAGGTAAGGTACCACTAACAGATTTTGTTTTCTTAAAGCTAGACGTCAATTATTTTGCTTTAAAGAGGTGCTTTAGAGATTGTCTGTCCTGCCTTTGTGATCAATGTTTCGCAGACATGCATCTTATGCAAAGGAAGTATTTGGGCCTGTTGGTTCATACTTCAAACAAAAAACAGCGCTCAAGACGGGACAGAAAGAAGGAGGCTACACACACAGCGCTGTGTGTGTAGCCTCCTCCTTTCTGTCCCGTCTTGAGCGCTGTTTTTTGTTTGAAGTATGATGCATCTTATCATGCCCCAGCACAATGCCGATAGTCAAGCGCATGCAGGGTGCGAATTCGTCTGCCTTTTTGGGCATTATCGCACGACAAGTGACGCAATAGGTAATAGGTAATTTGTTTTTTTAATTTTCATGGCTGGGATTTCTCAAGTGACATAACGCTCGCTGCAACCCAGTGATATGGTTTCTGTCGTGTGATTGGACAGAAACATGCATTTAAGGGGACTGCTTTGCTCTTGCTGCGTCTTCTGCGAAGATGCCACCACGAGTGCCGCACGAAGACAGGCTTCACATTATAAAGCTTGCTACAGAAGGTGTTCCGCAACGGGAAATCTGCCGACGCACCAGGAGGTCGAGAACTTCAGTGAGCCGGATTATCCAGGCTTTCCGTGATGAAGACGGACGAGTGGAGGATGCGCATCGTAGTGGACGGCCAAGGGCTACGGGAGAAGACGAAGATATGTTAATTGTTGCTTCTTCCGTTGAAGAGCCATTTATGAGTGCGCCGGAACTGAGGGCTGAACTAGACCTTAACGTTTCGTGCACCACAGTTAGAAGGAGACTCCGGGAGGCTGGCCTAAAAAGCTGCGTGGCAGCACAAAAGCCGTTCCTCACGGAGTCTCAGCGGCAGCAGAGACTGGAGTTCGCCAGAAGCGTGGAAAATTGGACAGTCGAAGAACGGAAAGAAGTTATTTTCACCGACGAATCCACATTTTCTACGCGAACGGAGCAGAAGCGGCCCGTCTGGCGCCCTTCTAAGTCGAGGTAAGAACACAGCTGCAATTCACTCCAATATTAATCACTTATAAAATATCATGCTGGGTTAAAAACTGTTACAACTCGCCAGATAAAGCTAGAATTGTCCTTGTTAACTGCCCATCGTATTGAGTGACTTATCTTTACTATAGCCGTTTCTTTCAATAATTAGCAGCAGTTCTTTATGGGGACTTCTTGTGAGCAGCACTATGATTGGTTGTTTGGGTTGGAACATATTGTTGTAAGTCACACAATTGCACGCTTTTTGTTGCTCTAGAAGTCGCATTTAAAGGGTAATGACTCTGCAGCTATAATTAACTGGCACCACCGAATTAGTATTTTTTGCACCTATTGACGCATTGCATTTATTTCTATGCAGATACAAGCCGGGATACACCCAAAAGGTGCTCTCCAGTGGTCGCTGTGCAGTGAGCGTCTGGGGAGCCATCAGCAAAGACGGACTTGGTCCCCTGGTCCGCATTAGCGGGCGTTTCAATGCGTCCTACTACTGCGGCATCGTCGACGACGTGCTTCTGCCGTACGTATACGACGGACCATTCAAGGACGGGTGCTTCCTGCTGCAGCACGACCGCAGCCCCATCCACAAGGCGGGCTGTGTCATCCAGCTTTTGGATGACAGACAAGTGCCCCAGCTGGAGTGGCCGCCCAACGCCGCTGACTTGAACCCCATAGAAAATGTTTGGGTTGTGATGAAATCCCAACTAGCCCGTGCAAACGTTGTCCACACTACGGCGGACGCTTTGTGGGATGCCGTAAAGGAGGAGTGGGAGCGCCTTCGAAGACGCGCAGATGTGGTGGCCCCCCTTTACGGATCAATGCCAGATCGTATTCGCGAAGTAATTGCCATTGACGGCAACCACTCCGGCCACTAGTGTTGTGTCAACCTATTGATGAACATTTAATTAAAATGCAAGCTACGCCTATTACTTTTTGTTTTCATGCGGAAGTTATCTGCAGTGCTTTTATTTTTTTATACTGTAAGGAAATCATTACCTTTACATTTTTCATTTTTGCATAGACAAATGCAATGTTGCACGAACCTGCTGTTATGTTCGAGTGCTTCACTTAAATCCTGAAAACCGCCAGAATCTGATTTATTAGTGCCGTTTACCTTGTTTGGTCTTTTTTATTTCCTCGATTCAATGCCGGCTGGGCTGATGGGAGGTGCGGAGCGGTGCGCAGCGCGCGTATGGGGAAGCGTTTCGCTTTTCATCGTGTGTAGGAAAGTTGGGATGTCCCACTCTGGCATGCACGCTACATGAAAGAAACAGGCGGAGGGGTGCTGGCCGATAGGTAAAATTGTTTCCACTGTCTATGAGGGTGTTATATGGGTCATGTTTGATAGAAGCCACCAGAAGAGAGACGAGAACTGTGAGGTCAGTCGAGAGGTCAGGATGTTTGAATGGGGAGACCGTGAGGGTGGGTCTTTGGGGCTGATGTTAAAACTACGCAGCCGTGTTTCGGTTTTTCGGGGGTGTAAGGCTGTCGCCACGACGGCAGATATATGTTGACGAGTGAGTACGTGATGGATCGTTTATAATTCGTGCACGACGCGACTTCTTGGAATACCGGAATGGGCTATCAAAAAAGGAAATCTGCGCTAAACATCATTTTCGGCGTGCATTGCTTCGCTCTGCTTTACACTGAGAACACGAGGTTTGATATTTCAACGCTGCGAGTTTCTGAGTGGAGTTCTGTTGTTTTGCTGTTTGTTCGTTAGCTTGTTTTCTATAAACACCTTGGGGTTTCCGCATGAGAGTGAGAGAGTTGCGTCACGTGGCTATTCGTGTGCACAGCAAAGATTGATTGTCGTGGCCGATCAGCGGTGTGGTATGGTTTAATCGATAGGTCCTCCTCCCTCTCTGTTTTGACGTGCCTTTGGGAGGCGGGACTTTTGTAATGAAGCTAAAGTGTTCAGTGTTTTGAAGAAGATAGTGGAGCCCACAGGACGGGATATTTGTACTATCTCTGATTTTTTTATGCCAGTAGTACTAGGCCGTTAGCGTGCCAAGACCCCTTTTGGACTTGAAACAGTGATGCGGTACACCACGACGGAACATTTTGATGCGTGTCGTGTTGTCCGACAATGAACCCTTGCAACCAAAGTCGTTCATTACATATTTCTATGCCAGCCTTTTGTGTGTGTTTTTTCTCGCATAAATAAAACGTTGTGTAAAAAAGCCAGCTTTGACTTTTTTTGTTCGAACATGCCATGCGGCAAATACACTTTTCGAGTTGGCGACAAGGTTAGAAAAAACAAAGTTTGACAGTGCCGCGGGGGCACCCATGGACCCTCCGAGGTGCCCTCACGCATCTCTTTTTTTCTGCGAACCCTCATCTGAGTACGGCTGTTCTGTGCTCTGTTTTGCAAATAAATGTGTAAATAAATTGGGCTTTTTTGAATTATAACGTCGTCTGTTTACCGCATGTCACCGACCATGAGGCAGTCATCTCCATTTGTATCACATGCATCGATTTCAAATCCTGTTACTAAAAGTGCGTACGAACATATTGTTTTCATGTGAAAATAAATCGAAATCAAGAATGTGGTTTGGCTGCGTTTCGGTAGTCACTGTGTATCCAAAACCCCGTTCAATGGTATCGCATATCGCAATAGAGTTTTCGAACACTAAATGTATGGATGGCTGCCTTAAACTTAAAATTACGATACTTGATTTTCCCGAGCGATTGTGAAATGGCACATATGCTGCGTAAGGCAACGAAGTTTCATAAATGAATGCAGCACATACGTAAACACTACAGTATTTGTTGAAACCTTAGTGTGTAAAGATTGGCAGGAATAACTTTTCAAGTTCGCTTATATTCTCAGAGCGCTAAAATCTCGCAACTATGCTGAAAGACGGGAAAAGATGGTGTTTTGTCTTCCTTTCTTCAAATACACTGTGATTTTTTTTACTTCATTTGTTGATGGGGATGAGTCGGTGAAAGAATCTACTAGCACGAGATAATCAGTGGTGCGCCAACTTTATCAGCGGAGCAGCGTTGTCCGAACTGCTGCCGCCGATTGCGAGAGCATGCCGTTTCCAGAGAAGGCGGGTTGATCTGCAGACAGCAAAAAATCGGCGATGTTCCCCTGGCGCCAATTTATCGGAGCGCGATGCCATCGCGAAAAAGCGACCGATGCCGGCATGCGTGCTGTACTGAGAGGCCGCGCTTGCGCTGTGCGCGGTCTCGACAGCAGGCGCCGCGCAACCAGACGGCGCAGCGATTAGTTTTGGCCACCGCTCCCGTGGTCCGTTTACTTCAGCTCACGACTGTACGTTCGTTGGTCCTCAAGGCACCATTTGTTAAATTCAACTTATAGACTATTTGCCGGGCTAGTGCGGAACGCACCCGACGCAAGGCGGAGGCCCAAGTGGAGTACTGGGTCAAGCATTTTTAGTGCGGTTTCTGATGCCGACCCATACACGACGCTTCCGTAGTCTAACCGGGACCCGACTAAGGTGGTAAAGACCCGGAGAAGTAGTTCCTTGTCTGCACCATAGGATTGGTGGCAGAGCACCTTGAGAATGTTTAGTGTTTTTAGGCATTTATGTTTAAGTGCTTTGACGTGAGGTATGAACGTGAGCTTGTTATCAAATATGACACCTAAAAACTTGTACTCCCTTTTAACAGGAATAGATGCACGGCCAAGAGCAATCTCAGGGTCCGCACTAAACCCGCGCTTGCGGGAGAACAGAACACAAGTACTTTTGCCCGGGTTCAGTTTAAAACCGTTAAGGTCCGCCCATCCAGCAAGCTTCTTAACACCGACCTGTACTTGACGTTCGCAAATTGACAGGTAACAGGATTTAAAAGATATTTGAACATCGTCTACATAGATGGAACAGGAAATGGTTGGCGGCAATGCCTTTCGGAGGGAGTTCATCTTAACTATAAACAATGTGCAGCTTAAAACTCCACCTTGCGGCACACCATTTTCCTGCACATGTATCCCGCACAGGGATGACCCAACCTTAACACGAAATTTCCTCGTGGACATGTAGCTAGAAATGGCATTTAACATGTTACCTGACACACCAAAGGACTTCAGGTCGCTAAGGATGCCGTATCGCCAGGCTGTGTCGTAAGCCTTTTCAAGATCAAAGAATACCGTAAGGCAGAACTGCTTATGAGCAAATGCATCTTTTATGAAGGATTCCAATGCAACAAGTTGATCGTTGGTGGATCGCCCCACCCTAAAGCCTGCCTGGCAGCTCTCGAGAAGACCGTTGTACTCAAGGAAGTACACGAGCCTGCGATTTATCATCTTCTCGAGCAGCTTCCACAGGCAGCTTGTCAGGGCGATGGGACGATAACTGGCGGGAGAGGAAGGGTCCTTCCCTTCCTTCAGGAACGCCACTACTATGGCCTCCCTCCAAGAGTGTGGAATCTGCCCCGAAAGCCATATTTTATTGTATAGGTGTACGAGTGTTTCAAGAGTGTCTGGGTGTAGGTGTTGTATCATGGTGTATGTAATCTTATCTGCCCCTGGAGCTGAAGGTTTACATGTGCTCAGGGCAACCCTCAACTCATAGAGTGTAAATTCAGAATTGTAACCAGATTTTGACCTGTTAGTGTCATGTAGGGACTTTTTTTCACACGCTGTTTTATGTTTCAGGAAAGTGTTTGTGTAGTGTGCCGAGCTGGAAACGTGTTGGAAGTGTTGTGCAAGTGTGTTAGCCTGGTCTTCTAGTGTGTCCCCTGTTGTACTGACCAGGAGCAGGCTGTGTGTCTGTTGTCCTTTAAGGTTACGTATTCGTGTCCAGACTTTGTGAGTGTCGGTGTATGAGTTGATGGAAGTGAGGAAGGTGCGCCAACTCTCCCTTTTCGCCTCACGACGCACACGCTTCCCAAGAGCCTTTGACCGTTTAAAGGAAATGAGATTATCTGGCGTGGGGTACCGGCGAAGGACACCCCACGCCTTGTTCTGGGCCTCTCGCGGCCGCCTACAGTCCTCGTTCCACCAGGGCCTCCTTGGGCTGCGGGACGCACTGGAGGCCTGGGGCATGGACTTTTTGGCGGCGTCGAGTATGTGTGCCGTGACGAGTTGGGCTGCTTCCTCCACGTGTAGGTGTTTTATGGTTGTGTGGTGTAGTTTAGATGTTTCTGTGAATGTACTCCAGTTTGCTTTTGATTCATTAAACCTGTTCTGGGAAGATGGACTGCATGGGCCTTTACCTATGTACGTTAGGGAAGTGGGGAAGTGGTCACTACCATATGGGTCCGTGCCCACGCCCCACTCAAGACATGGAAAGAGAATTGCAGAGGCAATAGCCAAGTCAAGATGCGAGTATGTATTGTGTGCTAAGTTATGGTATGTAGGCTGTTTTTTGTTGAAAAAGCATGCTCCTGAAGATGTGAGGAATTTCTCTATCAGGCGACCTCGGGCATCCGTTCTGGAGGAGCCCCAAAGAGAGTTGTGCGCATTAAGGTCGCCTGTTAGGATGTATGGTTCGGGCAGCTGGTCGACCAGCGCCTCGAAATCAGAGCCGCGTGTACAAGAACTCTATTTGGGTCGTAAAACTTTTGGAAATGTCCAAAGGATAGAGGTGACGTTGGGCCAGCCCAAATGAGGCCAATATTGGACGCGGAAGTGCAGTGGTCAATAATTTATAATATGTCTTTTTTTTCTGTGGTAAATGCAATACGAATGACAAATATAAGGCAAGTGCTCCATCCGCGGTATTTTTGTCTTTGAGTAAAAATATTACTTTCAAGTAAAAAGAGTTTTGCTAACTCCAACACGTTCGCAAGCGCCTGAATAGGTTTAGGCTTCTAATCATTTTTTTTTTACATTGAGAAAAATGGGGGATATTACTGCCTTTGCAGTTAGTTTAAACACTTGATGGCGACGCCGGTACAGCGCGCTGGTGTAGCAGAGAAACCCGGGCGAACGCATCCCTGCGCCCGGCGGAGCGCCCTGGAAGTTGCCGGAGAAGCGCGAGCTTCACGGGACAGGTTCCCCAACCTCCGTCACAGGCCGCTCGGAACTTGTTACGGCGACTCTCCGCCAGGTGCAAACGTCGTCTGCTCGGAGGTACTTTGAACGGCGGCACCTAGCGCTCTCTGTGATTACGAAGCTAAGGATTTCGCCATGGGGATTTTAAGAGCATAGACTACTTATTTGGACAATAAAAAATTTGAGTGCAGTTGGCCTTTAAGTGCTGCTGCTGTGCGTGCCATATTTGTATTCACTACACTGTCATTACTGATATAGGTCAACTTGCTTTTACACTTTAGTGTCCCTTTAAAAGTGGGGTGATTAGACGTCCCGTTTTTGAGGTCTACTTCTGCTATCCCATCTCTTTGTCTCAGTAAACAATCATGTCCCGTTTCTGCAGGACTTCAGTTTCAAAATTGGCGCCAAGCAAGTTGGACAAACCAAAAATGTACCAGCTCACTACAAGTATACTTTACAAAATTGACCGTTAAGCATGTTAAAATATTTACCAAGAGAGAAAAATTTAGATTTATTCTTATCGAAGAACACTTTGAAGTTTCTTGCGAAGACGAATTTGAAGAGGGATCATTTCACCATTGAACTTTTGTTAAGCAAAGCATTGAAAAGAAACTAGGAGATTGGAAGTCTTCAGGTACTTTGGTTTCCGAGAGATGGGGGCAGGTCTGTAAAGAGACGACAACAGTGGATGTACGCTGCGCTGAGATTTCTCGAATTGCGGTACTGGCACTGTGTTTTCCTGAAACCACGGTTCTAGCAGAGCGTGTTGTTTATATTGTGAACTGGACGTGGACATCAACCTGCTGTCAACATTGCGTGCAATGTTACTTGTGCAGCTGAGTTCCAACCGAGTCTTGCAGGATAACGTCCTGCTTAAAAATGAAGGAAGCTCACACGTATGCGTAAGATTTGCAGGTAGCAAAGCTGTACACAACCATCACGGCGTTTAAGTCCACGATTGCAGCCCATTTTCTTCTTCGCTGCCGCAACGACCTTTACTCCATCGTTGTTGCTGTAAGTGTGAGCTCCCTTTATTTTTTTTGGAAGTGATAATCATTGCACATCACCTGGGAGGTGATTACCCACGCTACAACGCATCTTGTTCCGGGATAGGGTTGCCACAACTATAGGGAATGCAGGAGCTTTTTTTTGGTCAATCTCCTCCAATCTGATTGATTAATTGTGGGGTTTAAAGCACTTTTCATTCTGTGTAGTTTGTTGGTTCAACAAGGGTTATGCCCAGGTTAAGCAATGCTCATGCGTCAACACTTGTAGGAACTCTTATTTTGCAAGTGTGTGCACAAGAGAAAACTGGAGGTGTGCTGATATTTGAATACTTCGCAAAGAGTAGCTGCTGTTCCATTTCATGCAGTTTTCTAGGTTTTCAAGTATTTCAAATTTACTAATGATAAATCCATAAATGCTGGTGCTGGCACATGACCCACGAAGCTTCAAGCTTCACCACACGACTTGCCCCCTTGGGTTGGCTTTTTTGCATGATAAGGCTGCCTACATAGGCTTGGCAGGCGTAAGCCCTGTGGTAAGAACTTGAGTGTGTAAAATTTACCGTATAAACCAAAGAGACGTTTGTCAGTATAGTGCCGTTAGTGATGAATCAAGAGGTGTTACTTGTTGGCTTGCAGCAACGTCAGACCAGCCCTAGCATGCCTTGCCTTTTTTCAGTCACTGAAGGTGCAGCCAGTCAGGTAATCTTCTTTATTCAGAGCATGCTGAGAAACCGGCATTTCTTCACAGCAATATATGCCATTATTTTGTTCTTCTGCTTTTCTGTGTTCTCTTTGTCTTTTCTTTTTATTTTGGTATTTTTTTATCAATCACTAGAGCATGAGCACTCAAGACCATATTCTGAGTCAGTCCTCCATTCACTGTGTTTCCTTGACTCGGCCGAATGGAGCAAATTCGCTTCAAGGATCTTTTCTACTAGAGGCTGGAGTAGAGAGAGGGAATTCAGAATGCCAGGCTCAGATACGTTAGATCCTCACTGTGGAAGTTTTCGTGTTCTTTTTTTTCTGTTGCAGCTACATTTTAGGAGCTCTATGCGCACTAATATTAAGATGCATCCGCATTCGAAAATATTGGATTTCATTCCACTTAGTTTTTGCTATTTGTTTTTGATTTGCAGTCCCACATGGGATATTCGCAAATATCTGGAGAAAACGTCACCAAAATGAAAGGCACACACAAGGGGCACCATACTAGGCACCTTCTGTTGCCCCTTCAGTGGCCAGCTCCATGATATTTGGCGTGCGGCACGCCATCTCTAATGCTGACATTCAGGGCATGTGGCCGCTTAGCCATCTTGCTGGCCGAGCTCTTGGCAGGGCGACCAGCAGGCACTGTACCTGCTCCATGGTTAACCCCAGGGCGACGCCTCTCGATGCCTCCGGGCGCTGGCACAGGCTGCATTCATGGCCAGGTACGAGGTGACCACCTAGGGCTCCTTCGTGATCTTGCGAATCTGCTCAAGCATCTTCCCAAGGGCTGTGGCGTAATATGGGTTGCCAGAAGCCAGAGAGTGCTGGCCCCACTTCTCCTCCTGAATCTGCTTCAGCAGCTCCGCAGTATCCTACAAGGGAAATGTCACTCAACAAAGGCCACTTCGAGGTCAGCCCTAGCTGGCACTTTTACATTTTCCTCTCACTAGCCCTCTTTTCTGCTTATTTCTCTACATCTTTAAGCGCGCCTTTGTGACATTAGGTCACTTTTAAGTTTCTTGCAGCACAAACTGAATAACAACCAAAGAAAACTCTGCACTGCCACAAAAAATTAACCAAGGGTGACCCTGAATTCTTCCAACACGTGAAAATATCACTGCGCTACACCTGCCCAAAAAACATCGGCATTTATCCCCCTAATAAATTTGACACTAACGTTGACAGTAACCCACAGGTATTTTACAGCGACATTGTCTTTACACTTTTGCTACCTTTATTACTTTTATGTGTTGAAAAAAGATGAACATGGCCTATTTTGAGCATTATTGTCCCAAAACTAGTGAATTGGATTATCTGCCCTTTGTACCAGTCAAAAATTCCTTACAACACTGACAAACTCCCTTACATATCCAAGAGATAGCATCATTGTTACAACTGCCATTGACACATCATCAGTGAAGTAATTTACACTGTGGTAAACACAGGCAATGAAAGTAAGTTGATTGCTTCTTCCGGAAGACATTTCTATAAACACCACAGTATTTTCCAAAAGGAAATAGGTTTAACATTCCTTTGCAGTGTGTGGAGCATGCACTATTTTAATGCTCGGGCATTCTTTTCTATCATTATTAAAATTGCGAAAGCTAAGTGCCGCCACTATTAGACAGCCAGCTTTCTTCTGGTATAAAGTGAGCTCCACTGAGGCCAAGAATGCAGGCTTCTATGACCAAATTACCCATGACCTTCCATACATCAGTTGTTGACATTTTTATACAACTCAGGAATTAGCCACATATTCAATACCAACTGAATCCTTGATATGGCAGTGATCAGGCATTTTCGATATCGGTAAGTACCTAAATGTTTCCTCTCTATTTCTACATTTGCACATTTAGTTAGGTAATTGGTTTGATTTTTGCATGAGATTTCTGGCAAAAGTTATCTAGACACTACTGACTGTTTAATAAAACTGCTGATCCTTTTTCTTTTTTAGATAATTTCATGATATGTGAGGTGGTTTGCCTCGAAAGACAAGCTTGTTGTGCTGTTAAGTGACCCAAGTGTAGGCCTAACCTCATGACGATCGTCGTCAGTCTGTGTGTCCACCTCCATCGGCTCCGGAAGCTGTGGTAGAGGCTGCACCACCAGGGATGACTCGTTCAGCAGGCGTGCAGGTACCAGGATGGGTTGATTCGGCCACACGAAAGTCCCAATAGAAACTTTCATCTGGGCACTTGTCCCCTAGGGCCAGGAGCCCAAGCTGGTGCCGATCCTTCGCCGTTACGACAGGCGCATTTGGAAAGTTGCCCCCGTAGATGTTGTGTACGAGCGCTTGATACTTGCAAAAGGCCCCCTGCTGACCAGCTCGACAGGTGCAGGTTCCAAAGTCCTGGCAGACCTCGTACACCTTGCTGTCCTCCGGCTTGGAGCTGGGTACCTCATACACATTGTTGCCAAGTCGCGTATGTTCTGTGCGGCTGTCGCTGGCATCCGCCGGAGCAGCTTGCCGTAGCGTAGCTGGTGCGCCGGCACACGGTTGTTGGCGTGGTCAATTAGTTTATTTCTTAAGTATGATTCCCAGCTGTCGGCAACCAGGTCCACTAGGGCCACGGCATAGCATGCCTTGTGCCGATGCAGGACGACATCCTTCAAATTCCGGATGGAAGCTTCGGCAAAGTAGTTTGTTTTGTGGTCCCTTGTGGTCAGCCCCAAAAGAAACAGGAGCACCCACTCCGCCTTCCGCTCCAGGAATAACTTTACTCGGGCCACATAGCCTTTGTGGGGCATCCACTCAAGGGCTTCGGTGGCTGCTCTGAGTTCGTCTGCTGAAGAGGCATACATGATCTGCAAAGGGCATCCCAAAATATATATATTTTTCACACACTTATGCTATCCTCTCTGGCTTAATCTTGTTGAGCTAGAAAACAAAGCACAAATTAGATTTCAACTAAGACTGGAGCAAAATATTTAGCTTGCAGTGATGTTTTCGTGTCATCACTTGTTTTACTGAGCTGGTTTGTCCGTTGAGCTTGTTATCTCCTCCGAAAAACACATCGTCATCATCATCATCATCATCATCACTATCATCAGCCTACCTGCGTTCTCTCTCAGACATGTCCAGCTGCTTCTATCGTGAGTTGTAGGGTCCATTCTTTGCCCCCAATTTTTTAGATCATAGCTCCAAATCCTTTGCCTTCCCCTATCCCAGTTCGTGGTAGCCGTTCTATTACAGGGACAGTCCACCTGTTGTTCTTCATCTACATAACATGACCTGCCTGGCTCCACATCTTTCGCTTAATTCAAACCAGAGTTCTTCAATATACACCAAATGCGAAACTCTGCTTCAGAATCCAGGCGGCGCGAGCACCCCTGCCTTTCTTCGTGGAACCTAAGGAGCAAGTGTACGGGTGTGGACCCAGGGGACAAGAACTGAACGTCGCAAATCATTTACTTAGTCACACAACCGAACAAAACAAAGCTAGCTTTTAAAGTAGGAGAGACCCGCCGCAATGGCTCAGTGGCTAAGGCGTTGCACTGCTGAGCACGAGGACGCGGGTTCGATTCCCGACCGTGGCGGCTGCTTTTCTGATGGAGGCGAAAAGCAAAAACGCCCGTGTTTTCGAGATTTCGGTGCACGTTAAAGACCCCCAGGTGGTCAAACTAATCCGGAGCCCTCTACTAAGGCGCGCCTCATCGCCTGCGTTCCGCTGGCCCTTTAAATCCTACAATCAAATCAATTTAAACTAGAAAACTTGAGTACGAGAATATTTATTAATGTTTCTTCAGTTTTTTTTATGACTTACAGCAGTAGCCACAAGCACTTGAGTATTCCATCAACTTTTTTGCTGACAGATGACCAGGTCGTCAACTTACCCCGTGCTTGCCTCTGTTTGCTCCAGCACAGGGTACCAACCACGCACCTACGTTTGATACGTGGGTCCTATGGTGAGTTTTTCAGCTGGGCGATACTGAGAAACTCTGATTCAATCTAGGAAAAACACTTCTACACTTGCCAAACCTTTATCGCCTTCATTCATTCATTCATTCATTTATTCATTCAGTCACTTATCCTTTGTACCTCTAAGTGTTAACTCTGGCATTTGCCTTTCCATGGCTTGATTAGGCCAATGTGAGCTTTTTTATTGTTTTTTTTTTCATGGTCCCTTATGAGTGCTTGCTCAACTTTTGCCCTACATGTCATCACTAGAAGCACACAGTCTTTTTAATGACAAAGGTAGCTTGCTACAAAAATTTACGGTATATTTTCTGAATGCAACTAGCATGTAATACAGTTGAACCTCATTATAACGAACTCTGGTATAGCGAATTATCGGCTATAGCGAACTAAATACTAACTTTGGTTGGTCACGCTTTATTTCAATGGCACTTATTCTTTTAAACGAAAATGAAACTGTGAGCTGCGCAGGATATTATATATAACGAAGAAATAGTTATATATAACGAAGAAATAGAAATAGAAGCTACTTGGAAAAACTCCGGCATCCGAAACTGCACAAGTATAAAGGCCCTTTTGTCCGGGGACACTGTAGATAACTTCATCGTGCTCAGTGCTGCGAGTAGCCACCAGATGAAGATCACATACTTCATCAAATAAATAAAGACGCAGGCCCAATTTGTCAAGTGAACCTTGTTTTGTTGCAATTTCACATACTCATATCCTGGCTCAATCAGCTTGGAATGCAACAAGGAGAAATGTAAAAGTTACCTTGTTTATAGTGGGTTGGATACCTAAAAATGCATTTTTGTATCAAGTATTTTTCTGTGAGCCAGATTGTCGATTTCTTACAGACGATTTTTACCTCTACTGTTATAAAGAATATTGGATATAACGAAATAATGTGCTGTCCTGATACTACTCCATTATAACAAGGTTCAACTGTAATTGTCCACTTAATTTCCTTTTCATGGTTCAATTGGATCAGGAATAACAATTTGCCCAAAATACTTATGATCATCTACTTGCTCCTGTTCTAGTATACTGCATTGTGTATTTTGAATGGGCGTCTCTCCTCATGTCAGCTAGCATTACCTCCGATTTCTTAGTGTTTATTTCCAACCATGCCACTATGTACTGATTTTGAAATATTTTGCTCAAAACCCCGTGGAACTGACTCCATAAGCAAATTTCATCTGATAATCTAAAATGGTTTAAGTATTTCATTCATCCACAATCTTTTTTTTGGATAAGTTGTCTTCGTGCCCCCTCTCCTCTGGGCAGACCTAATACATTTAAATGAGATTGTCTTCTTGCGTGACCCCTGGCAAAAATAGTTTTGTAGAAATAAATACTGAGGGAAAAGGTCAGCTAGGTAAGGTTAACTTTATGTTGTTTACGGTTAACTTTACGGTTAACTTTACGTTGTTCCAAAAAATTTTGGAAGTATTTGGCTCCTAAACACAGCGCTGCTCAAAACTTGCCGTTTACTAATCCCGATGGTTCGGCCGTTTCCGCCACTGACTCCACCGAAATCATGAATTCCCATTTTTCATCTATATTCACGCATGAACCCACCACCGATATTCCGTCCTTGCCGCCCAGAGACTTCCCGCAGATGCCACGCATTTTTGTTACAAGCGAAGGAATTGCGAAACTAATTGACAACCTTAAATTCTCGAGTGCCCCTGGCCCAGACAATATACCCGCTAAAATTCTGAAAAGCACAAAAATATTATCCAGTCTTATCCTGCAATTCATTTTTAACCAATCCCTTGACATTGGTTTTATTCCAGAAGACTGGAAAATAAGTAAAGTCACCCCCGTGCCCAAATCCGGAAACCTTTCAGACCCCTCAAACTATCGTCCTATTTCGTTAACATGCATTGCCTGCAAGCTGCTAGAACATTTATTATACTCCCACATCGCAACTCATCTCGACCGAAATTCCTTCTTTTTTCCTAACCAGCACGGGTTCCGGCGTGGGCTGTCGTGCGAGACACAGCTGTACGAATTTTCTACTGATCTTCATTTTAACCTGGACTCTTCTTTTCAAACAGATGTAAAATACCTCGACTTCTCCAAAGCTTTCGACCGTGTTCCCCACCGGCGTCTAATAAGTAAACTTTCTTGTCTCAGCATTGACCCCTTAGCCCTATCTTGGATTAAAAATTTTCTTACCGGTCGTGTTCAGTTTACTGTAGTCGCGAATAATGAATCAACCCGTGTTGATGTAGTTTCCGGTGTACCGCAAGGTTCCGTTCTTGGGCCTCTTTTGTTTATAATATTTATTAATGATATCCCAGACGAAATTTCATCTACCATCCGCCTTTTTGCAGACGATTCTGTACTTTACCGTCGCATTTCATGTTGTACTGACCAAATTGCACTGCAGAATGACTTGTCTACCATAAATAAATGGTGTTCGCGGTGGCTAATGCAGCTTAATACAAAGAAATGTAAATTCATGCACGTTTCGCGCAAGCGCACTAACTTTTCCTTTCAGTATTCTGTGAACTTCCAACCCTTAACCCAGGTCGACTCGTATCGTTATCTTGGCGTAACCATATCAAGTAAACTAACATGGTCCGATCATATAGAACAACTAGTCGCCGCTTCAGCAAAATCACTGGGCTACATCAAAAGATCCCTTAGGTTCTGCCCACCGCAAATCCGAAAATTAGCTTACGAAACCTTCACGCGTACTAAACTTGAATATGCGTCTGCTATTTGGAACCCTCACCAAAATTACCCAATCAACGCATTAGAAGCAATCCAAAATCGCGCTGCCAGATTTATCACCTCACACTACAGTCTTCGCTTAAGTATTACCACTATTAAACTATCCCTCAGCCTCCCTCCCCTAGAAATTCGCCGCAAGGTCACTCGGCTCTGCCTTCTGCACAAACTATACTATACTTTCCCTTCACAACGCAATACCGTTCTTCTCCCTCCCGCCCGTTCATCGCGTCGCCTCTTTAACTCTCTCAGTTTACAGCGCTTACATGGTTCAACTAACGCTTTCAATAAATCCTTTTTACCTACAGCCATTGAAGACTGGAATAACCTGCCTGAATCCACAGTGCACGAACAAAACCCATTAAAATTTAAACAGCTAATCACAAATCATTTGATTTGTTAGTAAATTTACAATTATTGCCGCTTTCTCCAATGTATATTTATTTCCTTCTGTTGACACTGTTTTTATCATGTAGTTCACTCACGATTATGATTTGTACCATTGACAATCATGCATCTGTGGAATTGTGCTTTCCTCCCCCTTTATGTAATACCCCGCAAGGGGCCTTTAAGGGTTCAATAAATGATGTAATGATGATTATGAATCATTCTTCAGTGAACATCAGAAATTATGATCACGCTCCACGCCTATCACTGCCAAAAAATACAAGCACCACTTCAGGAAGCATGCATATGGCAATTACAAGTAATGTTATTCGTAAAACAATAGTGACCAGGCTTGGCTCACCCATACAGTTGATTGTGACAGGGTTAAAGCAGAAAACAGTTTGTGAATATATTTTAGTTTGAGTTATCCAATCTAGTGGAATTAGTTGAGACCTCCTGACGTGTGCTGCTGCTTCAATGTGTGGCCATTTTTGTTTGTGCCTTGACCAGAAAAAATTGGTGACTACAGTCTGGTTAAATCTCGCACCTTCCTGCTGAATAGCACACCTTGGCCATCAAGTCACAACACAGATAACTGAGCCAGTGTTGTTCAGTTGTTCACCCCGCAATAAGGTGCTGGCCTCTCCACGAACGTGCTTTTTGCTGTGGCAAGTTGACATACTTGGAAAAGAACATAAGCAAAGTTTGTGGACTTTTAAGATGCGAAAAAAATGTGTGAATGGATAAAAGTAGGAAAGATTATGATAGCAAATTCTTACACACAGCAGATCAGTTTAAGTACATGGGCAAAATGCAGCACTGCTTATGAACTGGTAGTCATGCCATGAACCAGTGAAACTGCCCTGAAACAAAAGCAAGGAGCATTTTTTTAAGTTACCATTTCAGCCTCATCAGTGTATTAGCTTTGTAGAATACACCCCTAAATAGTCTTGAAATTCACGAGAAATGGCCCCTCCATAAACATGTTTTTTAATACCCCAAATTTTATCTTGCAAACAGGTATAGCGTCACAAAATACTTACTGCTGTGCTGCTACTCTCGTACAATAGCAAAATACTCATACACACCTTCTGAAAAGCAAATATCAGCTCCTGCCTCTCGTCTCGACTGACGTGATTGCGGCTTGCTTGGAGCCATCGCCACTCTGCTTGTGCCACGTGGAAGTGGCAGGGGAGCTGGATGCCTTGTGTCCAGGTAGCGCACAACGCTGCCTTTTTTGCTGCTGAGTTGTCAGTCATGAATGCCTGTGGTGCCTGAAGAATAATATTCGCAATGTAAAATCACTGTTCCCTTGTTTCTTGCACTTCAGCAGATGTCGTGTGTGACGTGGATACTGCTGGATGCTGCTCGTGGCAAAGGGGCACCTTGTCCTTGAGCTGATAGTTTCACATACAGTGAAACTACCTTTATTCGATGGGGCAAAAACAAGAAACAAATTTGAGTTACTAAGGGATTTTTCTAGCTAAGCAAAACCAAAGCCGGAAAAATTTTAAACAGTGTCATGCATTTCGCATGTAGTTTACTCTTGGGCCCCTAACTACACCAATACTAAATCTACTTTGCATTTAAACAATATTAATAGAGTCAATTTAGGAGTAAAATATTGTTGCACATACCTGGCTTCCAAGGAAATTGGGAGCCAGCAATGTTTATTGCAAAGAAAACGTGGCTATTGTGATTCAACCATTCTTGCTGTTGAAAAATAATGTTGTGTATGCTTCCTTGGCAGTCGCAGCTATAGTGCCAGGAAAATATCCTGAAGTCTCTCTATGCTACTCATTGCACAAAGACACGTAAATGCGTATTTATGTTGCTTCAAGAACCTAAATTCATGCCTTCATTGTGAATTCCCCCACATGGCCATAACTTGGTTGGCAATTGCTGAACATATTTTGGGATAAGCTGCACTTAGCAGATCAATACGATCGAGATTTTGGTTCACAGAGACGAAGAGAGAAACAAGGAACAAAAGGGGCCAACAGTGCAGGGCTTGGATATTGCCCCTCCAGCTCCCTGCCCTCACGAAAGACTGCCACCCATAAAAGTTACAGTATTCTATATCCTTTTGAGCTATGCATATATTAAACAATCAATTAAGCAATTGTCCAATCCAAATAAAGATTGAAAACCTGTTCTCGAATGTGCACTGCAATCCTCCTCTACTGGAGCACACTTCAACATAGGGACCAGGCAGCTGAACGGGTAGCGCCACCACTCAGCGCTCTCTTCGTAAGTGCAATGAGCCGGTGCGTTGGACTACGCAGCATCCTGTTGTTTTTGCCGTGTTTGTCTCGGTGCTTTGAATGTTTTGGTGGTGTTGAGAGCGGATATGTGCGGTGAAACGAAGTCTATACAGATCAAAAGGGTCATGGTTTGGGCCTGTTGGTGATGCATAATGGAAACTGAAAGCGCAAAATAGACGTTTTATCTACGTTCCACTTTTATTCAGTATGATGGTAAGCCATGCCTGCAACGCGAAGGAATATGCATTGGCTCATGCATTGCTCCGATTCTTAGTGATTTGTTTTTATCCAAACTAGATAACATTGTGGCTAGCCGCCTTGACAGCATGAGTGTTGTTCGTGTGTTTCGCTTTGTGGATGATTATTTATTCTTCTTAGATTGTAATTCTGATGCTCTAGAATGTCGCGCCCATGATGTGTTATCCGTTGTTAAAGAAAATTTTAGGCCCCTCGAATGTACTTTTGAACTTCCGGTTAATAACTCAATACAGTTTCTCGACATAAACTTGACATTTCACCCAGATCACACTTGTTGGGCATACCAACCAAGGAGCAGCAAACCAATCCTCCCCTTTCATTCCGCGCACTCTAAATTGGTGAAGAGGGGAATCATAAACATGTGTTTTAACAACGCTATCAAGAAATCGTGTGACCATTCAATGGCTACCAGCCTCCGTCAACAATCGCAAAGATTGTCAAACTCGGGGTATCCGGCTCTGTTGCAAATCGCTGTTGCTGAGTCCCTGCTAAAAAAGTTTCGAGCCCGAACGCAGGGAGAGCAGCCGGCCTCACTCGAAAACCGTCCAAAGTATGCGGTTATACCTTACCTCCACAATATTTCCCACAACTTGAAGAAAATTGCCGGACGTACCAATATTAGAGTGGTTTTTTCTGCCCCAGAAAAACTGGGCAAGTTATGCATAATGAGTAATCCCGGGGGTCAACGCCGTAGCCGTTGCGGTATAAAACATAAATGTAAGCACACAACATGCGCAGAAAACGTGGTATATGAAATTCCTCTTTCTTGCGGCAAACGTTACATTGGGCAGACTGGTCGCTGTGTTAATGACCGGCTTCGCGAGCAGTGTTGCGGAGTTACCACTCCGGAATTGGAATGAATCCGGAATCATTCCACATTTTCGCGTACCCGGAATGGAATGGGAATGGAATGGCTGCAATGCTTGAAGGAATGGAATGGGAATGGAATTAAGCTCCTTTTGTCCGGAATGGAATGGGAATGGAATTACATGCATTTTTCCCAAAATAAAGCGCACTTTGCCTTCCACACACTGTGTTTTGTCAAAATATGCAAAAATCCGCAAAAGATCCCAACAGCCCAAGTTCAAACATTAATAAGCCGGAGCCTTGATTTAAACAATAACTCAGTACTGTTAAAATCTATTCGCTGATTACAAGCACGGTATATTTATAAGCAGCGATTCTACTACAAATATATCCTTAAATACAGTGCTGCTACGAAGTTCGTCGCGATTCTCCGCCTAATAAACGCGGCTCTAAGCCGTTGGTATCCGTCGTGGGGAACTACCGCGGTTGTTCCCAACCACAATTTTTTACCATGGCGGCGCCTTCGCCCCGGCTGCGAGCTATCTCCCCACGCTTCACTTTTGTTTTTTTGCGTCCGGAACCGTCGGTGATCGCATCCCACCTCATCGTCATCGGGACGCTGGCGCGGTGCTTGCGTTCACTGCTCAATTCCGCATATCAGCTTACGCCCCATCTCCCTTAGCTCTCCGCCCTCCTCCCCCAGGACGTTTTGCAATACTGGCCCTCTTGTCTAGACACTCGGACGCCTTTGCCCGAAGCAGCGTCTACGAAGGCTTAAAATATTGGTTCGAGAATCCACCCGAAACAGGAGAGCCCATGTGAAAGGAACTGCGGTCATGCCTGCGCCTGCAAGCTGCAAGCTTTGTTCCTAACCGGTTCCGACCTAACGGAAAGCGAACGCTAGCCACTTTCCCTTGCTTTCCCGACTCGCAAGGGCAGTTTCCGTTGTAAATGTGACGTCAGCTGACGTGGCACGCGTGTTTTCCACGGCATCTCTTTTAATGACAGACAGCGAAGCGAAAACGGCTCTCAAACACCTCTTTTAAGCAGCTCGTTTGTGAAGCGCAACACACAGGCAGAACGCAACTGCATTAGTTTTTGTTTTCAAAACTGATCTTTGAAGCAGCCGTCATTTACACTTCATGTTTTCAGAATTGAACGGTGAAGCGCCCATTTGGCTCACACCATTTTGTTACGTAATTTTGATGAATGAAACCAAAATAAACTTTTTGGTAGCATGAGACCTTTATTGCAGCACGGCAGCTTGATACCTTTACTGCAGCATATAAAATTCACGAGGAGACCTAATTGCGCCGCTGAGCACGAGGTTGCGGTTCAATTACCGGCCGCGGCGGCCGCTTTCCTGATGGAGGCGAAAAGCAAAAACGCCCGTGTGTACGAGATTTCGGCCTAAGGTGGTCAAAATTAATCCGGAGCCCTCCACTACGGCGCGCCTCATTGCCTGCGTTGCGTCGGCGTGTTAAACCCTACAATATATCAACGAGGACACCTACGCACTTTTTTCTGGCGTAGGGATTTCCACTACACTAGACTGACCGGCTGCCGAACGTGTCCTTCTATTATTATCGTTATCATTTTTCTTTACATCTTTTCTTTCGTTTGATCGCCCCGACCAGAGGACACTTGGGGGAACCTTCATTGCTACTCCACTGCATGCAACTTGCAACTTCTCAAATTAATTATACAGGCCTCAGTTATACAATTAGTTACGCAGGCCTTGGACTCAGTTTTGCTGAGTCCAAGGCCGCAACACATCCCCTAAGTCCTTCTTCAGTTAGCTAGAGCCAAAGGTTGCGTGGTGCTAAAGTGTGAACAATCTCCCAATTTGTAAAAAAAAAAAAAAAAAAAAAAAACAAGACGCAGATTAGTATACGAACCAATGCACTATCCCAGTATACACTAAAGAGAGAAAAAAGAATTCTCCCTGCGCATTGGTTCTCATCGAGACACCCATCCTCGTTAACAAAATTACAGTTCTAACCATGCTCACGACCACTCCATACGCGTGTTTACTGCTTAAGGAATATTATGTCTTCTTCAACCATACTTTTGTCAGCACAAAAATAGAACATGTCGTCACGTTAGCATTAAAACATTCACACTTTACCAATATTAAAGCATCACAACTCCTAGAGACGTGCTGACCATGCAAATACCATAATAACTGCCTGGAAAACGGCCCGTATGGGAATTAGTAGGGTGATTGCACTGAACGAGATATGCCACAAAGCCACTATCCCTCGACCTTGGTTACGTGTTTTGCGTATTTTAGCAGTTCTTAATGCGTGTAATAACATCAGCTTAATGGTGGGTTCATTAGTAACTTGATAATCACCCAATAAAACGTTGAGGAATTAGAGGAATGGAATTGAACTGCCCGGCCATTCCCGGAGTGGGAATGGGCGATGTTCCGGCATTCCGAGGAATTGAAAGGAATGGAATTTAGGCAACTTGTAATTCCCCGGAATGGAATTGGAATGGAATGGGGACGCCCATTCCGCAACACTGTTCGCGAGCACTCTAGCAATGTCAAAAACGGGAGTGGCGGATGGTTAGCGCATCACTGTTCCACGTGTCACCACAAACCGCACTGCGAACCGCTCTTCGACAAATGTATCATAATCGGCAAGAATAAAGATAGATTAACAAGAGAAATTATAGAAGCTGAAAAAATAGATAGGTTGCAGTCTCACTGCGTGAGCACACCCTCTGTATCCCTTTCTCAAAAAGAACTCTGTTATCTCAGGCGATTATAAGTGTCTCTGCGCATGTGTGGTAGTATGCAAGTGGAAAGCGTGGCATGTATATATTGTGGTTTTTTCCAAATACATTTTGTTGGTAGTTAGCGCTCGTCCTGTTGTCCCCTTTCTTTGTCCGTGTCTATTTTGCGCTTTCAGTTTCCATTATTCCTCTATACAGATGTGTTGGGTTCTTAGATGCAATAACGGCTACGTAAACTTCTCGGACGCTTCTAAATTTGGGTATGGGCTACAATGATATGAGCGCTTTTTGCAACGATTTAAGCTTGACTCCATCTGATCTCAGTATGAATAAAACTACTATTATTAGTGTTCATTTCTTCTTAAATGCACTAACAGCTACGTAAACTTGTTGGATCCTGCTAAGTTTTGAAATCGGCTACATTGACATGAGCGCTTTTTGCAGGGCTCTGCGCCTGGCTTTGCGCAATCTGAGTATTAGTATTCACGTCTACCAATCTAAATTATCCTCACAGGTTTCAGTGCCTACGGTTTCCACGCCAGCCTTGGGATACCTCGATACCTGTGCTTTGAACAGAAAGGCACTTATGTACTAGATTGATTACACTTTGGCCGGGCAAACGTCATGGCAGTTTGTACTTTCTTTCTGTAGCCCGTGAGCTTTGTGGCTTCAGTTTTGGTGAGTGACACAGTGACAACATGGAAGCCTGAGAGCCGAAGCAGAACTCCCACGTTTGAAGTGGTCACGCACCACTAGTTGCCTAAAATAGGGGTGCATCAGCCAGAGTCCTTCAGCACAGACACATTTCCCACACGCTGGAAGCAGTTGGGATTTGGAGAGTGGTGCATTGAATGGCAAAATTAAACAGCCAAATCACCCAGCACACTGTCTAACGACGACGATGCTTGAACGCGAAGCTCTCTTCGTGCAAAAGAGAATGGGAAAGGGTCAAAGCTCAACTAGACGAAGTTTAAATCCAGAAGGCAATGAATGAAACCCACACGAGAAAGCTTTGCAAAAAATATTCACAGCATATCCACGGGGTGAATGATGATGAGTGGGCGAAGCTCCTGAGGGGAAATCATCGGTAAAACCGTGACTCTTCAGTGAATGTTCGCCCACTACATCTGTGTCCGAACGTAACGTCTAGAAAGTCTCGCTTAAACCGCGCGTCGGCACCTTGGGGCTGAGCTCGCCTGATGCGTTTTGCAGACGCCTCACGAGCTCTCACTACATCGGGGTCTGCCTGCCGATACGCGCGCTTTCTCGCCGCTTCCCGTTCTCTGACGTTTTGGAGATCCTCTTCGCGCCGCAGCCGTGCCGCTTCGCGTACGGCAGGGTCCTCGCGCCGTTGCCGTGACGCTTGGGCCTCTCGTTCTCGAACGCTGGGATCTTGGCGGCGTCGTCGCGCAGCCAGACGACACGCTTCGGCCTCCCGCTCTCGTACGGCAGGATCTTGGCGGTGGCGTCGCGCAGCTTCACGGAGCGCTTCTGCCTCGCGGGCTCGCACATCTGCAGCCTTATCCATCGGGTGACTCCGAGCGCGCGCCAACAGCGAACGGATTTTATTACAACGCTCCCCGCCATCTGGTAAACAATCCAAGAACTAAACTAGAGGTAGCCACGCCATCTAGTAAACAATCCAAGCGCATCTTTTCATCATATACAAGTACCGCGATCTAGTAAACAATCCAAGAACTAAACTAGAGGTAGCCACGCCATCTAGTAAACAATCCAAGAACTAAACTAGAGGTGGCTACATACATACGTCGAGGATGGACAGACCCACGCCCTAAGGAGCTTCGCCCCTAAAACAGTCAGCGTCATTAGTCAGAGGAGTACATGATTTTTCAAACGTTGGTGGCAGCTTGCAAAACTCGACCGCAGCATTCAATTGTGAAATTGAGGGCAGGTTTTTAGCACCCTTCTGGCTCTCGTCCTTCACCCACACAGGAATTGTTTTTTGAAAAACCATTTACCAACTAGCCAGCAACCACAGCCAGCAACATTTGCAAGTATTGTAAAGCAATGCTTTTCCACGACAAGCAATACCATTCTGCTATCATGCGGTATGTATTCTGTAAACGATTTCGGATGACTTCCCGATTGGCGCATTGAGCATCATCTGCTATTTGTAATTACTGTGTATGGGCGCAAATCACGCATATGGCATTCCTCTGAAAGGTCCCCTCTACTTTCAGGATTTACCAGTCTGAAAAATATCCCCGAGGCTTGCAGAGCTGCGGTGCAACTCCGCAAGCTGCACAGCAGCAGAACGACAGAAAGCCATGCATAACTGCGCTGCGCTCGCCGCCACCGGCATTACCACTGACGAGCGGTTCACTACAAGCGGCGCTGTTCACTGAAGCGACGGTGGTGCCACACAACGGCCGGCCGGTTTTTTTCCTTCTGTTTCTTTTCCTTTTTGTTTCTTTTTTTTCCTATGTTCATATCGCGTGACTGTGATTTCTTATCTTTTTTTCCCTCTTCCACTTCACTCATTTTTTCACTGCCCACCAACCATGATCCCATTCTACACTCTCCCTTCCCTTCCCTTGCCGAGCTCCTCATTTTCTTACTATATATACTACCACCCTCAAGCGTCAGATACAATTCTAGTAAAATATAAATAGCCCAGAAAGTGAAGGAGAACACAGTCGCCCAGATAGCCGAATTGGTAAGGCATTGGACATGTAATCGAAAGGCGTGGATTCGGTCCCCACTCTGGGCGCGTGTTTTTCTTTCTTTCTTTCTTCTGTATATTAAAAAAAATGTTTAGTTCATTAAGCGTAGTGAAAAAAAAAGAGCCTAACCACACCCCTATGCCTCCTTTGGCATTGTAGACTGCTGACCTATCTTTCTGTATTTCCTCAAAGAGCCCCTCATTTCCTTACTATATTATTCTGCGAAAGCCTAGCGAGGGTCTCGGTTCTGGCAGCCTTGATGCCTAGGTAGCATAAGAGGGCTTCCCGCCAGTTACCCGCTCATGACAGGCTGTAGACGTTTGAGTCACGCCCCGGGGGTTGAAAAGAAGGTCCCCTTCTCCCCGTGTAGTCAGAGCGGCGCTGGCTACCACCCTCAAGCGTCAGATACAATTCTAGTAAAATATAAAAAGCCCAGAAAGTGAAGGAGAACACAGTCGCCCAGATAGCCGAATTGGTAAGGCATTCGACATGTAATCGAAAGGCGTGGGTTCGGTCCCCACTCTGGGCGCGTGTTTTTCTTTCTTTCTTTCTTCTGTATATTAAAAAAAATGTTTAGTTCATTAAGCGTAGTGAAAAAAAAGAGCCTAACCACACCCTATGCCTCCTTTAGCATTGTAGACTGCTGACCTATCTTTCTGTGTATATATATATATATATATATATATATATATATATATATATATATATATAAAATTAAGAGAAAAGGTTCCTGGCTATGAGGTTAGCTGTACGATAGAGAAGTCAAACTGAAAAACATAACAACATTTATTCTAACGTTTCGACCGGGGGCCGGTCTTTTTCAAAGATACAAATAGTGCAGATCAGTTGGGTTTAAATACATTTCAGTTGTGGGCGGGGCAAGAAAAAACGTAGGCTCTACGCGACACAAAGAAGCCGCAGAACGTGAAAAAAAAAGGGGGGGGGGGATAGATGGCTGTTGGAGTGCTGCCGGGGAACAGAGGGGAAAGGGGCCTAATGAAGGCAGGCGAAGCTATAGGATGAGAGCAAAGCATTGCAAGGTACTGAAGTCACGACGGGAAAGCAAGAAGGTGAGAACTAAGGAGGGGCTCGTTTTAGCTCGTTTGTTGACCTGTTTCTGGCGGCAGGTGCCAGGTAGGGCAACCTGCAGGGTGTGAGAGTTTCAAAAATACAGAAAATATGCAAAGAACCAGAGAAAATTGACTGGTGAGGAGAAAAGGGTGGGAGAGCCCAGAGGTAATTACGGATGCCTAGTGCAAGCGTTAACACACATAAACAAAGGGAAAAAAGAAAAAAGAAAACGAGGGAAGGAAGAGGGGGATTGGGATTAGCGGGAGGGACGCGGAAACCGCAGAGGGAGGGGGGTGCGGGGATGAAAGAGGTTCGAAGAAAAGACCAAGCGACCAGGCGGGGATGAAAGAGGTTCGAAGAAAAGACCAAGCGACCAGGCGGGGATGAAAGAGTGTCGCGTTGTACCGCCTTGATGTAGATGTCTAAGCATTTGTCTCTTTGTGGGGGAGGAGTCCAATGGCGTAGTGATGGCAGCCTAGTGTCCATATTAGGGTCTTGTGATTTGCCATAGTAATATTCGCTGAGCCTAAGCGTTCGGGAGAAGTTCTCTAGATCCTTATAAAGTTGGAATTCGTCTAGTCGGCCGGTTGCAGGGCAAAAACTCAAGCCTCTTGATAGCACGCGTTCTTCGTCATCAGTGAGGGGGGTGTCGGAAAGATTTACTATGTGGCACTCTTTGAGCTGGGAGGGGTTCAGGTCAGGAATATTTTCGGGGCTTGCATTGGAAGGAAAAAAAGACGTGTCTACTTTTTCAGGAAGGGAAGTTATGCCGTCCCGAAGCAGCTTTTTCTGTTTTGTTAGAATTAGTTGGCGCTCTTTGTATCTTTGCACTATTTGTATCTTTGAAAAAGACCGGCCCCCGGTCGAAACGTTAGAATAAATGTTGTTATGTTTTTCAGTTTGACTTCTCTATCGTACAGCTAACCTCATAGCCAGGAACCTTTTCTCTTAATTTTGCAACAATGGCTAGAGGCACAGTCAACGCGAAAGACATAAGTTGTAAATTTCCAAAGTATCAACTTACTTCAGTTGTCATTGGAGACTCTCACTGCAAGCACCTGCATCACCACTTCAACCCAGGGCGGAAGGGAACGCCCGCATTCATCTCTCAATCCGGTGCGAAAATCGTCGACGCCTGCTCCCTGCTGGACTTCGTCCCGGCGACAACCACCGCCATCGTGCTACATGTCGGCACCAACGATATGGCCCATTCCTCAGCGGAAGAGGTGTTCGGGCGCTATCGCACCCTTTTGGACGTCATCGCACGAGACTTTCCCAGCATCAAGAGGGTGTATGCCACCCTAATCCTGCCCCGCTCCATCAATCGCCGCCGTGGTGGAACGAACCGCCGTTTCTTCGGGAAATGCAACAGGGAGGCTGCCCGCTTCAACGGCCTTCTTCGCCGGCATTGCCGGCAGACAAGGGGCCTCTTTTTCCTCGACCACGGCTTCCAGTGGCTCCCGCCGGCTCGGGTGCTAGCCGCTGACGGGCTCCATCCAAGTTTCGAGGGTGTGGCTATCCTGGCGAGCCACCTGCACCAGACCCTACGTCGAGGATACGGAAGCGCAGACGACACGTGGCAGCAGCACTCTGCGGGCCACACAGCGGCTGAACCGGCCCCTACCTCTCCTCCACCAGCACCGGCCTCTCCAGCGGCACAATCCCGGGCTTCAGCCCAGGCTCCATCGGACCCAGCGGCAGCATCCCGGTCTCCAGCCCAAAGCTCAGGCAAGGCTCCATCAGACCCAGCGGCTTCATCCCAGGCTCCATCGGAGCCTCGCTACAACTTGCGAAAGACCTTCTCGGCCGTCGTGAACCAAAACCGAAGGAACTGACTATCAGGTGACTCTTGTGGTCAGAACAGACCAACCGTGTCAAAATTTTTTTTAAAGGCTAGGAAAATTGTTGAAAAGCGAGTACGATATCAGTGCCATCTCGGTACCCTCATTCTCTATCGCAGTTGTGATGTTGTTCCCAAAGGGCTCCGCATTTACGTTAAAGCCGCCACCTCCGACATGTCTCAAGAGCTTCAGGCTAGGTGGGCGCTATGCATACATGAAGCATCCAAGGAACTTTTGAATATTGTTATTGACCACGATAACTCACAACTAGAGCACATCCTCAGTGAGGAACGAAAACTCACTGACCAGGTAGACTTCACGCCCCATGAAATTAACCTTTTAAAAGTGTTTGCAGAAAACAAAGAGCGCCAACTAATTCTAACAAAACAGAAAAAGCTGCTTCGGGACGGCATAACTTCCCTTCCTGAAAAAGTAGACACGTCTTTTTTTCCTTCCAATGCAAGCCCCGAAAATATTCCTGACCTGAACCCCTCCCAGCTCAAAGAGTGCCACATAGTAAATCTTTCCGACACCCCCCTCACTGATGACGAAGAACGCGTGCTATCAAGAGGCTTGAGTTTTTGCCCTGCAACCGGCCGACTAGACGAATTCCAACTCTATAAGGATCTAGAGAACTTCTCCCGAACGCTTAGGCTCAGCGAATATTACTATGGCAAATCACAAGACCCTAATATGGACACTAGGCTGCCATCACTACGCCATTGGACTCCTCCCCCACAAAGAGACAAATGCTTAGACATCTACATCAAGGCGGTACAACGCGACATTCTAGCTCAATGTAAAAATCGATCACCGCATCACAAAAATCTCTCACAGAAAGAGGAAAAGGCATTAAAAGGTTTAAGCGAGCGCTCCGACATAACAATCAAACCCGCCGACAAAGGTGGCGCAATTGTTATTATGAATAAGCAGGACTACATCACTGAGGCGGAAAGACAGCTCAGCGATACTTCTTTCTATAAACCAACTGTCACCGATCAGACTCCGCAATTTAAGAACAAGGTAAGCCAGACACTGATTGCGCTCGTCAAAGACAAAAAACTTCCGGAAAAAACTGCAGCCTCACTTCAAGTTTTAAGCCCAGTTCCAGGACGATTTTATATGCTGCCTAAAATACATAAAGCAGGAAATCCAGGCAGGCCAATCATCTCCGGTATAGGGACAGTAACAGAAATCATCTCTAGTTTTATCGATAGCTTAATCAAAGACATTCCTCCCACACTACCTTCATATGTAAAGGATACAAACCATTTTCTGGCTGATATTATGGATCTAGTTATACCAGAAGACAGCCTGCTAGTCACTCTCGACGTCGCCTCGCTATATACAAATATTCCACACTCGGACGGCATCCGATCTGTCATCCAGGCATACAATGATGCCGCCCAAGACAATTCAATTGATGGTGAAACTCTCGGCGTACTTCTAAAGCTTGTCTTGGAATTGAACAACTTTGAGTTCGACAATAAGCACTACGTGCAAATCGACGGGACCTCGATGGGAACCAAAATAGGACCCAACTATGCTAACATTTTCATGGGCACATTGGAGTCGGAATTTCTAAGCAAGGCACAGCTTCACCCTCTTTTCTATCGAAGGTTCATTGACGATATTTTTCTCATTTGGTGCCATGGGGAAGAGAAACTTCTAACATTTATCACCGCTTTCAACAACGCCCACGAGAGCATTTCATTCTCCCACTCGTATTCCGCATCTACCATCAACTTTCTCGATGTATCAGTGAGGTCGAAACGTTAGTTCGATCATCGTTTTCATACGTGTGTCTACCCTCTCGTGTATTTTTGAAACCGAATCCCGGAACTTATTCATCGCTATATATCTATATATATATATATATAAGAAGAAAGACTTGTCTCAAGTCGAAACGTACAAATAAACCCATGGAGGAAAGAATGCATATAAAGTCTTCAGCTGGTGTTGTTACCGAGGTTTCTTAGTTTGTGTCAGCATTTTTACATTAGGTAATCTAGAAACGTTGCTTTGTGTTCACCACTCTTTCGGCCCCATCGGCAGCCTCTCAATTATATCTATATACACACGCGTACAGAAGACTAGGTATTCCTTAAGTACATATTAAAACTCCAAAAAATAAAACTGCTTCTGGTTTTCTTCATGCTGGGTTTGTTTCAATCAGTAATGATGGAAACCCTGTTTTCACCAAGCTACAACTTAAGCCGAGCCACGTCGAGCCTGTCTAGTCAAAATGGCGGCGGCCGAGCTGGTTTTTTGTATGTTCTGCTTTTGCCCACCGTCATTGAAAGATTGACGGAGTAATCTATCACGTAGCAGACAACGCAAAATTAAGACGTGCTTTTTGAATAGAACTTTAGTGATACGGTAGTTTGATTGGGATATCGCTAGTGCTCGTAGAACCAGCGTGACTGGTCACAATAAACGGTATTGGCGTACTTTCTTGTTTTGCCTGAAGTCTTGTATGGAGCCTTTGTTTGTATACAAGGTGACATGTAGCGTGGCCAGTGGCAACCGTCCCGTACGTCCTTTCAAATTATATAGCGGGCACGAATTTACGGTCGAAAGGGACCCTATACATATTAATGAAGAGTGAACATGTACCGCGTATATGAAAAGCGCTGCAGTGTCCAACATCAGTGCTGTCTTGCATAACGAATGGTTGATTTATGGCGACATTACCTTTGAGAGAGGGCCACTTTCAATAGAAGAATGCAAATATTTTAAATCTCGGCCAGTTCGGTCATGCCGCCGCTAGTTTCGAGTATCTGGGCTGAAGTTCTGGATTTACAGCACTTCATTTTTATCTGAAGAGCGAGGAACTACGTCTGTAATGGACATTTCGTTCCACTTGCCTCACCTCTATAACGTCGAGACATAAATATGTTCACTTAATCACTAACAGAACATATACTGGTTAACCTATGGGTGCACATATTAGAAGGTGCTCGACTGATGACCCCTTGCGAAGCCTCAGCAACAGCCAAGTAGCAGCTCAGTGTGCTGAACAAAATATCTGACCAATTTCAGCTACGTATACTTAAATCAATGTTTTATGGGAACGAAACATTGACAAATGCATTTAGTGTAGAAATTTAGCAAGTATTTTTTCAGACAATTATTCTGGAATATTACAAAGTGAAAATAACCTGCAGCTTTCTATAGAGAACTACATTGCAATGAACACTTGTCAGTGAGTCATTCGCCAACATATTTTGTTATTCTGTGCGCACTGACAGCTGTCCCCTGTATTTTTGTTTCCTTTCGTTTTCCTTAAAAACTGCTGACTGCACCACTATGCTTGCACCCACTTCTGTAAATTCCCCATTATCGTACTAGAGCATTGATGTGGAGCCAGCGTTCGTGACATATTTTACCTCTGTGAGAAGGCCGTCCATAATCTCTTACGCTCCCCTTTTACAAAAATTTTTCTTCCTCATGTGAGTACTGTTTGTATAGTTTGTGCCAAGAGATGCAGCATCTATCCCATTGCCGAACCTGTTTTTCTCTTGAAGTGGAGACCTTGCATAGCACCCCAGTATGATCTGCATTCGATTATATAAAAAATTAGAAAAAAAACTACAAACAATTTTTAGGTTGGAGATTTCACTATTGATGTTGGTATAATCATGCCAAAATTCGTTTTTATATAATTTTTCCTAGATTCCCTGCCCCTTTTGTCCTGTGTATTAGTATAGTCATAACTATTTAGAGCGTAAGCTTTCATAAATGAGCCATGCTTTAAGTTTACTCACTCGAGCATCACCGAAGCAGCATGGGTAGCTCTGCTTGAAGAGGTCAAACGTCGCCTTGTAGCTCTCTGCTTTGAGAGCTGTGCAGTAGTATGGCGAGGGCATGGCACCGGCTCCAGTTGCGACCAGGACAATAGTCACAGTGGTCTGGGACTCGTCACACGATGCAGTAGAGCCCAAGAAGACCATCTCCCTAGCAGCATCCACCGCCTGTGTCCGCTTCATTATAGCTCTGACGACCAGCACTGCTTAGCAGCTGCCGTCTTTGGATATCGAAATCCTTACGTCAGAACCTGCAAGAAATATTCAGAGAAGTTCATTGTAATGGCTATGAATATTTGGGACTTGCTGGCTGCTTATGATCGGCCATATTGGTCAGTGCTGGGCTAGCAGTGACATTCCAGTAAAAATCTAAATGGAAGGTCACACATGTGCATAAATACACTGCCGCAAACACGACTTGGGAATGCAAATAGGAATGCTTGTTTCACTGCATTAGGAATGCAGCAAAGCAAGCATACATGGGATTACTCATTATGTCTTTAAATATTATTGGGAAGAAATCCTTAAAACAAACAAAAGGAATTCCATTTTAAATATAGCAATTTGGAGTGCTCAACGATACTCATTGTAAATTTAAAAGTACTATAAGCAATGCTGCTATTCAGGGAAAAAAACAAATTTTGACTGCCTTTTCCTTTTCTTCTTTTTTTTGCTTCTGGGGATTCACTTACATATTGTTGGCTGCTTTACCTGCAAACATGATGCTGCAAGGCACAGTGAACACCATTAACGCAGGCCAATCACAGAAACACTACCCTCAAGATTTTTTCCGTTGGTTACAGGTAGGTTGAGCCATAGTGGAAGTAGTGGAAGCCTAGGAACCAATTCTTTTAACTCTTTCTTGAACCAGCTTGCCTACTCCTCTCACAAATGTAGGTAGCTGTGCAAAATTCTGTAAGCCTTTCAGGGGCAAAACGTGGAAACGCTCGTGTCGATATTTCAACGCAGGTTAAGGATGCCCAGGTGGTCAAAATTAAACAGGAGCCCTCCACTATGGTGTGCCTCGTAGCCCAGTGTAGCTCCAGCACGTAAAACCCTAGAGTCAGTCATCAAGCCTGTAAGAGCTTCCTTGCACATTGCTGTCCTGGCCTCTATGGCAGCAGGACATAAGTTACATACAAGTAATGAACATGAAATGATAGCGGAAATATAATGTCAGCAAGTTAACCATTTCTTAGCTCTGTAAATTTTCATATTGTTGCAAATGGATTGAACTATTACTCATAGCAGATCTATACTCATCTGTTATACTACTTGTGTTAGGCCGGCAAGTTAACTGCAAACCAATGATGAGCACTTTTTTTGGTTCATCCTGTGGTTGTCTGTTACACAGCAAATGAGGATCTCACAACCAATAGCAAAGAATTGCTCGCCACTTTTTCTATGTGCTTCTAATTTATAAGTGCAGCCACTTTGTGTCTGGAGTGTGCTGAGCTAAGTACAGCCTTTCAAAAGTTTCTAGGTCAAGCCAGGAAGGTACAGGCCGCAAGAAATTCAGTGTACAAGCTCAGGTCCCGAAAAATGTGTTTTTGTGTATGTTGCTGCTGCACGAAAAATAAGTACAAGTTGCTACTCAAATTTTTTTTCTGGAGTATCACAAGACGTTTAAGCTGAGAATTAACTGTGTGGGAGAGCATCTGCCTTACTCTATGAACGCGTGGCTTCATGGCACTATATGTATTTGAGCAGCGAGATGGTAAAGAAAGCCACTTCGAGTGTACCGGTTCACTGCCAGAGAAGATAAGAACTTACCCTTCTCGAGGTATGCCGGTGCTTCCTCGGCCAGCTTCGACAATGGGTCAAGCAGGTCTTCACCGTAGCTAGCTTTCTTCCACATCCAGAACCAATGGTACACGGTGTTTGGGGATGATTCAGGGCTCCATTTGCCCGCAAATTCTCTCCATCCTCCAGAGCTGCGAGTTTTTTCCGATGGACGTCCAATGCCACTGCGGGGCTCATGCGGCTCTTGAAATACTCAAGAAATGCCGCACGGGTGTCTGCGGTGTTCCGCAAGAGCCGCATTCATTCGGCACAGTCCACGGCGTGGTTGTGTTGTTCATGGAACTTGACCACTGCAGCCGGAGGGACTGCCCTCTTCAAGAAGACGTTGCTTCTTTGAGTGTCCTTTGTGACCCGTTTAATCTTGATGTCAACAAAGGCTTCACAGATAGTGCAGTTTCTCACTGCTGTTTTGTTGCGGCTGTTGTGCTGGCATTTCCACTTCTTTGTGGAATATGAACCTGTTCAAAAGAAATATTTCAAATTATTTTTGCCCAAAGACAGTACCTATTCTCAATTGTGCTTACTAAGCTTCTTTTAATTACATTAGCCCCTCGATAAAAAGGTTCACTACATTCGACAAAGTTCCCTGCATATAAGTGCAGGCATTGGAAGCCTACACGTGTGTGTGCGCGCATGTGTAACTCATGGGGGGATATTAAAGCAACTAGTGCTTGGCTAAGGCTGATTTAATGCCGTACAGTAATTGATTGTGCGGTTTAGCGCACTGACCTTAACATAGGCGATGAGGCGCGCCGCAGTAGAGGGCTCAGTATTAATCTTTTGTAATTTTACTTACTCGTGTTCAGGTGCATTGAGGTTGAAATGCAACAAGGAGAGAGGTAAGGGTTACTTTGCTTATAGTGGATTCGAAGTCTAAAAGATTATTACTATTTTATTATGTCTGTTACACTATTGCTTCCTCAGTTGTTAGTAACTAAAATGGCCTTACAGTTGGTCAAGTTGCTTTGTATTTAAAATGCAGTATTGTAGAAGCTTTGTCTGTTATTAATAGATCAATGCATTCTAACATCTTTCACTTCTTTGCAGAGTTCATGCAGTCGCCTTTATGGATAACAAAAATTAATTTATTGCAGCTGTGTTTCACACTGACACATTCCTGTCTCTACAGTGAAGAATGCATTCAAAGTAGGCGACGACGCAATTCAACAACTTTCAGAACCGCAAGGCTTTATCACGCTGACCTAATCATGCGCATCAAAACAGATAGTTCCTAAAGCTTTCATTTCATTTAGTTAGACCCAGCAGACAAAAAAGTGAGATCATGCACACACAAATCTCAGCTGCGCCAGCCTCATAGACAAAGGAAGTCGTGCGTTCAAGAATGCAAACCTGATAAAATCAACAGAATATTTGTTAGCCCTGCATGCTTTGGGATGTGGAACGGGTATTGATTTCAGAAAGCAGGCAATTCAAACGCGCGTGTACGACATATAGAGGTACTGAGGAACACCATTATAGGTTCGGGTGGCTCCAGAGTCTACGCGTTCAGCCCAACAGAACACTGGAAGCGAGGAATACTGTGCACCCTTTGTAGTTGGAGCTTCCCCGAGGTGCCCTGAGTCCTGACAACAATTAAGGAGGCTTGTCACAGCGAGTGTTCTTCGATTCTCGCACAAGGTGGCAGCCCTCAGCATAGACAACATATTCACACCGTAATGGATACCTCACCTGCTTCAACCAACACCCATTAATAAAAACAGTGCAAAGGACGGGACACGAGTGAAAACAGACATGGACTGGCGCTGACTGACGACTGAAGTTTAATGAAAGAAACAGACAAATAAAGAGAAATACAATGCATGTGGAAAACATGAATGACATCATGAAAAACGAAGATTGCTGTTTCGTGGTATCACCCAGGAGAGTCACACCACCTAAATAGTTACTCTTTAGCATGCAGAGCGATTGATGGCATGCTGACACAAGAGTCCCCAATTTTGTAGATAGTAAACGCCTCCGAAATTTCACGTGAGCGCTGGTCCGGGTATCTGCTCACTATCGCGGTTAGGTCGAGCTTCGGTGAGCATTTATGCTTGCCGCAATGTATTGCCAGATTGCTCCCCTGAAACTTCTTGAGCGAGTTTGCATGCTCGCGCAGGCGGTCATTATTACAACGCCCCGTCTGCCCTACGTACGACTTGTCGTAGGACAGAGGGACGTTGTACACAACACCTTCCCTGCATCCCGTGTAGGCATTTGTATGCCTAACCACACAGCGACCAAAACTTTGGCCACCGCTGTTCACCTTTCTGCAGAGCCGGGAAAGCTTGTTGGGGGCCGAGAACATCACTCTCACGCCACACTTGGGAAACACCATGCAGGTATGGAATGAGGGCCATTCCTTCCTTTTCTCTGTTCGGGTTCTTCTCCGGCCTACCCTCGCGGATTTCCTTTAGAAAAATTCCACAAAGGCTCTTGATTAGACAGTTTGGGAAGACCGGGAAGCGAGTACCTGAAAACGGCTGAGCCGGTAGCCGTGACCGCGTTTTCAATTGACATTAAGGATTTATTCTACTCCCTGCCACATCCGGAAATTGATTGATTGTGGGGTTTAACGCCTCAACGCAACGCAGGCGATGAGGCGCGCCGTAGTGGAGGGCTCCGGATTAATTTTGACCACCTGGGGATCTTTAACGTGCGCCGAAATCTCGTACACACGGGCGTTTTTGCTTTTCGCTTCCATCAGAAAAACGGCCGCCACGGCCGGGAATCGAACCCGCGACCTCGTGCTCAGCAGCGCAACGCCTTAGCCACTTAGCCACCGCGGCGGGTTCACATCCGGAAATACTCCAGGCCGTAAGCACCAGCACTGACCACTACGGATCTGTGAGGTTCCAGAACCATTGCAGCACAAGTGTTGGCCGATTGATGGAGCTACTTGCCTTCTACCTTGACTCCTCACTTGTGGAATTTTAAGGGAATCTGTATGCGCAGAAGTCCGGCGTTTGCATTGGATCCTGCCCGGCTCCGTTGCTGAGTGACCTTCTCCTGGCCCATTATGATAAGAAGCTGAATGGCGAGTTGCGTGCCACCCCAATCACCAAGGTTTTTAGGTACGTCGACGATTTCTTGGTCATGTACGAGTGTCCGGAAGGTGTGACGTCTGAGCCAAAGGTTGACCATATTTGCGGCATCTTCGAGTCGGCTTTGAGCGGGCTGGTATTAACGAGAGAACTTCCGGTCAACTCAGAGCTTCGTTTCTTGGACTTCAAGCCCCACCTTCACGCACAACACATCTGTTGGCAGTACTCCCCCCGTTCGCAGAAAAGCCTACTGCCATTCTCGTTGGCTCATTCAAAGGTGGTCAAGCGCGAAATTGCTCAAGGTGCTTTGCGGAATGCTCTCCAGAGAAATTGCCACCACCTTGTCCTAGAGAGCTTCAAAGAGCAAGAATCGCGACTGATGACGGCGGGCTTCCCGGACTGTCTAATCAAGAGCCTTTCTGGAATTTTTCTAAAGGAAATCCTCGAGGGTAGGCCGGAGAAGAACCCGAACAGAGAAAAGGAAGGAATGGCCATCATTCAATACCTGCATGGTGTTTCCCACAAGCTGGTGAACACGGGAAGAAAGTGTGGCGTAGGAGTGATGTTCTCGGCCCCCAACAAGCTTTCCCGGCTCTGCAGAAAGGTGAACAGCGGTGGCCAAAGTTTTGGTCGCTGTGTCATAGGCATACAAATGCCTACACGGGATGCAGGAAAGGTGTTGTGTACAACGTCCCTCTGTCCTGCGACACGTCGTACGTAGGGCAGACGAGGCGTTGTATTAGTGACCGCCTGCGCAAGCATGCAAACTCGCTCAAGAAGTTTCAGGGGAACAATCTGGTAATACATTGCGGGAAACATAAATGCTCACCGAAGCTCGACCGCACCTCGATAGTGAGCAGATACCCGGACCAACGCTCCCGTGAAATTTCGGAGGCGTCTACTATCTACAAAATGTCAGCATGCCATCAATCGCTCTGCATGCTAAAGAGATTAACTATTTAGGTGGTGTGACGGTCGTGGGTGATACCACGGAACAGCAATTTTAGTTTTTCATGATGTTGTCGTTCTTGTTTTCCACATGCATTGCATTTCCCTTTATATGTCTGTTTCTTTCATTAACCTTCAGTCGTCAGTCAGCGCCCGTCCCTGTCTGTTTTCACTCGTGTCCCGTCCTTTACGCTGTTATTATTAATGAATTCCTACGGACTCGCACAGCTTCCCACCCTCGTTCAACCAACACGTCGCCGCAGAACGCCATGCTTTCCGCATCGCGGTAAGCGAGGTCGTCCTCCCTCTGCGCTGACTGGAACGAGCCCGCCATCGGCAGCGTCGCTGTGCCGCAACTGCTTGCCTGCGGTGGCGGATCATGAGGACGGATCTCTAGAGGCTGCAGAAGCTTCCGCGGTCTCTTCGCGGGCTGCTTAATCAGGTGTCCGGATTCCTCTATCAGGTCGACAACTTGTTGAAGTAGCCGGTTCCTTTCACCGTACTCGTCCTCAATACCGGACCTGGTTTCAAAAGCGCACTTTGTAGAGAGCGGTTGCTAACTGCAGTTACCCACACGCTCAGCTAGAGCAGCAGATGTGATCATGCAACGTTTGCCTATAATAAGTACTTACTTTTGCAGGTTCCGCCGATCATTCTGTAGGAACTGGGCCGCGATAAGGTCGACTCGTTCCTTAATACTTCGCACTGTGTACGAGCGACAAAGGTCTTTGTTCAATTTCTGGAGGATCTCCGTCCACCATGCCTGGGTCCGTAAAAGGCTGAAAATTTCTAACTTCAAGCAGGATCGATGTCATCCGCGAGAGAAAACCGTGTGCGGCTAGCTGAATTGTTTGGTAGCGGCTGCGATGGTGGCGCGGGCAAGGTCGTACACGCGGAAGTTGGCATGCTCGAAGCGCTCGAAGTCAGGTTGAAGCGACTTTGACAGGCCTGGACAAGAGGTTCTTTTCTCCAACCTAGGACGTGCTGGTGTCAACCTCTGCGGATGCACACGAGAACCAAACTTCCGTTACAGTTAGATCTGAATGGATTGGCTACGTACGCCTCTGTGCAGGTCGAACGAAAGTGCCCGCTGGCCACCATGTTAGGTAACGAAGCGTGGGTCGGCGGGCCTCCCGGTGCAGGAACGAGCGCGTGCATGCGCAGTCGGGTCCCGCTACCCGTTAACCTTAGCGTAGCGGACGGAGCCGCTATGCTAAAACTCTCTAATATCTGCCGGGGTGATAAGCCTAAACATCCCTGGTGGAGCCAGCCGGCTGTCTCGAGCGCTTCGAAACCGCCGCCATGAGGCGCGCGCCTCCCCATTGGCGCAAATCGCCAGGCTCCTCCCACTGCCGCGCGCGACGCGCGTCAATTTCTAGCCAATACAGATGCTGCCGCGGGCGCGGAATCGTCGACGCGCGCGTCGAAAAAACGCGCCCGCAACGCCGACGCGCGCGAATCGCGCGAAAAGACGCTCTATGCGGTTCGGCCTTAACAGTCTCATGCAATCGACGCAGACTCACGTGTACTGATTCACGCAGTGTTGTGCAATCTCGCGGAGTGTCACGTGGGCTCCTTAGTCTCACAAGGACCAATATCCCCCAAAATGACGCCGTCTCGCAAGGGCTCACGCTCACACATTCTGACGCAGTCGTACAAGAGCCCAAGATCACAGTGTCGCGCAGGCTCACGGGGTCTCAGATCAAGACTCAAGTATTCGCAGGAAGGCTCAGACTCACCCAGTCTCACGTTCCCCTCCTCCCGCCCTCAACAGCAACCCCACAAAAATTTGTGGACTCGGAAAGGAGGCCAGGTGAATGAGGCCGCTAGCTGTGCGTGTCAATAAATAACTACCGATATTTTTTTTCAGCCGGGATCTACACACCAACCTTAGCGGCCTATCACGATGGCGAGCCATTTACAATATCCTCAACAAAAACAAAATGAATTCAAGAATCGGGACGTACGGTAGAGTTCGCAAGCGGCATCCCCGGGTTGTTTTTATTTTTGACGTGATTGCTTGTTTTCACTTTTTTTAGTTTCTTTTTCCGTTTTCTGTACTCTCGCCTGCTTTCCCTCACCGAAATTGAACCATTCGCACGGTAGTGGTGCCAGGTGAGACGTCGCAGGCAAAAGCTGCACCTCCGTTGGAATGGGCAACGTCAGTGTAGATTAAGACCGTGGCAACATGTAGCCGCCGGGACCGCAAGAGCAGCGCCCGTGTGGCGAGCAGTTCGTGCAGCTCCCATGTCTCGGTAGGAATTTCCCGTGCAGAATGGACTTCCGGGAGGCTGCGGGTTTTGTTAAAAATGCGAGATGGCGTCTGGAATGCCCCAATGTCCTCCGAATCTGGCGGCCAGCCGTCGTCCTAGAGGAGTGGACCGGGCGTGCGATAGCCGCTCGGCCAAATCCTGAAGAGCATTGAGTTAGTTGCAGCACGCCTTAAGATCTGCAACAAGTGTGCCTTGCGAAGGCTTGTGATGACGCGCACGTTCTTTTGAATGAGGTGGCTTAGACGAAGAGCTTGAGTCTTAAATCACCGACGAGTGCGCAAGGAATTTTGGACGGGGGAACAGACTGGAAAGCAACTGTGCTGACGCGGTCACGCTTTGTGGATGCCCCAGATGCGGTGGCGAAAACGGGAAAGATACACAACGCTCAATGATGGCAGCCAAGGGTTGCCAGGTGTCGGCGATGAAAGCCAGGCCGCCAAGGCTGCCACGCTTGCAGCCAGACGTTGTGGGCCACGAAGGCCACCTGCATGCTGCGATATTTGCGCGCAGGTAAGCACGCCACACGGGGTGATGCACTCGTGGACATAGGTCGGAAAAAAGGAAAGAACTCACTCAAACTCAATCACAATTTTTTTTCATTAACCCTGTACTCAATCAAACTCAGAATCTAAAAGCTCGCTGGTTGTCAAAATCACTCGTACTCACTTATCACATACTCATTTGAAATCATACTCACTTGTACTCAAACTCATTTGTCCTCACGAATATTCCTACTCCATCTGTACTCATGAGTACTCACTATGTAATCATGAGTACTCATCTGCACTCATGAGTACTCAATTTGTACTCATGAGTACTCAATCTGTATTCATGAGTACTGGGTTTGTGTCATTCACGCATACTCAACTCAATACTCAATACCCCAGGCACAATTAAGTGTCCACGTAGATTGACGTCCGTTCCGGATACCAGAAACTTCGTTACAGGGCGTTTGTCTCGATGAGGTTCGGCGAATATCAAATCGGCGTGTTGTTTAATGTGTGCCGTGGTATTCACCTCGTCAGACCTGAACTTGACAAAGTTTACGGCGCTGCGTTAGTCGCGTCGCTTCCGTCGCCGATCGTGTTCCTGTAGCTCGTTGCGTGCTTGAAGCATGTGGGAGCGTAAACGGCCGTTTTGTCGGCTGGCTGCGGTGCGCAGGGATGGCTTAGTTCGGTGCGTTGAGGAGGTTGCCTCGATTGAGGTGTGCGTTGCGTATGGTGCGGAAGCCGGTTGGCTTTTCGTTTAGCGTGAGGTGGCGTGGTGTGGTCGTAGGGTGAAGTGGCGGATCGGTCAAAATCGTTGCAGCTCCGTGCTCGCTTTCGCCGTGGTTGCTTCGAAAGTGAAACCGTTGTGGTGTGGAAACGGGCGTAGTTCGTCTCGTCCGTTCGGCCCACATTCCCCGGTGTCGTAGGCGTCACTTTATCGATAGGGTGTTGGATGCCTTCGTCTGGATCAGGCTCATTTGTTAGCGTTCTTGCCGTGTCCGTTCCGTCGCTCAAGCTCTCCTCTTTTACCCGTTGTTTCGAGAATGCTAAAATCGCTACCTCTCCCGTACACGCAGGCTTCGAAGGCGTTCCGTTCGTACCGACTCCGCTTGCTCGCGCTTGCGTCCTCTTGTATTAAATGGGTTTTGTCGTGTGTCTCGATCGGAGCGCTGGTGCGGGGGATGTACGTTCCTGCTCGGGCGTGCCGCAAGCGCTGGCCGTGTGGTTGCTCGTTTACGGACCTACCTGCCCGAGTGTAATGTCGTTCGTTCGCTGGACTCGGCTTGGAGCAGCGGGTGCCGAAGAGCTCGTGCGTTCCGGTGGGGTGTAACGGCGTGCGCTGGGTTATTTGTTGCTTGTGCCAAGGTTGATTTCTGCGGTTGTGACATTCGCTGGCCAAGTCCGGATAGCAGCACCAGGAGCGGAGGATGTCGCAAATAGCGCTTTCCTGCGTGTGTGCTGGCTTGGTCGCGTTCCGTGCGCTTTGCATCTCGTTCGCCGTGGTCCGCTCCAGCGGTCCAAGTTGGATGTCGTTCGTCACCTCTGGTGCGTTTCATGCACTGTGCGCGTCGGTTTTGCTGGAAAACTCCCCTAACCTTGGTGTGCGGTCATTCGCCGCGTATGGTGCGTTCCGTGCGCTGTGCGTCTAGCTCGTCGTGGCCTATCCATCAATCTGAATGCGATGTCGTTGGTTGCGCGGACCGGGGCCGGGTCAGCACGTCCGGAAAATGTACAGGAGAGTTTGTTGCTGGGCTAGTTGGTTGAGGTTGAGATGGTGCATATTAAGTTTAGAACAAAGCAGCTGAACATGGAAACAAAGGACTAAATATTAACAAAAACAGAGGGACAAGGCTGGACTAGCAACTGAACGTTTATTACAAAGGTCAAACATATATACGGGTTGTGAATACTTATCACATATGAAAATATACATAACTTGCTGCGTCACACATGTCCCTCCAAGGCCGAAAAACGATATCGCGCAAATGGGTCCTTGTCGCCCGATGAACTAAGTCTTGGCACATGCCTGCCTAAGGTACAGCTTTTCCTTTTCGGTCAGCTGTACTGACGGGCTGCTCACGCACGCGCTACCTCTTGCGTCTATCATAATGGCTTCCGTTATTTTTCTCGACAGCTTGTTTTTGTTTTGTTTTTTTCCTGTGATAGCAATACCAAACAGGTTTGCGCTGCATCCGCACCGTCGGCAATGCATACTCTGATTTCCTGAGGTGGCCGTCGCTTTCAATATTGCTGCGTGTTCTCTGGCCCTATCATTCATGCACCGGCTTGTCTGTCCCACGTATACTTTTCCACAGGGTCTCAGCGGTATGCTGTAAACAACGCCTCCGACGCACTCACAATGTATTTTCTCGTTATTCGTCTTGCATATGCGCTCGTCTGAGGCGTTGTTTACTTGGCGGCACATGGTGTATGCTTTCATAGGGACTGAGCACATCACCTTTACACCCTGTCTTGCCGCAATTTTGTTTATATTGTGGGACAGGCCGTGCACATACGGAACCACGGCGAACTTCTTTCTTTCTTCAGTGGTGTTCGTCGAGTCTTCTACCCTGCTCTGGCTATTTAGTCTTTGCAGAATGGACTCGCACACAGCTGTGATCAATTGGTCGGGGTATCCTGTCTGCCTTAATCGGGCCAATCGCTTGCCGAAGCTGACGCGCATCTGGTGGTGACAAGACCTTTGAACGGCTGACTTGAGGGCCGTGAAAACTAGGCCCCTCTTCACGTTCTTTGAATGGGCGGAATCGTACGGAAGAAACCCTTTGCTTGAGCGGGTGTCGTATTGCCAACAAACATGCCCAGGTCTGAATTCAAGCGTCGGCTCAAGAAACCTGATAGTGTCTCCATGTGGTAGTTTGTGCGTGAACACCAGCGACTTGCAACTGTCCTTGAAAGTGCGCAGCATACAGTCCTTGCAGTCATCTGATTGTTTCGATACGTTTGTACTGCAGAAGACTAAAAAGTCGTCCACGTACCTGAACAGCTCTAGAACCCTCTCATCGTCCAGGCTGTCTCGAACCTTCCGGTTGCATGCTGCCGAGGCTTCAGAACGTCGACAAAGTAGCGCAGATTCCAAATGTGGCAAGCAGAGCGAATAGCGAAGAATCTCCACGCATTATAAGCGAAGGAATGGATTACCTAATGCGCGAAAAGATCCAAGAGTGCCCGGAAAGGGGCTTCGGACCTACCATACGTGAACTACGAACTAAAGGACTTAAGCTGTGTACCTCGGACAAGGAAGGTGGCTTCGTGGTCTTTCACTCCAGCTTGTACCGAAGCAAAGCCAGCGCCGCTATTGCCGAGAACTTCAGAGCTGTGGAGGAGCGCAGAGTGAAAAAAGCAAAAGGGTCGGCGCTCTCGATACTTAGCAAAGCCAACCTGGAAGGCCTGGAAAATAAAGAGGCATAAATAGGAACAAGGCGCAGCCTCCGCGGGACATAGTTAAAATTTAGTACGCACACTGGGAAGATGAAAAGTTGAAGAAAAAAGTCCGCCGCTGTGTCGTTGCGCTGATACCTACAAGGCGGCCGCATTTCAAAATTGCAGGACTGCAACAAAACGACGTCGGCCACGCGCTGTTCTGACGGTTCAAAAAATTCTAGTAGAACTTTTTAAAATTAACCATACTTTATTCTATTTTATCCGCATTAAGAGTCGAGTGTTCTTTGCGATTTCACGCCTGTTATTGATCAAGACGACGTAATAACCGAAAATCTGTTTTTCTTTAACAGGTTTCTGTTCACTAACCTTCACAAAAAATTTCTGAGCGGCAACACGCATTGTATGCAAAGTATGCAAAGACTCTGTAAATTTACCAAATTGTTTACAGTGTACCTTCCCTAACATGTTGCACGCTTTTGCATAATAACCGTCCCCAGAAAATTAAATTTCTTCTTTTCAACGTTGTCGTGCGGCATTCACGCGAAGCTTGTGCACCCTGCCCTGTGGTTACGAGGTGAGCGCTCCTTCACGCTTCGTTTGTTTGTTGCGTCCTGCCAAGAACCCAACGTTTTTTTGTCGCAGGTATGAACTGCGGTCGCCGAGGAGCCAGCAGCCATCCCCGGTCCCTCTGCTCCGAGGTCGACCACTCCAGATGAAGCCGGGGAACAGAAGGAGCCGCGTCAAGCACGCCAGCTCTTAGCACCATCCAATAGTGTCAACGCGCCAGGCAGTGTTAAAGAGAAGCAGCAGGGCGGGGGCCGCTCCCACAGCACTGCGCGCCGGCACCCGATCGTTGAGGTTATGGTACTTTACGCTGTCAGAGCTCTTGGACAACCCCGTGGTTGTTCCCTTCACGCGATCAAGAAATACATCGGCGAGAACTACGATGTTGATGTGACTCGACTGTCCCTTTTAATCAGCAAGTTCATCACCAAAGCACTTAGTACGGGCGACCTTGATCATGTCACTGGAAAAGGACTCACTGGAAAGATCAATCTTGGGGATAGCCCTGAGGCGATAATACGAAGGGCACTCAATAGAGCGTCGAAAAGATCATGGCCGAAGCCGGCTTCTAAATGAAAACGTTACGAGGACAGCAATGAGTGCTTCAAAGGCAACGCTGAAGTTCAGAAGCAGCTAGAGCACCATGAATCCTCATGGAATAAGGATTGAACGACGAATTGATCGATGACACACGGCACAGCAAGAGGAGAACTGTGTTAGTGTGGGTTCCGAGGTGCCCTGCAGTAGTTCGACAAATAAAATAATGCTTGTTTTGAAACTGCCTTGGCTCGAGACCTGGTGTTCATACGTCCACGGGTTCCTTCGTAAAAGTAGCTCTTACCCTTCCAATATTTTTGCGTTAAACACGTAGAGTGTGCGCAATGGCAATTTCTAACGTGTATGAAACTTGTGGCACTCCTGCATGAAATGCTGCTTTGCGATTCCATCAGGTTTTGGATTTCAGGCTACGTTTTTCCGCAAACCATGTATGTTGGGCATACGAGCCAAGGGGTTCAAAAGCGCTGTTGCCTTTTTCGTCAGCGCAATCAAAAACTATAGTAAAAAGGGGCACTGCAAAACTCCGTTTTAAAAATGTTCTCGCTAAGTCTTGTAGTTACAATGCTGAGGCGAGCTTCAGAGCGCAGGCGACGAGTTCTTAAAATTTGGGCCACCTAGGCACGTGCTTTTCTCGGATGCGGAAGGTATTTTTAAAGCCAAAACAAAAGCTGTGGGGATCATATTTGCAAAACCAGGAACAAATACTAAAGAGAAAAATGACAGTTATCCCGTATATTCATGCCGTTTCACATAACTTAATGGGCATAGGTGGCAGAGCAGGCATTGAAGTTTGTTTTTCTTCCCCAAAGAAGCTGTCTGCCCTCTGCAGCATGAACCATGGTTCTAAGAAGGGTAAATATTTGTGTCAGATAAAACCCTGCAAGCCCTTCGTGGATTGCATGGAAGGCGTAGTGTACGACCTGCCCTTAATTTGTAGAAAGAGGCAAATCGGGGAAGCAGTAGGTTGCACCGTAGAACCTGCTGGTGTAGATGTTGTGCACCACGTTACAGCGAAGATACGAATATTATCGCTAGATTCTGCTCCCGCACAAATAAAACCGACTTTATTTGTAAGGCAAGGAAAGCTCGCATAACGACGACAGCCCTGAATTTTCCAGACCGGGAAGAAAGCAAAATCTTTGTAAACGAGCATATGACACCCGACAACAAACGCCTGTTCCCACAAGCACCGGGACTAAGGAAAGAAAAGAATAAAGTTCCTCTTGACAGATAACTGCCGAATTAACGCAAGACAAACTGAGGATAGCCAAGTTTACATCATAGTAAGCGCTGCTGACCTGTATCCCATCTCTCAGGCCAAACCTACCCTCTGTAATGCAATATGTTTAGCATAGACTGGCTGAATACTCACTTGTATAATTAATATGCTTGCCTAATAAAAAAGGTAACTCAAATATTTCATTTACCTCAATATGCGCAGTCGTTCTAACAACTTTGATGAAATGATTGACTTTCCTTACATTATAGAACTATTTCTCAGTTGTGTGTCTTTCGGAAGTTTGGCTAAGCCCAACCGACATAAACGTATTTCCTATCCCTCAATGGTCTGGTGAGTTATGTTGCCGAGACACTCACTATGGCGGCTCTGCCAAATACGCACCATCTAATCAGACTTTTCGTCGCCACCTGCTAACGTCGATTCCGTTTGGCTAGAATTTGATTGCAACTTTCAACGTAGCAGTAGCCGTAGCACAGTTATCGGATCTGTATACCGATCTCCATCATCATCATACCCAGAGTTGTGCTCAGAACTTGAAATAGTTCTGAACAAACTTGCACACGAAGATGGTTGAATCTAGCCACCCAAGGACGCTCCAAACAAGTACAAAACTTTTTATAGAAAGTTTGCTGCAATCTTTTACTCTGATTGGTCTCCTATTTTATCTGAATCAGGTCCCTGTATTGCCTTTGGAAAGTTCAATACCATTACTGAGCGAGGGTCTCAGCAGTTTAGTTTTCCTTCGCATCGGGTTTTTTACTTCGCCAGAATGCCACCCCGAGTGCCGATAGAGGAGAGAAGGCTGATCGTCCGGCTTCACCACGAAGGTGTCCCTCAGCGTGAAATCTGCCGCCGCACCCGTAGGAGCCGAACATCGGTGAGCCGCATTCTTACAGCGTATAGAGATGAAGATGGGAGAATTTGTGATGCTCAGCGCAGTGGGCGGCCGAGGGTGACCACGTTTTCAGAGGATGAATGGATTGTTGCTGCCGCTGTTGTCGACCCATTTCTCAACTCCAGGGAGATCCGCGATGCTCTGGATCTCAGTTGCTGCTGCGACACAATCAGAAGCAGATTGCGAGAGGCGGGTCTCGTGAACTGCATTGCCGCTCAGAAACCGCACCTGTCAACGAAGCAGCGGGAGGAGCGACTGAACTTCGCCCGAGCTTTCGAGCAGTGGTCGGCAGAGGAGTGGCGGGAGGTGATTTTCACGGACGAGTCTACCTTCTGCACACGCTGGGACCAACAGCAGCGTGTGTGGCGTCCGTTGAACAGCAGGTATGAACTGGCACCCTTGCGGCTCACAGGAATCGCAGGTTAAGTTACATTAACCTGTCAATAACCTATATGGATGGTTTGCAACGCGTCGTAGTCTGGAGAATGCAACCTCATTTTCCCCTTACCACCTGACTTGACATGGGTACAGCATTGACTACCATTTAAGTGTTTCATTCGCGCGTATTCCATATCAGTGTGGGTAAAATGTTAAATTTTGTGTAATTTAAGCCTCCATCTTTATTTCATTTCCGCAACGGAATGAGGACGCTCCACGCTTTTGGACCCGATAGATGTTAATGCTTGCTCTCCCATACTCTCAGGTATAACCCCGCCTACACCCACAGCGTGCTCAGCAGCGGCCGCTGCTCGGTCAGTGTCTGGGGTGCCATCAGTCGGGACGGCCTGGGCCCACTCGTGCGGATCGAGGGCTCCTTCACCGGGGCGAGGTACTGTGAAGTCCTCACCGAGCACCTGATCCCGTACGTCCTGGACGGGCCGTTCCAGGATGGCTGCTACCTGCTCCAGCATGATAGGAGCCCCGTGCACAAAGCACGCAGTGTGAGCGCACTCCTGGAGCGCTGTGGCGTGCCTCAGCTGCCATGGCCCCCTAACGGGGCTGATCTCAACCCCATCGAAAACATATGGGGACTGCTGAAGAAGACGCTTGCCTCACGACGCCTTTGCGGTGGCACAGCGGAGCAGCTGTGGCTCGCCGTGAAGGAAGAGTGGGAAGCGCTGCGCGGGCGTCCCGAGATAGTGGCGGCGCTGTACGACTCCATGCCCAGGCGAGTCGGCCAAGTCGTCGCTGTAGCCGGCAACTTTTCGCCCCACTGAGGACCGCTGAATGCCAGTACTGTCAGATTTCATGAATAAAGTTTCAGGAATATCTGATGTTTTGCGATTCGTCTTCGAAATCATACATCCTGGCGGTACGCCTGTAAAGAAAATTCGTCACCGAAAGAATATCCTACTAGCTAATTAAATCGGTCTTCAGAGGTCTCCCTGTAAGTAGTATTAAACCCACGTCCGGACATGAAGCCGAAAAGGCAATTTCGAAACTATAACATCGCTCCGGCGTGGAAAAACGAACGTCACGGTAGCCTTCGGTACGGTTCATTGTGCCGTCTTATTCAAAATCCAGCGGCGGTGGACGCATCCTACAGGCACTGATAGGCAGCATGAGGCGAACATAAACCGCGTACAAAAAGCAGAGCGGGTTTTCGTTCCTTCCTAGCGCCGCGGTTTGTGGCCCTGCAGCCGTGCGCTGCAGCGCGACTGCGCCATATGCTGGATTAAAGGCGAACGCTGCACTAGAAGTTTATCAAGCGTGGCAAGCACCCGCACGAGGGCGAGGGGAAGTTTGGCGTCAAGCGTGCCACTCTCGTCGTAAGCGAGCACAGCGAGATAACAGCGCCGCGGTGCGGCGCAGCGGCCGCTCCTGCTGCGTGAGCGGTGGTCCGGTTACTTTTCCGGCCGACTGTACAGTTCACAGATTTTGGTGAAGAACAAAATTGGTGATGTCGGCATGAAACAATACGTTATCCACTATGGAGACCAAATCTGAGGGGAGGCAGTTCCACTCAGAAGCAGTACGTGGTACAAAGGAATGAAAAAATGAATCATGATTACACGTGGTGACGTAGACTTTGTGGCAATGATCACGGCGAGACGAAACGTACAAAGGGCGGCTGATAAACTGATGGCTCAAGGTTTCGTGATGGTAAATTTTATGAAATAGGCAAAGCCGAGTTATTTTCCTGCGCATGACCAAGGAAGGGAGGGACAAAGTTTTTTTTCATTGACGTAATACTACTACTGCGATGATAGTTTGACAAAATGAAGCGTGCAGAGTTATTTTGTACTAATTCAAGAGAATATATTAGCTTCGAAAGTCAGGGGTCCCAGACAGATGACGCATACTCTAGCTTTGAGCGAACCAAGGATTTGTATAAAATTAATTTAGTAGCAAGACGGGCTTTAGAAAAGTTCCGCCGTAAGTAGCCGAGTGAGCGGTTGGCATTGTTAATTATGTAATTAATACGTCATTGCCAACTGAGATCGGATGCGATATATACACCTAGATATTTATAACTGGTTACTGAAGTTAAACTGGTATTATTAAGAAGGTAATCAGCTGGGGCAGAGTCGCTACGGGACACGCGCATTACTTTACATTTATTTACGTTAAGGTCCATCTTCCACGTGGAACACCACTCAGCGATATTGTTAAGGTCAGACTGTAACTGGGAGACGTCAGCACTATCAGAAATTTCACGGTAGACTACACAATCATCTGTGAATAAGTGGACAGAAGAGGATACACAGCTCGGCAGGTCATTAATATATATAAAAGAGCAAAGGACCAAGGACTGAACCTTGGGGCACGCCTGACGTAACCGGGGAAAGGGGGGACTCGACACCATTTACAGGTACGAACTGAGAACGATGGTTTAGGAATTGTTCAATCCACGTTAACAGACGTTGATCAATGTTTAGACTTTTAGCAAAAGATCATGATTAATTTTATCAAAGGCCTTGGCGAAATCTAAAAAAATGCAGTCGGCTTGAGATCGACGTTCGGTGATAGTGTGCAAGGAATGAACTAAAGAAACTAGTTGCTTTTCGCAGGATTAATTTTTCCTGAATCCATGGTGAGAAAGTGTAAAAAAGTTATCGGATTCAAGAAAGTTCGCTAGCTCAGAGAATATTACATGTTCAAATATTTTGCACGGGACGCTAGTAAGGGAAATGGGGTGGTAATTTAAAGGTGAATGCTTCACGCCGGATTTATGAATAGGGACCACCTTCGCCGTTTGCCAGTCACCTGGAAGTACACCTTGATTTAGTGATTGCTGAAAGAGTTTGCATAGAAATATAGATGAAGCCGTTTTTGTTTCTTTAAGAAGTCTCACACTAATGCTGTCAGTACCACACGAAGAAGACAATTTCAAGGAATCTATAACCTTAACAATGCCGGCCGGATTTATAATGATAGGTGACTTAGCTGGAAAGCTAGAACACAAAATGGATGGTAACCTACAATGAGTGAGGGAACAGAAGTTGTTTACAAAAACATCATTAAGTAAACTAGCACAATCGTGGCGTGGAACAGCCGTTCCTTCGGAATCAGACAGGGAAACTTCATTTGTGTCGTTATTATTAACAATATTCCAAAACTTAGGGTTTGTCGTGAGCATTGATGGAAGCGTATCACTAAAAAATTTGGTTTTAGCCTCGCGCACTGCTTGCATGTAGGCATCAGCGGCCCTCTGATAAGCATGCCAACGGTCCTCAGATGAATGTTGTCTGGCTGCACGAAAAAATGTTTTCTTTTTGTTGGAAAGCCTCTTGAGGAAGTCATTGTACCATGGCGATTTTAGATTTGCTGTTATAGTCTTAGTTGGAACGCACATGCGCCTCAGTTCCATCATTTTAGAACAAAAAGCGTCCCAATTTTCTTGAACGGAACGTTTCTCAAAATCAGGTAGATACTCGTCTAAAAAAGCGAAAAGTTCGCGGTTGAAAGTATCAAAATCAGCTCTTTTATAGTTAAATATGATCTAACGTTTCGTGGGGGCACTGGTAATGCTAGCGTCCAAGTAGAAATGCAAGAGAGAATGGTCACTTAGTCCTGGCAAAACTGAGGTGCTGTTTATAAGTTCGGGATTGGTTGTTAAAACAAGGTCAAGAATGTTTGCAGAAGTAGTTGTTACTCTAGTAGGACTCAGTGCGCAGACTTCAAGAAATGCCTGAGATTGGGAGGACTATGACGTACATCGGGGTGGCTCGAACGTCCAATCAATTGAAGGGTAGTTAAAGTCGCCTAACAATGTTATAGGGGAAATCGGGTATCGTGTTCTAATATCATTAATTGTGTCGTGCAAGTCGCCAACAGAACTGGGGTCAGCATTCGGAGAACGGTAACACACGCCAAAGACGTGTTTCGTATTATTTACCAAGACATAACACCAAACTGACTCAGGTCTAGCTGGAATATTTATGCAAAACGACTGTAAACGTTTCGAAACCGCCAACAATGTGCCACCACCTTGCCTTCCGTCACGATCACAACGATACACACTGAAAGAATTCGAAGTAGAAAACAACTCAGAATCACGTATCCGTGCGTTCAGCCAGGTTTCCGTTAAGGCGATAATATCTGCTTCACATGAGTCTACAACGCTGCTCAGGCTGTCCCTTTTATTAATAATGATCCGGATATTAGTCAACACAATCGATAAAGAACGTGACGAACATCGGACACCACTTCCCTCAGTCAACCGTTACGATGGTTCAACTACACTGGCGGATTGAAGTAAATGAGGCAAGGTGCTTGCACTAGGGGAATCAATGGCAGAATCAGTAGAATTCTCTTGTGGGAGTGTTGTAAGGTGACTGTCGGCAATACTAGCGCCAGACACTTTCGCAGCTTCATTGTCAGTAGATTGTGGGTCAGTAGATTGGGGGTGGTATTGAGACAAGTTCGCGAACCAAATCAACACTGTAATCATACACATAGCACTTTCTGTTGACCAAAAGTTTGTCGTAGCTAAGGCGAAATACACGCGAGTTGGGCAGGGCTTTGGCAAATTCTGTTAACTTTTTCCGTGCGAGCCTAGTAGACTTGCAATAGTCCTCAGTAACGGTTATATCGGTGCCCTTTAGCTTAGCGCGCCCAGAAAGAATGCTCTCTTTTGTTTTAAACGATAGAAACCTAACAACGACAGGGCGGCATTTACGTTCTACAAACTGGCTGCCGATGCGGTGAGCGCGTTCAATATTGGCAGGGCAGAGTGCAGAAACAAAGACGGGCTGTAGTTGTTCAATGAGCTTATCTTCAGTCTGTTTCCAAGTTTCATTTGAATCTGAAATGCCGTAGAAAATCAGGTTGTTTCTTCGTGCCCTGTCCTCTAAGTCATCCATACGCGACGAAAGCTGATTGTACTGCTGAAAAATGACGTTTACGCCATCACTGTTAGCTTTAACCTGCTGCTCAAGGCTATCAATAGTGTCGGCTTTCGCCTCAACGGAGGAAAGCCGCGTTCGGATATCCAATAACTTGTTGGCTAACTCCTGCTGATTAGCCTTTATATCTTGCACTGTCTGAAAAAGGTCATTGTGTTTCGCGGTCGTTTCTGCGCACATCGCCCGTATCTCTTCAAGTGTCGACATAACTTCATTGTGCCGGGTGTTGTCATCGCGAACTGAACTAGCAGCGCTTTCTTGGGTGATTTTTTTCTGGGGGCCAGGATTGCTCTCAATATCGCCTGAACACAACAGTAATAAACAAAGGGCATTTACACATTCACGAGACATGCAGCAGAGCACTTGTGGGCAAGGAATCAGCAGCAAACATTGATTACTTGTTTTCTTTGCGTACAAGGAAAGAGGTTCACCAACCTGTATAACATGAAAACAGCGAGCGTGAGGCATAGTTGACGTGCTGATTCCATGCCCACTGAGCTGGACTGGCTGACGGTTGCTGCCTAAATAGGCAGCGCAGTTCGATGTTCCTGGAGACGAGGGTACCGGAAACAAGTTGCCATGCTCGAAGATAAGGCGGCTGGTTTCCCATCCGCCAAAAAAGCTGCAGTCACTTTGGGCCGCCAAGATTGATTGATTGTAGGGTTTAACGCACCGACGCAACGCAGGCGATGAGGTGCGCCGTAGTGGAGGGCTCCAAATTAATTTCGACCACCTGAGGATCTTAATCGTGCGCCGAAATCTCGTACACGCGGGCGTTTTTGCTTTTTGCCTCCATCAGAAAAGCGGCCGCCGAGGCCGGGAATCGAACCCGCGACCTCGCGTTCAGCAGCGCAACGCCTTAGCCACTGAGCCACCGCGGCGGGTACTATGACGCAGAATGCGTGCATCACGGGGCATAAGCTATAGTAATCACCGGTCAAAAAAGCACTGCTACACTCAACACCGTCACAGTCATCACAACCTCCCCTACTGTGGCGGAAGAGGCGGCAGTTGCCTTAGACCTCACACATAGGGCACATCCCGTAATTATTTTGGCCCTGGAGATTTCCTTTTCAAGCCGCACATAACACCGGTACATCAATGTTCATAGACGTTTTGCCCTCACGCAGGTCTTGGCCATTCACCTCCGCCGTGTGGATGTCGTATCCTGCCGCTATCAACACGGTGCCTCAATGACCTTGGCAATTAACGATCTGGATAAGTTCTGAATCTCGAGTGTACTGGGCCCTTTCAACAAGGACTTGGCTTGCAAAAGTAATTGGGGACCCCACGATGAACTACGTTGCTCGTGCCATAATGCCAAAAACTTTGCACTTGCGTCTAAAATCACCAACATACTCATTCAATGCCCCCTCTGGAGTGGTTCTTTTAGAGGAATTTATGAAATTTATGTCCACGCGTGTATTATTGTCAAACAATTTACTCTTGCAGCTAAAAGCCACCCAGCCTGTTGTGGGTCTGGCTTTTCTGCATAGCTGACGAGTTGTGCAAAAAACCAACGTTAAAACAGGCTACGCAGAGAAATCAATCGTACAAGTCATGTAGTGAAGCCACCTTTTTGCATTTTCAGCAGAGTGTCTGAGTGTGCAGTCCACCTGTGCGGACGTGTTTTTTGTGCGCTCCGACAACAGCGCCTCTGCAGTGAACGACAGCGGAACGACAGAGAGAGCGGAGGGCAGCCGAAGCTGAGTATCTACCTGCACGGTTCTTTCTCGTTGTGTCGGGTTTACAGCCCTGATGACCAACACGCGTAGAAAGCTGTTACAGTAATCGCGCGACCGTCTACCGTCTGCTCTTCTTCGGTTGCTGTTTCTTCAAGCAGCCATCACTCTCATAGTAAACCACCCTTTTCGCTTTGTGGTGATTTGTGTGGTTGTAATCACGTGTGCACTTTATTCTTTGTTGTCGAGAGCAGCGATAGCCCCAATTGTTATAAAAGCCCAGTGTTTCCCGACGATGTGTTTTTGCGCACATTTTCCAGAAGTGCTGCCACTTGTAACGCCTCAGTCCTATCTTGCGCAGTTTTAGAAAAAAAAATATTACCATCTCGTTTTGTTGTAAATATGTACCAATAAAAATGTTGGTCTTGTTGCGCTAAGGTATAAATACTGCATTACAAATGCCAGAAGAATTTAACCTGAAAAAATGCGGTCGAGTCTTTGTGAACGTCTGGGGCGCCATAACCTACGATGGTCTAGGTCCCCTCCATCGGACTCACGAACGCCTAACGGCGGACGTTTACAATTCCATTTATAACATTTCGCTTCCTTGCGCTGTAAGCGTCCCATTCCATGACGGCTGCTTTTCTTTTTTTTTTTTTTTTCAACAAGATGGTTGCCCTGTCCACACATCATCAGTGCAGCATAACCTAAATACAAGTGGGGTTGCGCAGCTAAAGTGGCCCCCAAAAAGCCCGGACATGAACATAATCGAGAATGTTTGGGGATTAATTAGGGGAAATTTGGCTCGGTGCAACGTCAACAACGTTAATGTAGACTCACTTTGGGTAGCACTGGAAGCAGAATGGAATAGTCTCCGACAGGACCCCGACTGGGTGCCTTCATTATACGCTTCTCTGCCTCGCAGAGTTGAGCAGCTGAAGCAAAACATGGGTGGTGCGACCAAGTTAAGAGCGACATTCTAATGTTCTATGTTGTGATCCCTAAATTCACGCCTCATCCCTCGCCGTATCAGTATTAGGCAGCAGATGCAAATGCGTGTTTTTGTTTTGTTCATTTTTTCCGCTTGTGTATGTATGTTTGTATGTATGTTTGTGTTTATTGGCGCAAGGGTAACTAGGACCAAAGAGCGCCAAAACTATGTTAAGTGGTCCGTCAATAGTCAGGTTTGAGCTTAAAATATGTATGAAATGAGTATGATATATCCTAAAATACTGTATATATGGGTGTAGAGGGCCCGTAGACTAAAAAATGGAGATGTTCATAATGGCGGATGAAAGGGATTGTGAATGGAACGCGACTGTAGCTCGAGCCGAAGAGCACGCTACGGCAGCGGGCCCCTCGTGCGAACAATGAAAACATGAAGGTTTTGCTCAATGCTTGTAGGCTCTGAGGTCACGCACTGTACGAAATGAGCTTTAAAAACTTGACATCTGCAAGATAACTTAAAAGGGACTTGTTTGTGAACATAGGTTCATCTCCTAAGAACAGTGACGGGTGTAGCGGAATGTTGAAAGTATAGATTTTAGGGAAATGCCGTTTTCTGGCCTCATTGCAGGATGCGCACTCAATTAACACATGCAGGACGGAGAGCCGGTCCCCACACTTATCACAAACCGGTGGGGGTGTGCCATTTAAAAGATATGCGTGCGTAGCGTAAGTGTGGCCGATACGTAGTCTGCAAATCGATACTTCAATGAATCTGTTTTGTTTTTCTGTTGTGTATCTTCCTAGGTGGGGTTTTATTGAGTGGAGCTTGTTTTCTGTGTGTGTGTCCCACGTGTCCTGCCAGCGTTTACGGATTCCCCTTCGGATCACTGGCTTCAGATCGAGGTAAGGGATTTCCGCGACCTCAACACCACTATGGAGGGCCGCCAAAGTGGCGTTCTGGTCGGCAATTTCATTGCCTAGAATGCCACTGTGTCCAGGGATCCAGCAAACAAGTATTTTTAGTTGTAATTTATGAGCAGTCACGAGAGCTTTAAAAAGGTGATTGAGGACAACATTTTTTGTAGGTTTAAAGGAGCCTAGTGCCGTAACGACACTTAAGGAGTCTGTGTAGATAACTGATTCTTGTATTTTGTTCTGTGTAATGTGCTCCACTGTGATTAAAATACCATAAGCTTCTGCTGTAAAGATACTGGTATTTTTGTTCAAGGTCCTCGTGCTGGCGAAATCCGGGCCATGTGCAGCACACGACACAGCGGAAGCACACTTCGAGGCATCCGTGTAAAATGAGGTGTATGGATATGTGTGTTGTAGTTGTAAAAAATGCTGGAAGATCAGCTCACGAGGTGCACGGCGCTTATCAATGCGTTTAAAGGATGTGTCGCAATGAATCGTTGACATTTCCCAAGGCGGGACTTCGTCGGCGATGGAAGTCTTCATGCCCTCATCGAAAGACACCCCTATTTCCTCTGCAAGGCCTTTGACACGTAAGGATAAAGGGGCAAGGATCGAAGGGCGCGCTAAATACAAATGGGTAGATGAGACGTCATTCAGAAATGAACTGCACGGGTGATTCTTCACAGACATTGTCCTAGTAGCATAGAGCAGTGCTGTATAAGCACGCTGGTGCTCTAGGCACCAGTGGTCACATTCTACATAGAGACTTTGAATTGGACTTGTCCTGAAGGCTCCCGAGGCAAGGCGAAGGCCCAAATGTAGCACTGGGTCCAACATTTTTAGGGCAGTTTTAGATGCAGACCCGTATGTTACGCTTCCGTAGTCTATACGGGACCTAACTAAACTGATAAAGAGGCGTAAAAGGCAATCTTTATCAGCACCGTAAGACTGATGCGACAAAACTTTTAAAATGTTTATGGTGTTTAGGCATTTCTGTTTGAGTGTTTTTATGTGCCGTATGAATGTTAGCTTTTCGTCAAGTATAACACCTAAAAACTTGTGTTCTTTTTTGACGGGAATCCGTTCTCCGTTCAGCGTAATGTCAGGTTCCGGATGGATTCCACGCTGTCTTGTGAATAAAACACATGTACTTTTCTGAGGATTCAGTTTAAAACCATTTTCCTCCGTCCATTTCCGGAGCCTGTTTACACCTAACTGTATTTGCCTTTCACAGATGGACAGGTTGGAAGACCTAAAGCTAATATGAACATCATCAACATACAGTGAGTAGGAGATTGTGGGTGGCAAGGATTTTCCAAGCGAATTCATTTTAACTACAAATAGAGTACAGCTTAATACTCCACCTTGGGGAACACCATTTTCTTGTATGTACGTTCTGGATACAACTGTCCCTATTCTTACCCTAAACATTCGCTGTGACAAATAACTTTCAATAGTGTTTAACATACGCCCAGACACACCGAAAGCCTTGAGATCAAGCAGTATGCCGTGGCGCCAAGTTGTGTCATATGCTTTTTCTATGTCAAAGAAAACAGAAAGACAGTGCTGTTTGTGGATGAAAGCATCTTTGACATATGACTCGAAGGCTACCAGCTGGTCAGTTGTGCTTCGACCTGATCGAAAACCCGCCTGACAACTGTCCAGGATGCCGTTATATTCAAGAAAATACATTAGCCTCTTATTTACCATTTTTTCAAAAAGCTTTCCCAAGCAACTTGTTAAAGCTATTGGTCGGTAACTGGCAGGTAGTGAGGCATCTTTCCCTTCTTTCAGTACGGCAACTACAACAGCTTCTCTCCAAGCTCTCGGAAAGTATCCTGCCGCCCAAATTTTATTGAAAAAGTGCAAAAGTGTTTGGAGAGTTTCTGGGTGCAGATGTTGTATCATTGCATAGGATATCCTATCTGCCCCCGGTGCTGAAGCCTTACATGTTCCTAGGGCAACCAAAAGCTCTGTTGAAGAAAAATCCGAGTTGTATGGTTCATCGGATGTTCTGTTATCTCTAATCGGTTTTTTCTCCATGGATGATTTGTGTCGTAAAAAAGTATTCGTGTAGTGAGTAGAACTCGAAATATATTGAAAGTGTTTTGCAAGTGCGTTGGCCTGGTCCTCCAGGGTGTCGCCCGCACTGCTAACCAAGGGTAGGCTGTGTGTTTTATGTCCATTAAGCCTTTTAATTCTATTCCATACTTTGCCTGTATCTGTGTATGAATTGATAGAAGTCACAAAAGAGCGCCAGCTCTCCCTTTTGGCTTGCTGGCGAATGCGCCTTCCTTGTGCTTTCGCGCGTTTGAAGGAAATTAGGTTTTCAGAAGTGGGATACCTGCGGAGGACACCCCATGCCTTATTTTGCGCCTTCCGTGCATGCCGACACTCGTCATTCCACCACGGCCTCCTAGCTTTAGGTGTGGCACCAGATGTTTGTGGAATTGAGCACTCAGCGGCATGAAGTATATGGGCCGTAATCAGTTCACAGGCTTCATCAATGCCCAAATGGCTTAAAGATGTGTATGAAAGCTGAGATAGTTGCTTAAATTTCAGCCAATCTGCAGCAGATTCCCTAAACCTTTTATGGGAGTTGAAGCTGTTAGGGATTTTGTCAATGCTTTTCAGGATGACTGGGAAGTGGTCGCTCCCATAAGGATTATTGTCAACTCCCCATTCAACAGATGGAAAGAGGACAGAAGAGCCGATTGCCAGGTCTATGTGTGAGTATGTGTTGTGTGTAGTGTTGTAGTATGTCGGCTGCTTTTTATTGAGTAGACAAGCTCCGGAAGAAAATAAAAACTTTTCTAGCAAGCGGCCCCGGGCATCTGTCCGTTGAGACCCCCAGAGTTCACTGTGAGCATTAAAGTCGCCTACCAATAAGAAGGGTTCCGGGAGCTCATCTATGAGGGACTCGAATTCTGAGCTCGATAGACGGTAATCCGGGGGAACGTATAAAGAGCAAACTGTTATTAACCTATTAAAGAGGATTGCTCGGACTGCCACAGCTTCGAGGGCAGTGAGCAACTGAAGAGGTGAGCAGGGGACAGACTTTTGCAGGACAATCGCTACACCACCAGAGGAGTGAGTGTAGCAGTCCCTGTCTCTCCTGAATACCGAGTATTGTTTGAGAAAGTTGGTTTGTGTAGGTTTTAAGTGTGTTTCTTGCAGGCATAGGATACTTGGATGGTACTTATTAAGGATTTCGTAGACATCATCCAGGTTTCTAATTAATCCCCTACAGTTCCATTGGATAATGCTTTGAACTGCCATAAAAGGTTAGAAGAAAGGTGCTGAGCATAGGTTTTGTTTAGATGGAGATCCCTATGTCACTGAGCCCGAATCAGGGCCAATGACTCGGGGAGCTTGTGATTTTTTGCCGCGGCCAAAACTACCGCGCTGGTCTTTAGATGACTGCGATGCAGGCCGGGATGGCGTGACATCCATGTCCTCGTCCGGGTTTTGGGGCATTGACGGGAGGGAGGTTTTACGGCGCCCATCCCGCAACGCGTTTGATGGGATGGCAGAAGATTCAGCCACCACCTTTTTTGATGTGTTGGACATGGCTGCAGAAGAGGCGCCTCCTGTACCCACATCCATTGCCACCGCAGTTTCGGCGGTCGGGGTCTGTCGAGGAGCGACAGCAACGCCACTCCCAGAGCAATTCTGGTCAGGTGCAACGCCTGCGGGCACTGCTGGCGATGCACGAGTTGTTTGGCCTGCCAGGGGCAGCGCCTCGAGGGGTGTGTGCGCCACTAAGTCAGTTTCACTATACTGAGTGGCCGCAGAAACCAGACGCCGCCCCACCCCCCGGCGGGCAGCGCTGGCGTAGCTCCCTGAAGGAAGCAGAGCATAACGCTTACGGGCTTCTGGAAATGAAAGATTTTGCGTCACTTTTAGGTTGATGATTTCTTTTTCTTTCTTAAACTCCTGGCAAGAGCGAGAGTATGCTCCATGGGGTCCTCCACAGTTGCTGCACTTTAGTTGTGTGCTTTTACAGTCGTCAGCATAATGGTCCTGCTCAGAGCACTTTGCACATGTTTGTTTTCCTCGGCACGAATTGCTGCCGTGCCCATACCTCTGGCAGATGAAACAACGTCGCGGGTTTGGTATGTATACTCTGGTCTTACAGCGCAGAAACCCTGCGTTTACATACTCTGGCAAAGTGCATCGATCAAAGGTCAGTATTATGTGCTTCGTCTTAATTTCGTTTCCGTCCCGTCTAATGGTGATGCGTCGCACAGCGGTTACCCCCTGCTCGCGCAAACCTTCGAGCAGGTCAAAGTCTGTTTCGTTGATCAGTTCTGATTCGGAGATGACACCCTGGCAGCTGTTAAGGGTACGGTGGGGAGTTACTGTGATCTCAAGGTCGGCTAGCTTGGTTTGCTTCAAAAGAGTGTTGGATTGCTCTCTACTCTTGACTTCGATCATCAGGTCTCCAGAACTGAGCTTTTTCGCTTCGTAGTTTTTTCCTATCAAACCTTCAATGAATTTTGCAACCAAAAATACAGATTTGCTGGTAACAGGAGTTGTTTTATCAGCTGACTGCATCATTAGGAAGCGTGGGAAGTTGTCAGGGTTGTTGAAGACGAGGTTAGAAATCGGTTTGAAAAGTTCTTCGGTGCGGCCTCGTTTCGGAGGCCGATCAGTTCGTTTGGGTGGAATGGAGAAGGAAGCCATAAACAATGGAATGAATTCGGTGGCAAGGCCAGTCACCCACCACGGAGCCCAACAAGGGAACGTGGCTTTTGCAGCGCACGCTAACTGTACGTTGCCACTATAACCCTATGCTCGGGATCTAGGTTGAAGCCTTCGCACAGGGTTAACCCTCGCCGCCTGGGGAAAACGGAGAAATGAAGAAAAGAGAAGATGACAGGACAGGGTTAGGAAGGACAATAGGAAAGCAAAAGAATGGAGAGGAGGACAGGAAAAGGCGACTGGCTGATTCCCCCCAGGTCGGGTCAGACTGGGGGCACCGTCTACGGGAAGCGGGGGCCGAAGTGGTGTGTTGCCTCTGCCAGGGGGCCATAAAGGTCCAAAACAACCCTGGCTTTGGCTCAACCACCAGGATGCCCTTTTCCCCGGACACGGCAAAGCCACGCACAGCCAAGGGCGTGGGTGGGTCCAACCCACATGGGCTCGGGGTCCGCGGTGTCGCCACTACCGTCACCTTGAATAGACAAGGCGCCCCTGCGGGCATTTTCCGCTTGTCCGGCAAATAAATGGAGTGGCAAGTAAACGTGCCTTTTTTATCTCATCTTTGTGCTGGCCCACCATGCGGCAAGCCACATGCGTGCACGAGTCTGATTTTCTGTTGCAACGTACATGTGGGACGTCGTCGCCGCGTGCGCGATAAAAAAAAAAGACGAAGGGGTTACTTGTTTTGCCGCGGGAGTGATGGCGGCTTGAATAAACAGGGACCCAGGGAGAGAAGAATGCGTAAACTATATATATAGGAACCAGGCGCAGTACAACAAGCCTATCGGGGCGTTATCGCTGTGGTCGTACGACGCTCGCGCGATTACCTACAAATCACACGCGACTGTACAGTGTGGTAGCTGTCCCCGGCAAGTAGATGCAGAGGAGCTTGAGCGGGATGGCGGCGAGGCAGACGAAGGGGCAGGTACAGCGGAAAGCTTTATGGCAGTAAACACGGGAGCGCGTCCCACTTCATACATGCTGAGCGCTCTGGTGAGAGGCTGGCGAGCTCTCGCAGTTCGGGCGGTTGGTGGGCGCACTTACTGAAAGCGCTTTATCGCGCGGCTGCCGGCTGCATTACTTACACAACGGAGGACAACACAATCTTTATCACCCAATCGGGCAGCGAAAAGCAAACGTTTTAATGCGTTCGCTCCGTTTCGCGCTTGATCCTCATTGGACCATGCATTCTCTAGAATCGTTTCCAGATATCTAACATAGCTACCGCAGCAGACAACAGCGCACTCAACCGTCGTCAGGGAGTGGATCCGCCAAATGTACGAGCTACGACCGTTCGCCATCCCGTTGCTCGACCGCTCTGCATGTACTGAGCGACACGCGCTCCCGTGTTTACTGTCAAAGCTTTCGGCTGTACAGGTCCGCGCAGAAGTAAACGGAGCACGGGAGTGGTGGCCGAACTGCATCGCTGCGCCGCGTGTGGGCGCCGACGGGAACCAAGGAGCGCCGGTCTAAGCGTGTTCGCACTGCCTCCGCCGCCCTATCCGATATGTTTAATCGCCGCTCTTCTGGCGTGTCATGCTGGGCGCGATGGTTTTCTAAAGGCAGCGCTGGGCTACAGAGTGGCGCTGCTTGCACTGCCGCTGCAGGCATCAGCGGCAACCGAATCCGCCGCTGTTGAGCTTAACGAAGGTACGCGCGCTCGAAAACGTGCCTTGGTGCGCGCTGTAAAGGGTGTACCAAAATTGTAGGCCGCTGCGGTTTGGCATACCACGTCTTTGCGATATAATTCATTGTAGGCCGGCAACAAAATTGCCCTGGGCAATATAGAAAGCACACTCACAGACATCTTTGTTGTTCGGGAAAAAAAAAAAAAACTCGCTTCCAACATTTTTTTTTTTATTTTGGGTTTGTCCCGAGTTGTTGCTGTCACCTAGTCCAGGTCTGTTCTGAAATAAGGTAAATAAATAATGTCCGTGCGGTGGAAATTTAATGTGTCAAAGAACGCCGCAAAGAATAGACCAATCCTTGTCTTCTATTAAAGCGGGCCTCATAGGGCGCATATTTTGTAGTCGCATTAACACATTCACTCCAGTTCACGAGTATAGTCGTCACGAGATTTTGTACCAAAGTTACTGATGGCCAGTATGGTCATCATCGACAATGAGGTCATTCGGTGAAGCCATCTTTTAATTCAATGAGGCGTTTAATTGAAAGCTCAACGTTTTATTAAGTAGTATAAGGTGCTTGTTAAAAATAACAACGTCGCTTTTAACGCGACCACAAAATATGCGTCCTATAGAATAGAAGACAACGATTGTATCTATTCTTTGCGGCGTTCTTTAACACATATAATTTCCACAGCGAGGACATTTTGTATTTGTCTTTCTTCCGAACAGACCTGAACTGAGTGGCAGCAGTAACTTGGGAGAAACCCAACATTAAAAAAAGAACAATCTTGAAAGCGAGATTTTTTTTTCCGAATATCCAAGATTTCTGTGACCCGCCACGGGGGCTGTGTGGCTAAGGAGTTGTGCTGCTGAGCACGAGGACGCGGGTTCGATTCCCGGTCGCGGCGGCCGCTTTTCTGATGGAGGCGAAAAGCAAAAACACCCGTGTGTACCAGATTTCGGCTCCCGTTAAATATCCCCAGGTGGTCAAAATTAATCCGGAGCCCTCCATTACGGCGCACCTCATCGTCTGCATTGCGTGTGCGCGTTAAACCCTACAATCAATCAAATACAATAAATTATATCGCTATTACATGCTATGGGAAACCGCAGTGGCCTACAATTTCATGCCGACATTAGAGAGTTTTAGCTGACCGTTTTTGACGCTCCGCTATGCCCCCGACAGCCCGCTTAGCATAACCGTAGCGTCAGCAGCAAAAAGGCTTTTAGCTAAGTCGCGATAACGTATCTCCCTCGACGGGGAATGATTCGCGTGACCGGTGTTTTTCTTGGCGTGTGTAAACCAAACCTTAATCCTAAAGGAAACAGAAGAATCTGTATTTGGTCACTCAAATAAGTCAAAGTACCGTGTTTTTTGCCTCATTTAACCCTTATTACTTTTGGAATAGCCAAGTGAACGCTGTCTTTCTTGGCGCTGCACAGAGCAGCTCCGCACTTTGTTGGTCGGCGTTTTTCGCTTCCGTTCTAAACCTCGTTGATGTGTGTGGCACCTTTGCCTATTCGCAAGCGCTTTCGCGATTTGGTTGCTGGTGTTCCAACTGACGCGACGGAATTTGCCGTAGCGCGCTCGCCTCGCGGTGGTAGCCATGTTGGAATCCGCCTCTTTCATTGCGGTGTGCTGCCACCTAGCGTGCCTAGCGGAAGTTGAAGCCGTAGGGTTTGCCGGCGTTTCCTCCGGCTGCGTTCTCGTTGTATGCACGGCAATCCCACATTACGGCGAGGAGCAGCCGAAGTTTTTCTTCTGTGTTGGTGTTATAACGCCTTAAGATGACAGCCCCTGGTCATCACATAATACCAGGCGGCTTCTTATCACTGAATGAGGGCTGGCAAAGAAATCTCGGACAGATCCGTGTGCCCGGTGTGCCGTCCGAGTAGCAGAGCGAGCAGTACTTGGAGTCGCCTGGCATGAAGTGCGATCGCCAGCTCAACAAAGGCCGGCAGTTCGCAAAATGCCTTTAAGCGCTGGACACATGTACGATTGGTACACGTGATTCGCATGCGACTGATCGTTACGACTGTCGCCACGACTAGTCGTACGCGTGAATTTGAGACGGCCCGATGCGCGCATGAGATGCGTCGTCGGCGTCGCTCCGCCCACTGTTTTTGCTCCACGGTCAACTACGATGATCGCTGAGCTGAATTTGTAGATTCTGCGCTTTTGTTCGCAAGAAATGGATAAAGCAAGCAATCATGAAGCGTTTTCTGCCTTCGGAAACAGTCCGCGCACACGCCGGCCGCGCCTGCCAGCTCGGCGCACTCAGCGGCTCGAACCGGCGCAGACCACGGTAGCAACCGCGCTTGTCGCTGCTCTTCTGAATCAATCTGATCGCTAAAAAGTTCCACATGCGAGAAAGTAGGTGTTAGTGTGGTGAAAAATTGTGCTAGGGATTGTTGTCAGGGCTTATTTTAAAAGCGGCGATCAGATATATCTGCCGCGATGCAAGCGTATGCGCTGACCGGTCGCCGCGGCGCGCGTTGCGCCGAGCGGCCGAGAGATGGCGATACCTGCGCGGGAGCACGAAACAGGCTACGCAGATGTCTTGGTCACCGATCGCTCAAACGGCAGTTATAACTTAAATAGAGTTCCACATGCGAGAAAGGGGATGATAGTGTAGTGAAAAGTTGTGTTGCGGATTGTTATTCGCAGTTTCACAGATAGCAGCGATCAAATATCCGCCAGGATGCGAAGCCTAATGTTCCCAACACCCGAGCCGACGCGAGCGACGCAAGCCGCCGTAGCCGATCGCGTGCGGCTGACGGGAAGCGATACAAGCCGACACCGTTCCCTTTTCGGCACTCCGAGTTACAGCGGAACGCAGCACAAGTTGTGGGCATTGTTCCGCGCACAACAAGCACACACAAAAAATCAAACGATGTAAATACAACCACGACCCCTTCCCGCTTGTGCGGGAGCTGTGGGGAATGTCGTCTGCTGCCCCTACTGGACTGCTTAGGGACTTGGCCGCTAGGGGATTGCGCATGCGCAGTGGGGTTGTGAAAGAGGCGGATTCCGCGCAGAAGCGTAAGCTGCCGCGACGGTCCGCCAGGCGGCGCTGGTTAGCGGAGCGGGGTAGAGTTCCTGTATATAGCTCCCCTTGGGGTGCAGAGTTGCGCGTGCGTCCATCCGCCATTTGAGTTCCAGGTCGTGCGGGAACCACCCGTCCCACACGTAGGAGCTGCCGCCGGGCCGCCGGGCCGCCGCGTGAGCGAAAGTGGCGGAGAGGAGAGGAGAGGAGCGGCAGGTCGAAAACTGGCGCACGATATATCAGATGAGCGGCCGCCGCTGCCGCCGCTTCCACAGCCGGCGATGTACACCCCACGTCAAAATAAGCCGGGGCACGCGAGCGCCTGGCAAAATGCATCGCCGCGACATCTGACGTTGCACTTCTGGTGTCGAGACACCGATGTGCGCGTGCGCGTCCAACCACGCTCGCTAGTCTGTCTTTTCCTTCGCTTCAAACGGCAACGCTGGTCACGTTCAGCGCTTGGCGCCAGGGGTCACTTTCTTGCTCAACCCGTCTTCCTCACACACGCTTCAGCGGCCGAGGGCGAGGGTGAATGTGCGTTGCTCGCTCTGCCCTTCTCTGACATAGGATGCATTGCAACGGGACTGCTATCTTAGGTTTAAATGCTGAATCCTTTTTTTTCGCTATATAAAAGCAAAAATGTCGGTCTGCCGCCTGCGTGTCAATCAATTCAACTACACCGCCAGGAACAGTTGAAAAAGTCGTTAAAGGCAAAATAAAAATACAAAAACCGTTGCAAACTACTTCAGCTTCTCCCATGGCTCATACAGGTTCATAACACAACGATAGTGTGAGATTCTTTTTTCGTGGCTATTATACACGCTGGGTTAGTGTTTACGACATCCAATAAAAATCAACGCGTTAATTAATGTTTCGTAAATGTGAGACAGTAGCAAGAATTAAAACAAAAACTACGATCTGCTTGAGCTGCACTAAGCTGAAAAAAATAAAAAAAGAAATACTCGCGCACCCCCAACAAATTGTTAGTGCGACCTTCGAAGGGGGAAAGTTAATTTAGGTGAGGGAACGTTCACTGCATTGAGCAAAGGAGAAGTTAAAGGGGAAAAAACCTAGCAGGTGCTAGGGGCGGAGAAGAGATGGTGTTATATTGCAAAGGTTGCAGGAGGTAGTGGTCTTTGATTGATTTGATTTGATTTGATTTTTATTCTTGCGCGAAAAAACAACAAACATCACTTTCGCGCAAAGGGGGCCGGGAAAAAAGCCGTAAAAACAGCTTGACTAGCCCCATTTGTTGGTTTTAACCCGCCGACGCAACACAGGCGATGGGGCGCGCAATAGTGGAGGCCCCCGGAGTAATTTTGACCACCTGGGTATCTTTAACGTGCGCCGCAACCTCGAACACTCGGACGTTTTGGCTACAGTCGTCTTTCAAACACATATGCTGTGAAGCGGGTGAATACTCGGGTAATCTGGGACCCCGTGGCCATGTTACTTCCCATATACAACGCAAAACGCGACATAATTATTATGCCATTTAGACTCGAGCATACTGCTCTGAAATATCGCGACCAGATTTTACATTTTAGCCGACCGGCGGCCAAGATCATTCTTTTGCGGCAACATATCAGGACTAGCGCCCAGTAAAGCCCTGAAGAAAAAATAACAAAAACTGCTAAAGACTGGCGTCAAAGGTACCGATAACATGAGCATTTATCTACATAGCGAGCATGTAGCTTTCAAATGTGCGGCACGGATGCAGCAGTGACGCTATTTCTTGTGCGCTCTAGCTTACGATTGGCCGCTGCTTCCCCGCAAAACGTATTTCAGTTTGGAGGGCGGTACAAGGGTGCTCAGTATAGCAAAATGGCACCACGTGTTCCGGTGGAAGATCGCAAGCTAATAACGAGACTTTTCCTGGAGGGGATGCCGCAGCGAGTCATATGCCAACGGACGGGCCGATCGAAGACCGCGGTGAGCCGCATAATTCGTGCCTTTCGCGACGAAGGAAGGATTGCGGATGCCCAGAGGCCTGGCCGACCAAGGGTCACGCAAAACGTCGAGGACGAACTCATTGTTGCGGCAGTTGTCGTAGACCCCTTTCTGAATGCGAGGGAAATCCGTGACGAGTTGTCTTTGGAAGTGTCGACGCCGACAATACGCCGGCGTTTGAAGGAAGCCGGGCTTTCGAATTGTGTGGCTGCGAAAAAGCCGTTCCTGACTGGGCGACAATGCCAGCAGCGGCTGCAATTTGCACAGGAACACCAGCATTGGAGCAAAGAGTGGGGCACTGTCATTTTTTCTGACGAATCTACCTTTTGTACTCGCTGGGACCAGCAGCAGCGGGTATGGAGGCCCTTGAATTTGAGGTAACGACTCCTCTCACTTTCTCATGTCCACATCGTTTACTTGTTTGGAAATGGCGAAAGCTCTCGTGGATTAACTGTTCCAAAAAAGTTTCAGAAATCCTTTCCGTGAAGTATTTTTGGTAATGGCAGTTTATGTCTAAGTACTCACGGTGCAAGGTAATTTGGAATAATTTCATGTTAGCATCATATGTAATGCATGCTTTTCAGGCTGTCTGCATGAAATAATACACAACGCGTGTCGTAACCTTTATCATGGTCCGCTACATTTTTTTATGTCTTTTGGCTGTAAATCCGGTCTCTTCTAAATTTTCAGGCACAACCCGGACTATATCCACAGTGTCCTTTCAAGCGGCCGCTGCGCTGTCTGTGTGGGGAGCCATGAGCCGAGAGGGGCTAGGACCTCTTGTCCGCATTGAAGGGAGCTTCACGGCGTCGTGCTACAGTGCGCTACTGCAGGACACCATGATCCGCTACGTGCTCAATGGGCTTTTCCCCGACGGGTACTATATCTTTCAGCAGTACAAAAGCCCCGTGCACATTGCACGTCAGGTGACCATCCCGCTGGAGGATCTGGGCGTACGCACTCTGCAGTATCCTCCGAACGGTGCGGATGCAAATTCCATCGAGAATGTGTGGGGGGTCTTGAAGTCGCGCCTCTCCAGACGCCACTTGTCAGGAGGCACAGCGGACGCGCTATGAACCGCCATTCGGGAAGAATGGGACAGCCTTCGAGCAAACCACGAGTTTGTGGTTTCACTTTACAAGTCGATGCCAAAAAGGATGAGCGACATCATTTCCGCAGGCGGCCACTTCACCCACTACTGAAGTTGGGTAATGGGAAGAAGCACAGCAGCGTACTTCGCAGATGCTTTTTTTTTTCATTGCTGGCCTTGAGCGGTCCTTTGATTTTTAGCTGGTGTAGAATACCGGCTGTCATTTTGGTTATTTTTTGTAAAACCCACAACCAGGCTGGTCTTTTCTCCTGTTTTCCCTTGTTTAATTGTTTCAGAACGTGTGCAAGGCGAAGTCTCATCACACCTTCATAAAATAAATTATTTCTCTCTTCAGTTAGTATGCTGTTTTGGTGTGGTCATTCTTAACAACCAACTGCATGTTTTACGAAAAAATATCGAAACTCGTTCCACCGATTGGGATTGATTGAAGAAAGGAGACAATAGGAGGAGCGCTCCTGTTGTCTCGTTCCGTTGTCTCCTTTCTTTGCCTGTGTCTCATTTGCGCTTTCAGTTCATATTAAACATGAGTTAAAGCCGTTTTCTTTAATCATACTCCCTCCGTAGATTTCCGTGCTCCGCTGCGCAACAAGCTGTGTGGGAAAGCCATCTTACAAAACCCAAGCTTCCGCCGATCTTCATAAAGTCGGCTTTACCTGTAAACACAAACGCATTGCTGGGAACTCCGGAGGTAGCGTAAAACGATACAAAGCAGGCTGTAGTCAAGCCCAGCTAGAGTTCCTGTATATCGCTTAGCGCAAGAGTTGCGCGTCTGATTGCCACATGCCGCGGGTTCCAGTTCGACAGAAAGCCCGCTTTCAGTGCTGCGCACAGTCAGTTCTACTCTACTGGGCATCGGCGGTTGTGGAAGCGGCGGCAGCGGCGGCCGCTCATCTGATAAGCGGTCCAATATCGTGCGCCAGTTTTAAATGCAGAGTATTTCTTTAACTCACGATGTCACCCGTTCTAGGCGTCCGTAGTAGTCCGCATCGCTCGCAGGTGCGCCCTCTCGGCGCGATCGTGGCGTGATAAAGGCGGGCTCTCTCGTCAGCCCCGCTCCTCCTCGCCTACTCTCCGCTCGCATCGCGCGCTCTCTCCGCGGTCGGTTCGCGCCTAACAGGTGGGGGCGCGCGCGTCACGGGATCAACATCTGTGGCGTGATCGTGACGTCAGCATCGCGCGCGCGTGGCGCGATCGTGGAGTGATAAAGGCGGGTGTCGGCGAGGCTGGAACGCACTCATCGCCGCGCTCTCTCGTCAGCAGTTGCCACAAGTGCAACAACATTAACGTAACGCAAACTACTTAACGTCGTGCGCTGCATTTGATCGTGCCCCTCGCGAGGGGGATGTTTCTTCCAGCAGGAAAACGGCTACCGCTGGCGGGAATCGAACCCGCGTCCTCGGGCACAGCATTTTTTCCACCCGTCGTCTTGTCATCATTCACTCAGTTAGGACGGTGACGCTGCTGAGCCCAGAAACGGCCGCCAAAGGGCTGCGCCCTAAAATAACAGCTTTTTTGCCCGGCCGCTCCTCGCCGCTGCCACTGGCGGCAGCTTTTTCACGCGAAAAGGGTGGCTTTCCCGCGCGACATGGAACTCAAGATGGCGGATGGACGCGCAACTCTGCTCCCCTAGGGGAGCTATATATAGGAACTCTAAGCCCAGCCCAAGAACAGCGCCGCTGTTAGAAATGCCGAAATGGGAGAGCATATGTGGGGAACAATTCTGTCGCCGGGAGACGGGCAATATTAGTTATCTGTCAGAGCAGGGCACAGCGAGCAACGCACGTTCACCCTCGCCCTCGGCCGCTGAAGCGTGTGCGAGGAAGACGGGTTGAGCAAAGAAAGTGACCCCTGGCGCCAAGCGCTGAATGTGACCAGCGTTGCCGTTTGAAGCGAAGGAAAAGACAGGCTAACGAGCGTGGTTGGACGCGCACGCGCACGTCGGTGTCTCGACACCAGAAGTGCAACGTCAGATGCCGCGGCGATGCATTTTGCCACGCGCTCGCGTGCCCCGGCTTATTTTGACGCGGGGTGTACAGTTGAGTAGAACTGACGGAATACGGGGTCTTGTGCGCAGAACTGAAAGCGGGCTTTCTGTCGAACTGGAACCCGCGGCATGTGGAAATCAGACGCGCAACTCTTGCGCTACGCGATATACAGGAACTCTAGAGCGGGGCCCCGCTCCGGTATCACCGCTAGCGTCCTACCGCGCCACGCATGCGCAATGGCGCTCCCGCATGCAATCGGAGCGGAGCGGACCGTCAGAAACGGTCAGATAAAACTCTATTCACAGCGCGCAACAAGGCACGTTTCCGGCTGCGCGCAGCTTCGTCCAGCTCAACAGCGACGGATTCGGTCACCACTAATGCTTTTTTTTTTATTTATTTATTGCGGTCGCCGCTGATGCCTGCGAGCGCAATGCAACCAGTGACCCTCTAAAGCCCAGCGCTGCCTTTAGGAGACGGTCACGCCCAAGATGACAGGCCGGCAGAGCGGCGATTAAAAAGATCAGTATAGGGCGGCGGGGCCGCGCACCCGGCGCTGCTTGCTCCCGCCGGCGCCCATACGCGGCGCAGGGATGCAGTCCGGCCACTGCTCCCGTGCTCCGTTTACTTCTGCGCGGACCTATACTATCTTGATCATAATTGGGGTGAACACGGGAGCGCGTGTCAATCCGCGCGCGGGAGCCGCCTGTCGGCGTTCCGTGTAACTTCGCACGCATGCGCAGTTCGTTTGCAACGAGGCTATGTGTTAACCGCGCGCATCACGTCACCAAGACGCCCGCTTGTCGTCTGCTATGCCGATTGTCGTCTGCTCTCCAATCTTTGATTGCGCGAGCCAAGCAACCCGCTGCATTGTAAAACTATTGTTATCGCGTTGCTTTCTTTTTCTTTCCGCTAAACTGAGGACCGTTGTCGCGCGTGTAACCATTCAATACTATCTACATTCATGAGGAAATCAGCAAGTCGCAGAGGGCGGCGCATAAATTCACCATGGGTTTGCCATTCCCAACATTCCGTTTAACAATGGTATAAATGTGTGCACGTTCAAGGGCGGTTCAAACGTATCGAAAATAGCCCGAGTGCCGGATGCCCAGAGACGCGAAATTATCAGCCTTTCTCAAAAAGGCTATACCGGAGTCCTTCAATGCTTTACTGGTCACGAAACTGCTCCGTAACTCAATGGGAGAGCTTCATATGCTGCGTTTGGCCGCCGCGCGGTGGCACCACCCTCTCACTGAGGTCACTCATCGGGTGGCGTTATTGCGCTGGCTCGAACGGCGGAGCCGCGGCGAGTTGTGTTTGTTTTGTTTGGGAAAAACATGTAACATGCATCTCGCGCTCTTGTGATGCGACTTAAGTAGTGCAACGACGATGCCGAACATGTGTTGCGTCCAGGGATGTCGTTCCTTGTACAACGATACCAAAGAAAATGTTTCCTTGTTCTGTTGACCGAGCGGTCGACGGGGAGCTGCGTGAGAAATGGAGGCGCGCCATTCCAAAGCAAGCAACGGGAGATTTCAGCTTCGATTATAAGTGTATGACAGTGTGTGGAAATGCACTGTGTGTGAGAATGGAAAAAGCAATTTACCCATTCGAGAGCATCGTGGACCTAGAATTGTACAAGGCTAACTTAAAGCCGGATTTTTGTCATATCAGTCAGGTTGTAGCGGTGCTTCATTACCTGTTTGCAAACTTGTATTATGTTAAGCTCAGGCTCGCGTGTAAAAAAAGCTGTGGGACGTCCTCGTGCTTTTACTTTTCATATTTCCGCGAATTATCCCTTAGGGTTCGTCTTGTTTGTTTTGTAACCGCGCGTGGCCGATTCCGGTTTCTTATCTGGCGTTTCAACCGGAGCGCCCGTTCGCTCTTTTTGTCGTACGTCCCGTAGAACAATATTGTTTGATATTGAAAGGGTGCCACCTTGTCGCTAACTTGATTTTTTGTTTCTTCGACAATGTTCTCGATCTTATTTCCATGGATCTGAAATTAATAACGTTCCGAGAGTAATGCATGCATAGCAAACGCCGCGCAACTCACTTTATCGACCTTCATCTGTCCACGTCATACTGCGGACTGCTTCTTCGACGTTTGTGTTTCATTCTAGTCTTTTGTAGAGCAGGAGCTCGCTAGCTCGCTGCGTTCAGAAAAGCTTTGCGTCTTTCTTGGCTACGTGGCAATATTCTGTTTCCTCCGTGTGCTGCACATCGCAGCGCGAAAAAAAAATTCGTACGCTGGACCACGCTCTTTTGTCTCTCTTCGTAACATTGAATTTTTTTTTTGCGTGTGATAAAATCAGTTTTATTGTTCTTTTTTCGCTTCCTGTTTTTGCAAGGATCGCAAAGCGTGGAAGCGGAAAGGCACATGCTGCAACATATATCTCTTTGTGTTTTCCTCCTTCGCGTTTCTGCAGCGTTTTTAGATGTTCTCAAGTATGTACCCACTCATCAAAACGACAATACTATTGGGCTATCTCTTTTAGCGTTCTGTGCATTCCAGAGCCATCAACGGATTCATTAAGCGTAGTCTGAACGACGCGTACTTGGTTTCTTTCAGTTTTTTATTGTATTATCGATAGGCCCGCAGCAGTCCGTGACTACGCAGCTACCGTATGTGTGGTATTTACAACTTTTGCTTTAAGAAAAGAAGCAATAGAGATTTAAAAATCCGTAAACACGTCGGCGCAGCGCTTGTGCCAGAGCACGCAGAAGCCGTTGCCGTTCGCGGCCGATGTCTACGGTAATTTACTTCGAAAAATAAAACCCCAATCAAGGCAGGTAGTATACACAATGACTGGACTATTGATACCTAACTGCTACGACAAAAAAACACACTTAATCAGCGCGCACACCAAAAGCCGCGAGCGTTTGCACGCCAAGAGCTGGCCAATATGCCACACGTGCGGCGGCTGGATGCCGTTCGAGTGGCGGTGGCGCCTGTAGTGGCACGCGCGGTCCCTATATGAAACGAGCGCCGAAGTTTCGTGACCAGTAAAGCATTTAAGGACTCTGGCTATACGCAACGTTACATCGACTCTTTGGTGAACCCTCCCCTGAAGTCCGTCAACAGGATTTTACAGGCCTTCAAGTACGAAGGCCGGGTCCGCGATGCCCCTCGCGACCCTCCGCCTAGAGCCACGACGGACGAAGAAGACACCTGTATTGTATCGGTAGTCGTCCGGAATCCATTTCTTTCGGCAAGGGAAGTCCGAGAGGAGCTAGATGTCGACGCGTCCGACGTTACTACTCGATGGCGGTTACGAAGCGCGATGGCTGCACAAAAGCCATTGTTGCCCCAGCCAACAAAGACTGTCGATTGGAGTGTGCCATGCAACACGCCTCGTGGACCGCAGCAGACTGGGGTCGAGTGGTGTTCTCCGACGAATCGACATTTTCAACTCGACAGGATCAGCGAGTGCGTGTTTGGCGATCTCGGGGATCACGGTAAGCATTTTTCGGGTATTCGGGTTCGAAATGAAGCTTTCGTTGCTTGTGTGGCCACAATTAATGCCGACACGTTTCTTTATGACTTGCACGCAGACATGACCCCAATTACATGCAGCGAGTGGCAGAACGTGCGTCAACGTGTGGGGCATCGTCTCCAGGCATGTTCTGGGCCCACTGCATCGGATCATCGGCCCACTCACTTCAGTACGGTACTGCGACATCGTGAACACAGTGTTCGTTCCTTACGTTCGTGATGGTTCATTTCACAATGATTTCATTTTTCAACATGACAACGCCCCGATCCACACGGCTCGCGTGGTGAAGGATCAACTCGAGCCGTGCGCCATACCGGTGCTACCCTGGTGTGCGAAGGGGGCTGATGTTATATATAATGGAAAATGTGTGGGGCCGCCTGAAGGCATCCATGGTGCGTCAACCACTACTCGGCCACCCGTGATGAACTTTGGGCCACAATCTCCCACGAGTGGGAAGTTTTAAGAGGCGATCCAGGATTTGTGTCGGCTCACGAGTCGCTTCCTTCCCGGATTTCTGCGGTTATTGTGGCTGGCGGAGAAATGACACGCTACTGATCAGTGCGGCCTTCGCTAAAAAATAACACTGTTTTCTTGGAAGAAAAAGATCCAGGAAAAGATTGGTTGTTTTCTCCTTGCTTGCAGCCAATAAAATTGTTCATGTTTTACCAGCAACACTCACTCCGTGACCTGTTTGTTACGATGAAACTAGCGAGTTGTTCAGCGCAGCCTGCTAGAAATAGATTACAACGTAACGGATTTCTCTGCTGACGCAACCAAACAGCGGAGAGCAGACGGTATTCGGCATAGCAGACGACAAGCTGGCGTCTTGGTGACGTGATGCGCGCGATGAACACATAGCTTCGTTGCAAACGAACTGCGTATGCGTGCGAAGTTGCCCGGAACGCCGGCAGGCGGCTACCGCGCACGTAATGGCACGCGCTCTCGTGTTCACCCCAACTGTGATCAAGATAGTACGTGTCGTTTATGCTTAGTGGTGTCGCGGCTAGAACGCGTAGAAGCGGACAACTCGGGGTCATCTGAGCGGGTTGCAGAACTGGAGGCAGCGTTAAGTAACGAACGCGACGAACCGAGGGCCGTTGAGGCAAGGTTAGAAGCAGCGGAGAGGAAGCTAGAAAGGATCGTCACTTCGTCAAAAAATGAACTCGGCCATGCCGCGGAGCGGGGGCATGCACCGAGGTCAGCACCGAGATAGGCCAGCAAAACCAGTCGATAAGCAGGGTACCAGTAAAGAGCAGCACGTCGCAGATACCGTGGTAATCATTGCGGGGAGTTCTAACATGAAGAGGAGCAGCGCTGCCGTAGTGTAAAGGGTAGAGGAGGATAAGCGTGTGAAGGTGGGGTGAAAGGATGCAGACGGTGATGACACAAGCATCACCATCTGCATCCTCGGCACCGTTTGCATCACCAAGCATTCCGGTGCGGTAACCGGTAGGCGACAGTAGCTACTATGTACCGGGCGCCGTGCCAGGACCGGCTTTCCTCTCAGAGAACTACGCGGAGGGTTGTTTCCTTCATGATATGGAGCTTGTGTTTTCTGCAAGCACATTCCTCCAGATGCATGGCTGAGCTCGATCCGTCCCCGAGCAGCAACCGTTATCGTAACGCAAAGCAAATGCTGCGCAAACACTTGCATAAACTGAATGATGACAGCGAACGCAATAGGTTTGAGGGCGTGCACTCCGAAGCAAAACTGTCAGATGTAATGCGAGCTTCTAACTTTTGGAATGTATTTGCCAACACGCGTGGCCTACATACCATGAGGCCTGAACGGCCGGGGAAAATGTCGGTGAATAAAACAAAATAAAAAGGACAATTCCGCCCTCCAGTAACTGGGCATGTGTTGCGTGATACTGGTACTGTGCAGCATAAAAAATGGTAAATATTAGCAGAACTGACGCACGGAGAGAAAAACACGGAGTTTTTTTTTTTTTGTTTTTTTTTTTAATCCGTCCAACAGTTGGCGGTTTAAAATTGAAACATTGTGAAATACACACTTTGTTGGCTTCACCGCACGGCATTTGTTGTTGTTGGCTTTCCCGCATGGAATTATAGCTGTGCTAAGAAGCATCGCTTGCGTAATGAAAAAATTCTGCTGGAAACTTTTATTGTGCCCGTGATGAGATTAAAAAATAAAGGGACGAATGAGAAGGCCGTGTCCTCTACTCGTGTTCCTCCCCTCTTCCTCAGTCGTCAGCCAGAAGTCCTTGAATTATGACGGCGGCCTCCGCCATCAGGACGACCCGAAATTTCACTTTCGAGTCGAGGCTGAACAAAGCGGTCCCCCATTGCTCGAATGCTCGTTATAGTAAACGACTTCCTCCTAGCATTTGCTTCACCATTTTTATTCTGTCCTGCGGGGCCCGACCATGACATGTGGTAGACGTCCGCCCGACCCACGCATAGCTTACAATCTTCCGAGTACATTTCGGGATAGCTGCGACTGACCGCAACCGGGTTTCTAACCGTGTTGGTCTGTAACTGCCTCCACCATACAGGGTCCTGTTTCGTGAGGCTGCGGTGCGCGGCGGAATACTTTCGTCTTGCCAATCTGTAATGATCTATGATTTCTCTGACACCATGCGATATCTTTCCCATCTGACGAGGAGGGATGAGGTGGGGTGAACGTCTGCCTGGTCGATTAAACCTCGGGCAGCGGCGTGGGCCCTCTCGTTTCCTGTCCAACCCAAGTGTGCTGGTGTCCACATTATTTGAGTTTTTCTTTATTTTTCGCTTCCGAAAGTATACTCGTGGTTCGAGGCGGCCCTACCTTTTGCAAAAATTTTGGCTACTGATTTTGAATCGCTAACAATTATTTTTGCGCTGGTTGTTGGATATGGCCATGGCAACAGCCACCTCCTTACATTCCGTAGGTCGCACCGTAGCAAGCGGTGCGGCCGTGAGTAATTGTCCCTGGCGATCGACTATCGCTACCGTCATGGCGTCGCGGGCACGATATTGCGCTTCGTCAACGTAGACCACGTCCTCTGATCGTTCAAATTGTTTATTTAGCGCGCGGGCTCGTCCCCGTCAGCGCTCGACGTCATGCACAAGATTCATGTGTTATGGGAGCGGGGGAACGTAGAGGTGCGCCCGCCATTTAGGGGGATATATCCTCTTTCGGGCCAGGCTGTGTTTCGTATGCTATTCCTAGCGAACAAAAACTGTCTTCCAGTCTGGCCCTAGGATAGTCTTTCGTAATGAGCCGCTCTCTGTGCCTCCACCAATTCGTCGAGCGTGTTGTGAATGCCCAACGCCACAAAACGATCCCTTGAAGTGCTGAATGGAAGTTTAATCGCTTCTTTGAACGCCTTTTTGATGAGACCGTTGATTTTTACTTGCTCGTCCGCTTTGAAATTGAGAAAGGGAGTTACATAAGTAATTTTGCTTATCACGACGGACTGAATAAGTCGTATTGGGCTTTCTTCTTTCATGCCTCTGTGCCTGTTTGGTACCCGTGCAATCAATCGCATGGTTAGTTACGGGCTTTCATCTAATTGTTTAATGGGTTCCTTACTTTGGCCATTATCTTGAATTTTAAGGCCAACGACTCGGATACTGGACACTGTAGGAATGAGTTGGCTGCCCGCGTAGAACTCGATGTTCGGAGTAGCAGGGTTCCGTTTGCGTCCTCTGCTAGTGGGTCTATACATCAAGAGTATGGATTTTTGGGGGGAGCACTCGAGGCCTCGAGGGCGGACGTAGTGATTTTTTTTCCCCAGTAAGCATTTATTTCACGTTTTTTGGTACACAAGGAGGCGGGAGAAAAAGCCACCCAACGGTAGCTTGACGAGGCCCCTGCCTCCTGTAACATGGACGACATTGAGTACAGTACATACAAGAGCATTTCGTTGTCAACCATAGACAAAAGAATATGTTGTCAATTTTTCAAGATTTCATAAATGCATAGTTACGCACAGATAAATCAAATACATACATACGCAAAGGTAAAATCAACTTGGCATGCATGCTAAAATTCCCATGTATCCGGATGAACGCAAGTCAGAAGTGTAACAAGTATATACACCTACATACAAATGCAAGACAGACCAATATAATTCTTCATACTTTTACAGCAGCATCAATCTTCCATTAAACACAAAATTTATTTAATAAAATCAGGAGTATGACGCAAGACAATATTAGAAAGTTCAAAATACTGAACCATTAAGGAATAGCTCAAACGCGTGTTTAACTGATAACGTATCTATGTCCTTCCCCAGTCTGTGAAGGCTGTTTAGCAATACCGGTATTTTGCTTCGTAGCATATTGTCTCCGTAAATGGTTCTGTTAAAAGAGACCGACCAATACTCCGGATGTCTCGTAACACGTGCAAGAACATTTTTAATTAATTTAGACATAATAACCAGCCTATTCGTACCTTTATTGCTTCGTACCTTCGCGTCTATCCCGCTCTGTAACGTGCCTTGCACATGTCCGCCGCTACCGCCGGCGACCCAGTGGGTCACGTCACCGGCATAGAGGCTGTGATTTAGAGTGGCTATCTCATGTAGTTTGTCGGGCAGTGCCATCAAGGCGGCGTTAAATAGAAACGGTGAAAGTAAGGATCCTTGCGGCGTCCCACGCGGCTTCCTATTTTAAATTGGCTCGATTCGATGTTTCCAATCACTACAGATGCCATTCAGTCAGAAAGAAAATTTCTAATTAATTGTAAACGCGATTTCCGGTCCCCAGTCTCTTGAGGCCCTCGAGAATCGCCTCGTGACGGGCGTTGTCGAACGCCTTGGTGAGATCAAGACCGAGAATCACCCTGGTGTCGAGCGGGGAGCGGCCTCCGCCGTCGATTATCTGATGTTTCATGCGTAACATGACGTCCTGAGTCGGTAATTTCGCACGGAAATTTATCACGGCGCGAGGGTACAGGTAATTTTCCTCTACGCGCATACTCAATTATTCAATCAATTTGCTTCACTGTTTTATTCATTCAGCGTATCGCATGTCTGACGTCACATACATTTCATTTGCCTCGCTACCAATTACTAGAAGCAATCACCATCTTAACATCAAACCTTACCACTGTAGAACTAACACATTCAAATTTAGTTTTTTTTTTTCTTTAACTGCCGAATACTGGAACGGATTGTCTGGCGCCACCCGTTCCTTCCGGTCGAAAAATTTGTACTTGCCGTTTCTGATTTGTCGAGATTGCGCTTCGTGCTGTGTTGCTCCGTTCTGTTTATTGCTGGTATAATTTGTTCAGTTGTGTGCTCACTACTGCCATAGCCCCAAGTGGGGGCTGCAGTATGTAAAAATAAAAATAACAGTAGTTGCACGACTACTAGTTTTGATTTGGTGGTTGAACACATTTACAACTTGTTATTTTTAGGAAAGGTGATGTTTTCATCCACGAAAGGCCTGACTCCAGTGTACCTGGATACGCATTTCCGTGTGGTACGCCTTGTCAGCAAAGACTGTTCGTATGGCAAGGGATGTGGTATGGGATGTGGAAGGGATGGTACGGGATGTGAGTTCTGTGTGTTTTCTATACAGAACTCACATCTCATGCCTTCTACTCGAGATCAGTGGGATACATCAACGTTCGCCAAGCGCAAAATCAAGGCGCAGGGGGTTAAAAAGAAAGGCTGCACTGCATTAACGCAAGAAAAGGCTGTGGAAATCTTCCAAAGCAACAAGGTTAGTGAAATGGGGTCTGATTTTGTTTTAGTTTAAACAATCTGTAACCTACCTCGAAGTCCTCTAAGTTATTTCTTTTAAAAAAGCTAGAGTAGCCATTCTAATATATATATATATATATACACGTTTCAGCAAAGAGAACTTGCTTTCCCCTGAGGAAAGCAAGTTCTCTTTGCTGAAACGTAGGCCACAATCGTGCTTTTACCTTGTTCGAAGTTTTTCTTCTCTTGTGTTCTCTACCATCTTCAAAGTTCTGCTCTATATACATATATAACGAAATACTTAGGACATTGATGTCCCCGGCAAGTTCTGTCCAATGTTGATAAGTCAAATTGGTATTTTAGCGACACACTTTGAGACGCAGTAAATTTTACTGCAACTGCTTGTTTTAATTTACTTAGTTCACAGCGAAGTTATAAATGTCGTAGAATTCCCGCCTGCTTTCAATACGTGGACGTCTATAGAGGGAATGTGGTTACTGAAAACGGCTGCGTAACGTTCGAGCGCGGAGGCCATCGTACCGGCGATGGGACGCCGACAATTAAGCCACCTGCAGGTACGCAAGGTGCGCGCGGGAACAGGCAGAGCGGCGCACGGATAAAAATTGGCAGCGGGAGTGTCTGCAGACGCTTTCGTCCCCGCGCGCTCAAAACTACATACGGTCAAGGTCAGCTGTAAAGGCAAGTTGTTTGACGCGATCGCCGACACTGGCGCGGAGATAACAGTTCTTCGGGAGGGCAGCGTTCCGGACGAACTAGTCTCGTACCCGCCGGCACCACTGACCTCGTGTCGGCATTCGGCGAAAAGGTCAAAGCGAAGCTCGTTGTCGTACCGCTGGCTGCAGGGTTAACAGATTGGGCGAGAAAGCGAAAAATTGGGCGACTTTCTCTTCCCTTTGGCCAGAAAAAAAGCTTTTGGCCGTTGGGCGAGTTTTGAGCTAGTTTTATTTTGCGGCACGTGCCCCAAATATAGGCATTTTGCAAGCGCAAGCAAGATACCCGTTCGCGTTCAAGGCGTCTCTACTGATATTTGGTGAACCAATTCTGCGTAGATGTCTAGCAACAGACGAAGCAACAGTTATGTTCGCTAAAAACAACAGCCTAACAACGCGATTGAAAGAGGTCAGCCCACGCCACATCCTGGTGAAATGTGTGTGCTTTTCCCTGCAGTTTGCCAATACCTGCTGCACCCATTCTAGCACTCGAGTCTGAATATCCCATTCTCCAAGCAACTGTTGATAACCTGACGGACATATGCGTGATAAAATTCTCGAAATACGTAAAAGTGCCAGAAAAAGCACAGAAAACATGATGTTTCCTCTCTTCTTTTACCTTTCTGTCTCCCTTTTTTTATTTGTCGATATCAAATGCCACCGTGAAACGTGTTTTCAGTAAAGTGTCCGACAAAAATGACCAAACAAACCGTATGTGTAAGGAAACACTAGAAAGTATTCTTCGTGGTAAGTTTGCTTTGGCAAAAGTCGGAGAATGTTGTAAAAGTTTTGAGCCAACTAAAGAGTTTTCTCCCGGTTGAAATCTTGTATTCTGTATGGACCAAGTGGTGTCGCTGAGTCATGTACAGCCGGTAAAAGGCTTGTCTATAACACAGCGTTCGTACTCTCAGCCCTTTCCTGCCCCGCCGGAGCGGGATTTGAATAAAAAATTCCCCGCATTTCCCCGAGGGAAAGAATGTGAAAGTGCGAATGCACGAGTTGAATTTGCGCGGTTCGGTAATGTTCGCGAAAGAGAGATCACACACACACACACACACAACTACAAAGAAAGAAAGATGCATTTATTCACAGACACCTATTTGTGTTGTCGTTGTACTTGATTGCTAGAGCGGATCTCAGCTTTGAAATTTCGTGTCAGTACTCCTTTAACCAGGTGCATTAGCCCTTCTCACGCCCGATTCTTGGCCAATCCCCCACGTGGGTATGTGACATGTCAGCGGCCAGGCAGCGCGCGCCCATCTCCCCCCGTTGCCAAGGTAGACGAGGAGATTCCTGACCAATCCCCCACGTGGGTATGTGCCATGTCAGCGGCCAGGCTGCGCGCGCCCATCTCCACGTGCGCGGACGTCGCCGGTGGACGCAGGTTCAGGGTCGCTTAAGAAGTGCATTGCACTTAAAACTACTGCGGAATTCTGAAGTCTTAGCCCTTCGCTTTTGCCTCCGACATGTTTGGAACGAGTATGTTTCGGCAGTTTTCGGATGTAGCTGGTTGAAGTTGAAATCGCTGTTATAGACAAGCGTTTTACCGGCTGTACTTAGCTTGATCGGTGCCGTTTCTGGCCTTAGCCCTTGCGCCGTGTTTGCCCTCTTGTGTCTACTGTGTTTTGTGAAGGCGCATGGGGATGGTGTGTCCGATCCAGATTACGGCTTTTTTTTTATGAAGGCGACAGATGAAAATGTCCGTATGTACAGGCCCTCCACTAGGGCGTGCCACATAGCCCAGGTGCTTTAGTTCTCTGGATCGTTGCCTGTTATACGTAACTACCAGGTGATTTGCCTTCATAAACTTTTTTAGCTTAAATAAACTTTTTAACGCGTTCCAAACATTTCAGCGACTTTTTGTCCACATTTGGCGGGATCTTTTTTGCATTGGGCGAGATTTGGGGGAGTTTGACTTGACGATTGGGCTTTTTTTGGTCGGAGCATCGCATAACCCTGGCTGGCAGTTCTCGGAGGGCAGTCGCTCATCCAGGAGATTGACGACGCGACGCCTGCGATGTGAGCGCTTACCGACAACCTGACGCACACCGACTGTCTCATCTCAGCGGACACCTGGGGGAAGCTGCAGACGCCGTTTTGCGACGAAGACATCGCGGCACACGTATCGCGACGAAGACAGCGCGGTGCACGTAGAGTCTCTACAAACGCGAGCGCAGCGAATCGCGTCCGAGGGCGAGAGCCCCCCTTTGTCAGAATCACAGCCTTCCGAGCCCACGCTCGACGTTAAGCACCTATCACAAGAAACGAGCGGAAGGTCCACCTCCTCCACCTCCTCCCGGGCCACGTGGAGGAGGTGGACCTGGAGGCACACGTGGCCAAACTGCAAGAAGCAGTGGCTGCTTTCAGCCAGGCTTTAAACCCAGCGTGGTTTCGATTACCTGCGCGACGATCTGCTCAAATATTTGGTGGTAGAAGTACATATGTTTAGTTGTCTCGCGCTCAAATTTTCGCCCGCGTTTGTACTCGCAATCTCGTCATTGGTAGGAAAAATAAGAATGGTGGTGGGGTGGGGGAGGGCAGGGGCTGTAGTGCTTTATGCACGGCTCCGAACTTTTCGGTACAGGAAGTTTCGGTACTCAGATATTTCGACGCATGGGCGTTGGGCACAAGAACGAATTAAGGCAAGCGTTTTACGCACCATCATGCATGCGTTGTTGACGTGAAATTGCTAGCGTGGAAGCCTGTTAATTAAACGTTTTTACTTGTAATTGTACATTATTTCAGGGCAATGGAAGGTTGTGTGGCTTCGCCAAAAAATGTCTATTTGCGGAATAACAGCCGGAATATGCGTAGCTTTGCTCTTCTGATAACGCAATGCACACAACACACTATTAGCAATGCAATAGGCTGCCTGCATCCGCCAGGAGTCTCCCCCATCGCACGTGCGAACAGCGCCACGGGTGGCCGCCAGCGCGTTGGCGTTGTTCACCTTAGCGTTGTGCATGCTCCGCCGACCCTCCAACGAGCGCAGTATGCGTGACAGCCACGAAGCCCCGTTCATCCGTTCCTCTTAGTGTATTATAGTTCCTCTGTTCATAACAGTGGGGTTCAGGGCTGTGGCGGCATTTGAGAGCGTTTTTAGGGAAGGAAATTTAGCAAAAGGGACACTTCTTTTCGAAGCCGGACTGTGCAGGACGTGCGGTTGTTTGTGTCCGATGGGTGCAGCGAAGTGGCGGCGCGGTGCACACATCCACATCCGAATCGGTAACGCGCATACACGGTACAACCAAGCAGGGGTCGGCGGGAAATGTACACACGCGGCTGCTGTCATCGTGTTTCTGACCCCCTTTGACTCGTCCAAAACAAGTCAACCACGCACATGGGGGCTGCCTGCCGGTCAAAAAAAGCGTACGTGAAACTCACGTATCCAGGAAACTTCAAGGAAAAAAGGTATGGCGAGGCTTGTCAAGTGGTTGTTTGGACTGCTTTTTTCTTGCCACCATCGATTTTTTTAACCCGCTTTACCAAAAAACTGGAATAAAGGATGTAAGGGATGATTGATCGATTGTATATACGACGGCCGGGTCCATTTGATGCAAATTTTCTCCTGAACATCAGTTGCGAGTCTGCACCTACAATGCGGACCCGTCCAATTTTGTGACCTGAGGTTGTCTCGCATGGGTTCATTTTTTATTCTTTTAAAAGTGTATGGCGATGCAGAAGTTTTAGTGACCGCGAAGGCTTTGCCAGTACAACACGTTCTGTGGCATTTTGGGGACTTTTAATGTGGTCTGAACGACATTCTTGCGGCGTACGAAGAAAATACGCTAGTCGGTGAGCCGGTTGAAGACGAAGAAGACCAAACACAGATGCAGTTGTTTGACTGCAACAAAGTTGACTTCACATATCCGAACTACCTCGCGCAAGTCGAGGAAAGTTGCAAGATGAGAAAGTTGCTGAGAAAGCGAGACTTTGTCGAAAGGTTTGCTTATTCGTAATATCTTCCATGGCTTGTTTGGAAAGCCGTACAACTTCGTGTCAGGAGAATTTTTGTAGTTGCTTCTGCATCCCACAACGCAGCAATTGACTCGGCCCCCGTGAGAATTCATTACGACACAGTTGAAAGCGCGAAAAAGCTTTCAGCAGCAACGGGTCCAGCTTCGCTCGCACCTCGCCAGTCAGTGCCGTGCCAAAAGCGGTGGTAGCTGCACAACAGCATTGCCCCAGCTGCCGCTAGAGGCACGCGCCGGTGCCGAGTTAGGCGTGCAGGGTTCCTATACCGAAGGAACCTTCTCAACCCTCCGCACGCTTCCGTCCCGGCCTCGTGGTCCGGTTAATTCGAACTATAGTTAGGCGTCGACTACATGAAGCAGGACTGCAAAACCAGATAGCTCTGCAAAAGACACCGCTGGAGCAGAGCCATCGGGATCAGCGAATGGAGTTCGCATCGGTAGTCGAGTCCTGGACGCCGGAAATATGGCGTGCGTTCATATTTACGGACAAGGCTTCTTTCTGTACCTGCTGGGATCAAGAACGGAAAGTTTGGCGTCCACAACGCAGTCGGTAAGTTCAGCAGATAACATAGCGTTCACGAAGGGGTGACATAGCAGAAATATAGATTAGTAAAATAGCGTCTTTGCTTGTCTGATTTCTCTCTCCTTTAGTGTGCAAATTTTATGGGCTGTTATACAGCGCACTGGTGCTTTAATATTAACTTACTGGACAACATGGTAAACATTTAGGACTTACCTGATAATTGGCAGCTTTTTAACTGATTATCATTCCATATAAAAACTACTTCGCACGATGGCTCGGAAAAATTCACTTATGACAAGTTTCAATAACGTAAATAACACCTAAACGCTCTTTAATCCTACGAAAGGCATAACTAGTGTTTAAAGGCGAATTACACTTCCAAACATGTAACCAAAATGTCGGACTCACGGGACTGAAAAAAATTTCATTGCGACTTGAGGTCAGCTAGCCCAAAATGCGGTTTTCTCTATGTTTGATGGGGCCGACCCGAGATTATTTTTCCACGTAGTACTCACAATTTTTCTAATACCTCCCCTTTTCAGGTATGACCCACAGTACGAATGGAAGGTCCGTTCGAGCGGTCGCATGTCCGTACTCGTATCAGGTGCGTTAAGCTGTAACGGTCTCGGACCTCTTTACCGGGTAAATGAGAAAATGACTTCTGATACGGACTCCGACATCATCCAAACCATTCTTCTCCCATATGTCCTCGATGCTTCTTTTCCCGACCAACTGTTCCACCTTCACCAAGACTGAGCCCCAGTCCACACTGCAAGGGCAGTGCACACCATGTTTGAGAACCTGGGCATCATGACGTTGCTGTGGCCGTCAAGGTGCCCCCGTTTTAAACATCAAAAACCTTTGGGGCATCATGAAAAACACTTGGCCATACATCCTGGACTTGGCGTAGTGACCGCAGACGAGCTGTGGACCGCCATTGAGGCCGAGTGGAACCGCCTGCGCCAGCTTCTGAACCTAGTCTATTCCCAGTACAATTCACTTGCATCAAGAATTGCGAAGGTCCAGGCGAACGGGGGAGATTCCATTGGCTACTGAAAAGTTCTACCAGTCAGAGAATTCCGGTTTTTATGGTTTTCATAATCAACAGGCTTTGATTAGATTTTTGTTAGTAAATGAACATGATATCAGCGAATGAACTGAACAAAAGCGTGTAATTACGCTTTTTTTTTCTTTTCACTACACGCCCATTGTTTGAGGTAATCAGCAAACGGCTGAGCAAATGTTTGAGCCCGCAATGACGATCTTAAAAAGGGCTGGGTTTAGAAGTTGCTTTCAATAAAGTGCTATTCACCAAGCTACTTTTTCTGACACTCTCTATCACGCGTAGCAAACGAAACGAGCGCATCGAGAGTAGCCTGCGGCGTTTTCGGTCGAACCTTTTGTGCGATCACGTAACTGCTTGCGGTGATATCGCACCGCGTCAAACGACGGGCGAGTCTCCCGTGTCGCCGCTCACGGCCGGGATTGCGCGGAACAAGCGGTCCTCATGGCTGGTGGCGTCTGTAAATTAGACGGGCATATGCAAAGCGACGACCGGACCGAACCTATCCCGAGGGGCGCGCACGTGCAGTTGCGAGCTGTCTCCACCCAACCGCTATCAGCAGGTGCCGCCAGCATGCTCGGCAGCCATGCGCTCGCTTGCCCTAGACATGCCTGACACGCACTGTACTATCGCGGTCACACTTAGTGTATGGTCCCTAGAAATATGAGCATACTTAGTGGGAACACGGGAGCGCGTGGCGCGAGCTACTACTAGAGCTTCCTAACGGCGCCGCGCGGAAACAGCACGCATGCGCGTTGTGAGGGTCCGGAGTGTACAGAGCTCATCTCGCGCATCCCGTCACCGGGCGGCAGCGCGTCGTCTGCTACATGCGAGCTGCCGGCGCTAAACGAGCAGCAGACGTTGCCAGCGGCCGTGAACCGCATTTGCAGATACGCAGCAATTTTTGCTGGAAATCAAGATCACATCGCGGTTCGTTCCTCAGATGCGCACCGATTTTATGCCGCCTTGGCATTCACAAGCAAGCATTGTCACCGCGAGCTGATGTATTTTTGATGCGGGACCACACTGGCTATGCGCGCCCACTGCCCGCATCTTCTGTGGGGGTGTCATCTTTAAGGGAAGTTTATCTTTGTGGGCGTAAATATGCCCGAAACGCCGGTCATGTTGAAATACGTTTTACGCCAGTGATGTAGGTATCCACGCATATATATATTTTGTGCGTGATTTTACTTCATCAACAAACTGCCAGCGCTTTCCGGAAGTTCTTTGGGTTAACAGACGCTATAAAATGTGCACGAAATCGCGCCAGTGACAGAAGGGCCGTAGAATCTCAACATGTCAAGAGTTCATGAAGAAGACAGGCGCCGGATCGTCGAATTGTTGAAGAAGGGCTACTCCCAGCGACGAATCAGGGAACTCGTGAGTAGGCCCCTGCATACGGTGAATAGGATTGTCCAAGAATACCGCTACGAAGGCCGAATCCGGGACGCACCTCGATGCCACCCTGCCTGGGGCCTGGCCCTGGCCCCCGTCCACACGGCCGCTCCGTGCAGGCACACCTTAAGCAGACCGGCATCGAGCAGCTGAAATGGGGGCCGAAGGGAGCCGGCCTCAACATCATCGAGAATGTTTGGGGTCGCACGAAAGTGGCGCTGAACCGGACCCCCATGCCTTCGGCCACTGAGGACGAGCTGTGGGCCGCAGTGCTCGCCGAATGGCAGCGGCTGGCAAGCGACACCTCACTTGTGACAGCGCTCTACGAATCGCTTCCGTCACGAATGTCTGCTGTCGTCGAAGTCAACGACGACATGACGCACTAGTAAGGGCGTCTCAACTCGTTCTTTGTTATTTTTTAACTGCCCAGACCACCGCCTTTCATTAAAAACGCTTGAAATAACGTGTTTCTCTTTGCCATTTATTGTATAGCACCAGTGTTGTACGAAACGGCGTTACAAGGAACGGCGTTCCTGGAACTAGTTCCTTTTTGGAGGAACGGAGGAACGCCACCGTTCCATTAAGGGCCGGTGGAACTGTAACGGTAACTCGTTACGTTTCTGAAGGAACGGCAGGAACGGCGTTCCTGCCGTTACATCGCTAGGATTTGGCTGCTTTTGATGCCAAGGCTCGAGTGCAAAAATCCACAAAGCGCTACTGCGTTTCTCTTCCTATAAGATGGTCAGTTTGCCCGGCCTTCAGCCGTACGTGCTTCCTCGAAAGTTAAATAGAGAAGAATAACCACGCAGCAGGCCACAGCTTGTGCTTGCTTTCATGCTGGTTGCTTACGCGGGGTTCGACGGGTGAATAGCGTAGCCGCGAGAATGCTTTTCACCCTTCATCGTTTGTCTGGGGAGGCCAGAATGTGCGTCTGGCCGATAGAATTGTTCCCTGGTGGGGAAAGAATAGAGAGTTTTAGCAGTCCGTCCGTTCTGTCGTATGCGTTGTTACTGGGTTGACCGGGACCCGGCTGGGCACTTGGGCATTCGTCGCGGTCGGGGATTAGTTCAGCGGGCCTGCCTTCCCCATGTCCGTGCCTCCGCACCCTTCGGACTCGCCCTTCCGCGCGCTCAGGAGCAAACCGTTTCCGGGAACCCGGTAACAACGTAGCCAACTAAACGGACGGACTGCTAAACGGAATTCGGACATTTCGGTGTCGGTCATTTCGGTCCAGGACGTTTCGGTGTGGACATTTCTGTGAACGGGCATTTTGGTGCACGACGTCTTGGCCCAGACATTTTGAGTGAGGGCAGGCATTCTTTGAACATTTTAGCTTTAATATTGTAATTTCGTGAGGATATGATTTTACGTTCTAGATTTATGCTTGCGCCGCCGTTCGTGGAAACGAACGCTAAACCCTGGCGGAGCATTGCCACGTGAAACCCAATTTCTGTAGCAGATGGTAAAAATTAACGTTGCTAATTTGGATCCGTTCAACCATTTTTTGTTATTTTAACATTCATGTGAACAACCCTAATACTTTAAGTGTTACCAAAGCGCTTTCCTTTCACTTCACCGAACGCTGCAAGACGCTGATGCTTTTAGTCTATACCTCCCGCCCCAGCAAAACTTCCGCAAAAAAAAAAATAGAAAAACGAGGTCGATTAGGTGCGTGTGCATCTCGTTTTAATTATTCTCTCAATCAATCTCGCCTTCGTTGCATTTGGTGTCAGTATATCAAAACTAACAAACCAACGATCGCACTTACGGTGGCGTTACTTAGGGGAGGGGAAAGCTGAGCCCCGCCGGCAATTATCCCACTAAGTAGAGAGAGAGGGGTGTCACTTGTGCTTCACCATTGCTTCGACTGGACTTCAAAAACTTGAAGGTGACTGTTGCCGCTCTCGTCACACTAGCCTATTAATTTTTTTTTTTTTTGCTCCTGATAATGGGAGGAAGCGATGTATACCTGGGGTGTCCATGATATGCGCGACTTGATGAGTCAATTGCCAAGGAGGCGACTGAAGGCGCAAAAAGAGCGATTCCTGGAGTGGGGGCGCCGTCGATATGACCGCGACGCGCGGAAGGGCGTAGCCAGCAAACGATAGGGGCCATTGTGTTCTCAGCGGCTTTTTGGTGGCTTTTGGTGTCACATTATAGAGGTTTCGTGCGCCCATGGTGAATGTAAAGCTTTTTCTCTGTTTTAAACGCGAAGTGTGCTATGTCATTGTTCTGAATGTATCACCCAATTCCTGCAAAAGCCTCCACTAAGAGGCTAGCAGTATGTTCTAAATAAAAAAATAAAAATCGCTGCGTTGACGCTTCGGAGACCGTGAACTCCACCACGCCAGTAGGATTTTCAGTGGAAACCGAAAATAATATGTCTGAAAAAGAAATCTGGTCGAGATTCGAGAGTACAGGCGGGAGGGTGGGGGCGAAGGGGGGGGGGGGGCGCTAGAACAAAGAATTAAAATGTGGTAAATGTAGGCTTGTAAACATTAAACGAAGGTTGGTTGTCCCGAACACAATGGGTGGAATTTGTATGCACAACCGGTACGCGCTTAATCAGCATTTAGGACATTAGAACCCGCGGCTATTTTCCAAAAGGCCCGTTTTTCCTCCCCGACAATATCCTAGACCAGTGTTCGCGAATTCATTTTAGCAAGGCAGCCCAGCCCTTGTAATACTCTTCATAAGGTTTTCTTCATTCTGGGGGGCTAGCTAATGTTTGTTACTTTTGGAATATTGAGAGTGTGCATGTAATTTATGTAATTTGAGGGTGTGTAATTTAAAAAAATACAAAAGAGGCTATCGTAAACACGGGTAATTGTCTTAGCTAAAAAAGACCAGATATAAATTAACCACCGGTCATAAATGAAAAAAAGCGCGTGCTAAAGAATTCAATCGGCTGCATAACAGGTGTCCCCAGAAAGAGGTATTAAAAAATATATATAAATGTAGAATTTCTAAAAATACCTGACAAGGATCGAAGATGGCATCAATCAAAAAAATAAATTGACGTTTCCAGATTGTTGTCCATAACCCACGTTAAACGGAAATAAAAATATAACGGCTGTCGCAAACAGGCAAGCACCGGATAATTTGGTCGCCGAAATGTCCGTACACCGAAAGGTGCGCGCACCGAAACGCCCGTACAGCGATATGTCCGTACACCGATATGTCCGTACACCGAAATTTCCGCACAGAAATATCCTGCACCGAAATGCCCTCGCGCCGTCTGGAGTTTGCCCGGTGCTCCCTGAAAAAATTCGCCTAGGAGCGTTTCTTTTGATTATCTTTATCTCCAGATAATCTGCTGCCGGTGGTGTTAATATTCGTATAATATACGTAGTTCGATGTGAGTTTTAAATGTCTCACTTAATTTCGACCCAGGATTATCCGACACTATATTTTAATTTAAAAACCTAATTGTAACGTTAATGTAACGACACGTTCCAATTTTCGAAGTGGAACTGAAACGCGTTCCTTTCGCAATAAAGGAACTTGTAACGGGAACTCGTTTCAAAATTGGCAAGGAACGAGGAACGAGCTTTCGTTCCTATTTTGGAGGAACGTGTACAACACTGTATAGCACCTTTGTTACTGGCATATTGCCATGACGAATAATTTCCGCGCTCGCGTCAGCGATAAGCACGTCGCTGATACCTTTTCGCCTTGAAAAGCATACAAAATGTATTTACCTTCAAACAAAGTTCGTAAAGTTATGATTCTGCCTATTGCGGAGCTCACGATGACAATTATATCTGCAAAAATAAAAAAAAAGAAATCCTAGACGTCTGCAGTTGTTTGTTACTGCGGTTCACGGCCGCTGGCAACGTCTGCTGCTCGTTTAGCGACGGTAGCTCGCATGTAGCAGACGATGCGCTGCCACCCGGTGACGCGATGCGCGCGATGAGCTCTGTACTCTCCAGACCCTCACAACGCGCATGCGTGCTTTTTCCGCGCGGCGCCGCTAGGAAGCTCTAGTAGTAGCTCGGGCCACGCGCTCCCTTGTTCGCACTAAGTGTGACCGGGATAGTACAAGCAAGCAGCATCTAACAAGGCGCTACGCTTTGGAGAAAATGCGTACGGAATCTCAGCCTAGCAGCGCCTTCGGAAGATACTGTGAAAGATCACACAATCACACAATTCACAATAATCCCGAGTACGACAGGGCGGAAGATAGAACCAAGAGCCTCCAGTACAGGTCCGCGCAGGGGGTACCTTGACTAATCAAGGTGTATGATGATTAGCGCCACCATGGCCCCGAGCTCCGTAGGGGTGCCTACAGCTGTAGGCTTATGGTATTTGCAATACCACGGACACGAGCACATGTGGGTTGGACCCGCCCTCACCCCATCTGTTCGTGCCTTAGGCGGGTCCGGGGTAACGGGCATCCTGGTGGCTGAGCCAAAGCCGAGATTTTTTAGGACCTTCACGGCCCTCTGGCCACGGCAACACGCCAATTTACCCCCCACTTCTCGCAGACGGTGCCCCTGGTCTGACCCGCCCAAGGAGGCATCAGCCATTCGCCTTTTCCTGTCCTCTGAATTCTTTCTCTTCCCTATTTCCCTTCCTAACTACTTCCTGTAATCTCCTGTATTCTGTATTACTACGCTTTTCTAGGCGGCTAGGGTTAATCCTGTGCAAAGACATCACCCTCGATTGCAAGCATAGGATTGTAGTAGCAAGGTACGGTTCGCGTGGGCTACATAGTCACGTTCCCTTGTTGGGCTCCATTGTGGGCGACCGGCGTTGCTACCGAATGTACACCATAAATTTATGGCTTCCTTTTTCACCACATCAAGAAAAACTGATCGTCTTGAACAAGAGGCCGCACCGAAGTAATTAACTTCAAACCTGCTCTACCAGTCGATACCTTCAGCAAATACCCAGTCATACACTCAAAAAAAGAAAATTCACCTCCAGCCAAAACGCCCGTGTTCCTCATCGCAAAATGACTTGAGAGCATTGTCGGGAGAGACCATCATGCAAAGAAACTTGACTCAGGCGACGTGCTAGTAGAAGTCCGAAGAAAAAACCAAAGCAAAACCTCCTGAAACAGGACACCCTAGCTCAACAAAAGTGACAGTCATACCACATCGTAGCCTAAATACAACCCAAGGCGTCATCTCTGAACGAGAGTTACTTTATGAGAGTGAAGATGATCTCCTCGAAGGCTTAACGACCAAGGTGTCACAGCTGTGAGAAGGGTAACCATGCGACACGCAGGCGAGGCAATTAAAAAAAAGCACGTTGTTTTGACTTTGAATCGTCCAACTCTTCCCGAATCTGTCCATGCTGCATTTATGGGAGGTTCCCGTTCAAACCCATTCCCATTTCACCCTTCCCGTTTGTTCCCTTACGTTTCAACTCTGTGCAAAACGACCTTCCCGTTTCGCCCTTTTCCACTCGGCCCGTTCCCGGTTGAACCCATTCCCATTTCAACCTTCCCGTTTGTTCCTTGCCATTTCAACCCGGGGCGAAAGCACCTTCCCGTTTCCTTTTTTCATATTTAGCCCGTTCCCGGAATGACGTACCCAGTTTATGAAACGTTATAAAAAACATTTTCATTGTGTTTTTCATTTATTTCCGTTTGTTCACAGCTGCCGCGATAGCATGCTTAGTACATCCAGAGTCCTTGACTGCTTTTCAAACCTGGGCTTCACTTTTTGAATCTACAGACGACGACATTTGGTTACAGTTCAAGTCACACCAATTAACAAATCTTTTAATCTTTTAAATTAACAAACCCTAACAAACAAATTAACAAATTAACAACAAATTAACAAACATGTCGCTTATGAAAACGAAAACTGCAAAATACCTAAATGCACTTAACTAAATGTAGTTAGGTCGTGAGGGTCGCCCTGCGTCTGCCCTCGTTTGCTCTTGTTCGGTCGACTGACTCGTCTCTAGCTTCTTTAGATCCACCCCCAGAACACCAGACACTTATGTTTTATTACATTAAAACGACGGCATCATGCCCGTGTCCCGAAAGAGTGTGAGGAGGAGCTACTAACACACACGATCAACGAAAGGTTTAAAAACAAACATACATTTTTATCCACACTCTAGAGGTAACTTTAACTCATGCTTGAAGATATTACTCAAAGGACGAGTAAATAACTAATAAAAACCAACCGACCCATAGCAACTCCAAGCGCTGGCCATCGACCCTCGGGCGGCCTCTATAAGTATTGTTCCTACAACGCGCGCCGAAAATATGGTCAGCGCCGAAGGAATTTCGGCCTTTGTCAACCAGGCGTGTCCATTACAAAAGGAGCTGTCAGTCCCTCGTCACATATATCCATCGTAGTGGTGACACAAGCCCCGTTTACATTGACTCGACGAGGGCGCGTTGAGTCGAAATAAACAGGTTTTTTGGACTCGACCCCCCCATGTATAAGCGGACGGGGTGGGTCAGAGAGCCGTCGCGGCGAGTCCAGTCAACTCGGAGGCAGGGGGTGGGTTAGCTCGCTCGTCGGGCTGAGTCGGCGGGCCGCGGGGAGCAGAATACCGTATCTGCGCGGTTCTAACGCGCCCCCAATCGTAACGCGCGGGTAACTTCGCGACGAAAATTCGAAAAAAAATAAAAATGTGACACTGACGGTACTGCGCAGATGGAAAAGACATGACACCACGTACCTGGAAGAGGGAGATTTTATTTGGCGTATGCAGCTCTGGAAGCCAATAACGAATTGTGCTTCACAAGGTTGCTTATCCAGCTGCTGCTGGAAATAAAGTTATAGCGGGGAACACTGAAGCTGCCCGCGATTTCAAGTGCCTTCATCTTCATAATTCTAAGCGTTAGGGGCTAAGCAGAAGCACAAAAAAATGTGCAACAGCTGACCGGGGTATGCGGCATGCCATTGAGGAATCAGTGCGTCGAAATTCACTCACGTGGTGTTGACGGATTGTTTTTATTGGATTGAGCTGGATTTTGCGGGTACTTAGTGCCCGTTGCGCATGGGAATGCTGCTGGCCGCTTTAAAGCCTATTTCGGTTTTGAGCCCGATTGTAACGCGCACACAAATATTAAGCTACCTTTTAGCAAGATAGGGTGCGCGTTACAATCGTGAAAATACGGTAGCCCCTTTTCCGGGAACCCCGCCGCTCCCCTCACCTCGATTCTTTGGACGCGGTTCATATAAACTCGGACGCGTCGAGGTAAGCTGAACCCGCCACTCAACTCACCCCGCCCCCGTCGCGTCCATGTACACGGGGCTACTGTAGACCTGGTACAAAGTCGAACCTCACTGCGTACCTTGGCCGGTGCAACTTCGCTAAGCGCCGCGGCGGGCCTTTCTCTATTCATCTCTAGCCCCACGAATGACGCCGCGTTGAGGGTAACCCCACCGACCAGGACGCACCCGCTCATTGCATGCTCTAATGCGGTAATTACCCCCGGCAACTAGAGAGACCTTCCGCCGGGCTCACAAGGTGCCCTCGGTGCTGTATAGACCTGAGACAACAAAGGTGCGGCTCGGCCCAAAGGACCTTAACCACCCTTCCCTGGCTGGGATTCTTTTTTATCGGCTAGACGCGCTACCCGGCTTTCCAAGAAAAACGACGAAAAGCGGAAAGCTCTGCTCTAGTGAAGGATGGGGACTCAGTACTGCTTCCTTCGGAGCGGTCTGGTTTACTCGAAGACGGGTTCAGCTGGCAACGCTCGCGAGTTGTCGCGGCAATATGAGCGCTGGGACCCAATGTGACTTTTGTTGAAACTGGGGGGCGAAGACGGCGCCTACGTTTTGTATCCACCGACTGCGTGGGCGCCGTGGTAATCCCGTGGCGCCTTTGAAGTTTGCTCTGAAAGAACAGCCATGAGCTGCGTTCTTATCCTCCCCACCCTTTCACCTCCCTTACCGCAGCCGGGCCTATGGACCCCTTGCGCTTGGCTATCCCCCTCTAAATACATTTCGGATATTAGGTGCGCCTGCTATGCTGGAAACGAGCACAGCAGTTTTCCCTGCCAGCCACGCAACGTGTCTTCGTTTGTGATCTTGGAAACACAGAAAAAGAAGCAGTGTCTGCACTTCGACGGATACAAGTACCAGAAAAAGCGCTCTAATGCGAACGGAACCATTGCTTGGCGCTGCGCTAATTACAGATCGTCCTGTTGCCCTATATTAATCCTGTAAGAGGGAGATCATGTCAAGACCAGCCTCCGTGAGTAGACTTTTTCTGACTTGTCATAATTAGGGTGTCATACTAATATACTGTTTCATTTTTACGTTTCATGTATTAATTTCTTTCTCTTTAGGAGACCACAATCATCCTCCTGATGAAATAACCGCGGTGAAGGATCAGATGAGAATGACGTTGAAAGAAAAAGTTGCATCCAATCCCCACATCGCTGCTCCAACAATATACAACGAGGAACTTCTTCGTGTGTCCCAAGCTGCGAGTTTATTTTCTGCAAGTATTGATTGATTGATTGTAGGGTTTAACGCGCCGACGCAACGCAGGCGATGAGGCGCGCCGTAGTGGAGGGCTCCGGATTAATTTTGACCACCCGGGGATCTTTATCGTGCGCCGAAATCTCGTACACACGGGCGTTTTTGCTTTGGCAGCGTCTCCTGCCACGCGCGTGGCAGCAGCCACGCCCCCCTGGCAACGGCTGCTGCCACGCGTGACGTCATAATGACGTCATAACATTAATAATTGTCATTATTTTGTGTAGTGTAGTCCGAAATACACATTTTTTTTATTTGCAGTACAAAATAACGCACCATTGAACTGCTAAAACTTTTCTAAACAAACAATTTTTGTTCTTGCGGGAGCAGCCGGCGATGCTGCTGCTGCTGCCAGCTGCCGTATCGCGCAAATGGAGTCGCGTATCCGAAAGCGTGACGAAGCTCCGATTTTCTCGGGCCGACAACGTAGATAAACCGGAGTTCATATTGTTAGAAGCACTATCTGAAAACGTGAGAAAGTTGCTTGTGATTATGTATTGCGTGGGGACCCAGCCAGCCTTTCCAGACCGCAGCAAAATAGCCGCTCTCGAGTAATGTTGACCTGTGACCGCTTGGTTATGCTTGGTGTACGCCGATGGTACCTGCGTACAGTTTCAGCGTACGTGAGACGACATCGCACAGCCGACTGGCCTCGTTCGAACAAGCTACGTTCCACACAAGAAAAGACACCGTCCGAGCGTAATTCTGTGAACCTTCCGACGCATGTCGGCGCGGCGGCATCTACTATCAACAGTTTGCACCACGGCAAGTCCAGAATGCTTAAATGGGCGACCTGAAATCGCGGTGTGTGTTCTCGAAATGAAGACAACTTAGCAGCGCCAAAAGATAATCAGAATGTACAGTGCCGAGGACGAAGGGTAGTGGCGGCAACCGTTTTTTACTAGGCACATGTGCGCATTACAATTACAGACAATTGCGCCGAGAATAGGAAAGGTAATCTTTGGTGTCCCCACACATGTACCACGTACGTGCCACTACAGTAGATCTCCTCTTCTGAAATATTAGCAAGGAAAACTCGAAAATCGGGAAGTTCTTATTTTCTAGTGGGCGAAATTGTAGCTTAAAATTTGTTTTACACCCACGATACGTTTTATGAGCAGAAAAGTCTTGTGAGCATGCGCCACAAGGATCATAATTGCGTGATATTCAGCGCTTAAAAAGATTTCCTAGTAGAAACCAAATATTTCGTAGTAGGATACATGATTCTACAACATTTTAGGACCTGCGACCTTCAAAAGGTAGACTAGCTAGACGCTTCATCTCATAGCCACTGCACTGGTATAACTTTCACATCTCACTGTACCGTGGTGTACGCTATGTTGGCCAGACTTGACTGAGTCCCTCATGCAAAGGAAGTTAATTCAGGACACACACCCAAACGATAGGGTCAGAGAAGAGGCTGTAGAGACGGCAATAGGAAGGGTATATGCTTGGCCGGCCATCATGTCTAATACACCTACATGCACTCCAGCATATGAAAACCTATGGGTTCTGCACAGGCTCAATAAGCAACGTCAAAGAGAATCTTAAGATGTGCCTGGAACGTGAAAGCATCTACGGATTGTTTGTGTAAACAGGTATAAGCAGCGAGCATGCTGCAAATGTAATTGATAGGCAAATGTCAAGGCTATCATGGGGCGAATTTAACAAAAAGAAATGGTGCAAAAGATCCCAATTTCAAACTACATTGATGTTATATGTGCATGCACTATAAACACAGTCATCAGTATGTTAACTGTACGTAAACACTCAAGTGATATGATCAAACGGAACTAGAGGCCCCACTGCAATCGCCCAGTTATGTTTCTTTGCAGTGGAATAGGTCGGTATCTGTTAGTCGCACAAACAAGATTCTCTGATGGCATGGAGAAATAGCTGGAAAGTGGCTATGGAGCTCCAGCTGCTTTACACATTTTCTGTAATACCAGTTATTTGTTTGAAGTTGTGCAATAAAATTGATCTCATTTGTTAGTCTTTTTAATTAATGAACGAAACTTTTCATGGCCACAAAACAGTGGTCGATAAACAAATGCTCACTTTCTTTGGTGGCTTGTAACGATTCACTAGAATTTCACATGGCCAACCCAAGGAATCCATGGCTCGTACACTGCAGGGTAGTGCTAGTCTCCAAAAACATTTGCCAGGACGACTGGAAACTAGTGCGGCCCACAGGCTCCATAGGTGGAAACCAGTAGCCCAACCACAGTGCCATAAAACAGCTAATGAATGGAGTGAGTCTCTGCTAAATATTAAGCAGGTTCAAAGGGTAGGTTCGCATTGATAGATTTTGTGCCATCGTTCACTGTGCGTAGATTAACTATTTAACGGGCACAATAGTCATTTTTGTTATTTCGGACAGTTGAAGGGTTGCCTAAATGTTCTTTAACAAAACAAAAAGTGAAAGCTCTCAGGGATTTTAAAAACATTGTTTAGCCTCTCCAGCAATTGTCCCAGCCTGAAGGAACTCAGCTGATAGTTGGTGCCGACTGTCGTCCTCGCTTGCTAGATCCCTGACCAAGCACATGAATGCAGTGACTAAGAAAGATGGTGACCAAAGTGAGAAGAGAAGGTGGCTCCCGTACAACAGCCCTTGATCATCTAAACACCAGAAAAAAGCGCCGATGACTCACAGGCCACAACTATATAGGCGTTAAAATACCTTTTCACATACATTTACAGGGCATTTACAACCTTTTATCAAAAAAATCTTGATTACACACACTCCCTCCATGGAAGGGGTTTGTTTCTGACAAGGTCGTTGAAATTTGTTATTAGTGACAACATAAACTCATCATTGGTCCCTTTCATTCAGCACACTTACGGGCTTCGTTTTAAAAACCCTGCTGTTTCTATTTCACGTATAAATGAACTGCTTATGCAATATTCTCTTATTTACCTATGTTCGAAGTAAACTGTGTTATACCGTAAAATGTGATGTGCCGAGTGCATGCAGGTGTGACATTCTTCAATCTGACATGCAGAACATGAAGCTCAGTGCTGATAAACTTAAATCAGGGAAAATAAAGCTTCCCATGTTGCTTCTTTATTTTTGTAACTATTCTCTCTACCAAATACCTTGGTGATAACTCAACTAAGCTCACCTTTACCCTAGGCCTTTATAATTATTTTGCTCTGCAATAATACATTATCAGCTGGAGCATGCCTGCTGAATTCAGGCCCCAACCACGATTTGCTATTTCACATTTGCAGCTGTATGAAATGTTGCTCTTTAGGTTTTGCCAATGATTTCCAACAGGCCACTTCACTAGTGTCAAAACCATTTTATACCTTTAATTGCTATTTATAGCAAACAGTATTACATCATTTTTCATAACACATTTTGTTGTAACCTCATTCAATGATTTTGTTACCCCGCCAGCCTGGTTCATAAATCTTTGCGTGAACATGCCCGTCTTGCAGCTAATCTGCATTAACAGACACCACACATTTTGGCTTTCCAGCGTAGCTTTGGTGCCCGCAAAAAGGAATCTTTTTCTTGGCTCCTCTGCAGCGCTTTGTAGAAAAAGATCACTTGCTGGTTTGGCTTTCCCGCAGGGCTCTAGTGTAGTGCAAGAAAGTATCGCGTGCTTATTCCTTTTTTGTTGAAGTTTTAATGCTGTGCATCTTCCAGAAGAACCCTGGCATTTTGTTTAGAAACGGAACTTCACAGCACAAACAGTGCAGAGATAGTAGAGCTACTCACTTTTTGCATAGACACGGAAGTTTGGCAGATCACTTGTCATTGACAAGCAAGTGTTTGATTTCTGGCTTAAGGTGCAACGCTGGGATAGTTTACTAGCTGGGGGGAAAAAACACAGCACTGATAAACGGTACTGAAGTACTAGGAAAGGTGCCGTGATCAACATGGTTTCCATGTGTTGGCAGCTTTTTGGTCCAGTGTTTTTCATGAATATTTGCCAGGGGGCCTTAACATGGCCTGCTTTTGTGTAACAAAAATGTCAACAGTGAAGCACTTATCAATGCTCACATGCTGCTCATTGATACCAGAGCAAAAGTACGTTCAGCAGTCATTTTATTGTTAAAGCCACCCATGATCCATACACCTTCCAGCTGTACTGCAACTTTCACAAACACCGACAGACATTCACATCTACGCACGTGGCCTTGGCTCCAGTTCTTGCACAAGGAATTAAGAAGTACTCTTGGGAGTGGGCAATGTCACGCTCGACACCAACCATTACCCCGAAGTTGTACTTGATGAACTATTTTTTACGCCTGTTGGCTTAAAGGATTGTTTAAGTGCCCGTTTTGTGGAAGAAAAAGAAACAGCTAATGGGCACACAACACACAACCCGTGAATGTGTTTTCTAGCAGCTGGCTTCTGACGAGACTTGCATCATTGTTGGGACATTTTATAAAGCCCCTTACCACTAAGTAAATTCACTTGAGCAATTTTCCAAAACAGTTTACACAGTGCGGAGTTAAAAAGCAATAGAATGTGAAACGTCCCCTCACAATTGGAAACTCTTCCTGTTCACTACCCCAAAGGCTTTGACAGTAGACGCTTAAGCACGCTTCACCAGTTGCGAATACAAGCATTAGTGTCAAGTTGAACTCCGCAAAGTGCTTGGGATGGGCATATAGATGTCACAGCCACTTGGAATTTGTGCAGGCTGCAAGCCTCCGAGATAAGCTCTCATCATCATTAGCCCATCCTGCTAAGAGTGAATGAAAGTATTGTGCCTGGTTATGTTCAATTCCAACCAAGCCAAACACAAGAGTAAAGAAGGAACGAGCCTATCAAAATACATACTCAAAGCAGATGCAGGAGGAAGTTCTCTTGCTTAACCAGGTTAGAGGAGGCGAAAGGTACTGGAGCGAAGGAAAGGGAAATAAGAGCCAAGCAGTAATTTTAAGCCTTGCCTATCATTTCATTAAGACTTCCTAAGTTGAAACCACAATGGTACTAAGCAACAAATCTGAGCATAGAACTGAATTGTCACTTGTTAACCTTATGCACACCAGACTTTTAAAGGACTATTAGCAGAAGTTCCAAACTTGGCTCACACGGCGATCTTATCGGCTGCACTTCTCCCATGCTTGCACAGTTGGAGCTTGAGCCTCCTTGCACAAGAAGCCAGCCAGTCAGCGAATGGTTTCAGTGGTATCTTGAATAGATATATCTTTGGACGGGCATTGATTGATTGATTGTGGGGTTTAACGCGCCGACGCAACGCAGGCGATGAGGCGCGCCGTAGTGGAGGGCTCCGAATTAATTTTGACCACCTGGGGATCTTTATCGTGCGCCGAAATCTCGTACACACGGGCGTTTTTGCTCTTTGGACGGGCAGTTGGGCTCCACCCACGGAAGTGCAACTGCGCTCCCTGCACAGATTCTGCAGCGCTACGTGCACAGATCGTTTCTGTGGAATAGTCAGGATACATTTCTCGGCGACAGTACTACTGCCCCGGGGGAAAAATTGCAGAAGCTACATGCGAGATCGGATTGCGTTCGATGATGCCGTGCGCTACCTGACGACACTCGATTCGTGCACACGCTGACACTACGTCGCTCGCTACGGCGCGACGCGATGGAAAATACTGATCCCTACGTTTTATAATTGAGCCAGCACTCCAGAATCAGAACACAAGGCTTGGCATGGAAGAAGCGAAGCACAAGTAGACAACAAATGCAGGCGCGTAAAGCAAATAGCACGCGAACTGCAAAACAACGTGAAGCTTACAAAATATTAAACGACAACAGTACAGTTCTAGGAGCATGTAAAAAGCGGGGCGAAGCAGCGTGCAGAAAACAATGCGTTAGGCTTACCAAGACGTGCAACAGCAAGTTCACAAAAAATACCCAATCTAAATAATTACAAGCACACCTCCCAACAAGAAAAAAGCGCCGCGAGGCAGCCGCTGTACAGGGAGATAAGGACGTCGATGCGTCAGGCCTGCCATTCGAACCACGGGCGGAGAACATCGGGACACAAGACGCGAACACCCGGCTGCCGTCGTCAACACAAAAAAGTGGCATGATCAAATGACGTAAATATGACGTTTGTTTTGTGACGTCACAGGAAGTCACGTGATTACTTTAGCTTGACGTCACTTCTGCGTGGCAGCAGCTGTTGCCAGGGGGGCGCAGCTCGTGCCACGCGCGTGGCAGGAGACTTAACCTTTTGCTTTTCGCCTCCATCAGAAAAGCGACCGCCGCGGTCGGGAATCGAACCCGCGACCTCGTGCTCAGCAGCGTGCAAGTATAATTACACGATGTGTCTAAAAATACATCGGACGTTTCCGCAACTTTTTATAGGTACGTCAGGCGTACTTCGACTAACTCTGGCTCAGTCCGCAAGAAACTCCAAGCCGCTGCCTTGCGCTCGCTTCACAATATTTCAGCGAGAGCAGTCTCTCTTGATATTTATCCAACCGGCCAAACCTCTTCCGCTCACTGACTAGTTAGACTCAATGTTAAATATTACTCACCAATAATAATTAAAGATGATCAGACGTAACTCTAGCAATGGCTATGTCGGTCCTGGCTTCAGTGAGAGGTTGCGGTTGGGCCGGTCGGGTAAAAATCAAGACCGACTGCTATTGCAAACCGCTAACCACGGTCACAAAAAAGGAAACTTGGGATGATTTTAACCCGCGACTACAATGGCCGCGAGTTGAGGCTTAACCTTTACACGAAATCCCACTAAGGCAATCGGCGTCTGATCAGCTGGTTTTCAGTTCGTCTGGACGGGGCTCTACACATTTCACGTCGACAGGCGCCTTAGAGCCCCCGAATGAGCTCGCTAAAGTTGCTTGCACCTAGTCAGGGATTGAAAATCGAAGAGGCCCGATTGCAACCGATTACGCCGACGTACCTTTAAAAATCTTGCATCCCTCCGTCTAACGAGGACGACGGTTGCACGCGAAGCTTTTTTTTTTTTGAGGGATTCCTTGGTTATCGTCCGAGTTTGGACTTGACTCGCGAACGATTTGGTCTTTTGATCGCAGCGGCTTTGACTCCAAAACTTTTCCATTTGACTTCGCACTAAGGAAGCTTCGCGTTAAACCATAGTCATCGTTAGACAGAGGGGTGCATGATTTTTAGGTCAAATTTTACGCGTCCTTGCACCCGTTTCCACTTTCAAGCTGTTTCGACCATGTCGGAATGACGCAATCGGATGGACGTCCGCTTCATAACGTGAGGGGCCCAGGTTCGCTTATGGCCACGCAAAGCGCGCTTATTTTTTTAACTTCGCCCACGATCATCATCATCCACAGAGAAATTTGGCTTTCCTGCAGCGCGTTTTTGACGCGACATACGCCATCAGTGAGACATAGAAATTTTTTCGCTTTAAAAATTTTGCGGATACGTCCTACGTATCTTTAAGGAATTGTGCCTGCAGGTACGTCCGACGTACCTTTTGCCCCATTGATATTATTCTAGTTTGGAGCTATTGCTATTGCATTGAGTTTGGAACTATGTGTACTCGAGTTTGTGAACTGAAGTTGGAACCGTATTTATTTTTGGAACTCTTCCAAGGTCGTGGCGGAAATGCCAACTTTTGCGAGCTTCAAGAATGCCATGTACAGCGAGCGACGCCGTCACCAGCCGGAGCTTCCGGCAAGTGCCGACGACGTACAACTAAGCCCGCTGTACCAGCAGACAGAAGTCGACCGTCCTTTCCTTGTGGTCAACGACAGCAGTGTTCAGGGTTCCCGAATCTTGGCATTTGCATCCCAAGAGGCTTTGCAACGTTTGTCGTCCGCAAAAATGGTATTTCTAGAAGGCACATTTTTTGTTGTGCCCCAGATTTTCGATCAACTACTGACATGTCATGTGTGATGGAAAACACTCGCCAGCAATTTACTTTTTGTTGTGTGGTAAATCCCGTGAGACCTACGTCCGGGCATTTGAGAGTTTGAGAAATGTGTTCGCTGCAGCAGGAATCACCTTCCCAAATCCGGACATTTTTTAACGGACTTTGAGCAGGCACTAATCGCAGGTGTGCGAACTGTGTTTCCGGGAGCCGCGCATATGGGGTGCCATTTTCATTTCAGTCAGCGAGTGTGGGCTGCAGTGCAGAGAGCCGGCCTCCAAACCGCATACGGGCAGGATGATTGTCTTCGGCCGCTCATAAGAAAGAGGGTAGCATTGTCGTTCCTTCCCGTTTCGGCCTTCCACAGTGCAGGGCAGGTATATCCCTCGGGATTCCTGCTGTCATCCCAGTGCTAGACTATTTTGATGCCACCTGGATGAACGGCCCGTTTTCCGTTGAGCAGTGGAACCACTATGAAAACCAAAGTCCGCGGACCAACAACAACATGGAGTCTTGGCACCGCAAGATAACCGCAGTGTCGGGGAGAGCCCACCCTAACATTTACAGCTTCATCGACCTCATCAAAAGGGACGAGGCCCTGACAAGAGTATCTTTGCAGCAGCTTCCAAATGGTGGTGCTGTGCGAGCCAGGGGGCACAAATAGATAAACAAGGACCGCAAGCTGGCAGAACTGGAGTCTCAGTTTTCTGGAGGTCTTATTTCAATGTACGACTTCCTGAACAAGGCGAAGGCATTTTCAGGTCTAACCCTTGTTCCTGTCTACACCAGTGCAAAGTGTTTAAAATTGTAAATTAAATATTAAATTGGCCGTCGCTTCAACACCCAACCTTACTTTGCCTGAAACGATTTCTTTTTTTACTTTTTTGAACCTGGTATTCCACGTGAAACACAGCTTTTTTTCTCCGCACTATGTACCTTCCCGCAGAGACCGTGACCGTGAGGTTGGCGAGACTTTGTAAATCCGGCACTTTCTCTAAGGCGTTTTTTTTTTTTTTTTTCAAGACCATACCAGAGTCTCTTAATACCGTTCTGGTCACGAAACTTCTCCGTCACTCTATGGGAGAGCTTGATATGGTGCCAAGAACGGCCGCTACGCGGCGCAAGCTGTCCTAGGGGGGCCATCGCCCCGCTGCGCCCGGCGGAACGCACTCGCAGCGGCGGCTGCCCGAAGGCGTTGTGTGGAGGCAGCTCGCGGTATTCCTTCCACCAAAGTTAACTTCATGTGCCAGTGCACCGCGTTCAAGGTGGGCGGCATGAAATTTCGAATGCACAATGACTAAGACATGCTGTGTGACGGGCTGCAGCTCCGGATACCGAAGCAACAAGGAAAAGGCGTCGCTCTTCTGTTTCCCAAGTAGCGCCGAACTTCGAGAGAAATGGAAGAGAGCTATACCGCGGTTGGAAGCTGGCGGTTTCAACTTCGAAAGCAAGAACGTTGGGGTTCGCGAAAAGCATTTTGGTGCTAGCGACGTTGTAAGAACCGACGAGCACATCGTGAACGGGGTGGTCGTGTCGCTTCAGCGAGAGAGACCGAGGCTTCGGACGTATGCCGTTCCAACGATTTTTGATGGGCTCCCGGCCTACCTGACAAAGCCGAAACCGCGTTCCCGGCCAGCGATTCAGAGGCAACCAGCGAAGAGGTGGCGCGAATTGTCTAAGCGGCGTATCATTAGCACCATATTTTTAAGATTTATTGCATGCTTTAAATGATAACCGCGCCCTCCCTCCTCCTTCCCCCCCCCCCCCCCCCCCAGCACCCAAAAAAAATGTATGATGTGGTGCCTCGGTAGTGGCAAAGGCGGCCGAGCAGCCAGCACTGGCATCAAAAGGAACTTCCAGATTAGGCTGCTGTACTTCCCTTCCCGAGGAAATCCTGGGTTGTCGGCAGGTAATTATTAATGCTCTAAACACTAAACACAAGGAAACGTCAAGCGGCGGGTGCCCCGCGTACATTGCGTGGAATAAAGTGAACAATCAAATGTTAGGCACGTGCAACTCGTGTTTAGAGCGGTCGCGAAAGCGCTCGGCTGCTATAACCACGCCATCGAATGTCCCCGTGTCAACAAAGCGATCGGCGCTCACAAACGTGTGTCCAAAACAACTGCGCATTTGGGTGTAAACTCAATTGAAACGTCTGGAATAAAACTTCTGGCTGTACCATTCACTTCATTTGAATTCTTGGGTAGCAGCGCGCGAGAGGCGAGCCGGATATAATAAACCAATGGTGATTGCTCCTGTACGACCCCGTCGTGTCTCATTCCGTTCACCTTCCTTCCCCTATATGCGGCACTACCGGAATAGAAAGCTCACCTACCGCATTAACATAATCGCCCTTCGGCCAGGCGCAAATATAAACACGTTGTCGAGCAGATCTAGCAGCAGCTGCTCGCATCGGGAGCATGGAGCATGAGCATCGTCTTTCGACACTTGCGAGCTAGGACGTACCGCTTCGAGGCATCATAAGTATGCATATATTTGGGCTATGAGGTAATTATTAACGCAATCGTTATCGCTCGGTGTGAGAACACTTTAAATGCGCTGCTGTATATAAGGTAGGCCCGCAATCACAAGCAAACTGCGCGTGAGTTCCAAAGTAAACAGCTCTCATTTGTCGTCGACACTGGATCCCGTATCGACTTATTTATCTGGTGGCATTGATGCGTTCAGAGACGTTTAAGAAAAGGTAACAGGAAGAACACAGCACGCACATAATCGCGTCGAAACGTCGGCAGTAGTGCGCATACACGCCCAGCACTGGCGGCGGCTTGTGGCCCCCCTACGACGGGTGGCGCCGCTAGCGAGAGATGTTGTCCCTATATCAACCTTCGGGCGGAGTTTCGTGACCAGAAAAGCATTGAAGGACTCTGACCATACGGAAGTGAAATCGGTTGTCATCTTTTTCCGAACACCGTTCTAGCAACGTATTTTTGTCTAGCCTTAAAGTGCTTGAATTAAAGTGATATAGTCGTCTGTTTACGTTGTAAATGCTTTTTTTTCTGCATTCACATTAGTCAGGTATATGTGTATATGTCTCTACATTCAAGGTTTATGTATGTGTGTCTACGGTACGTGTATATATGTATATAGTATATGGTATGTGTACATGTATTGTGGTATATATATATATATATATATATATATATATATATATATATATATATATATATATATATATATATATATGTGTGTGTGTGTATTCGGAGGCATGTACACTTCTGGACAAAGGAATGCGAACACAGAAAAATATGATCCGGAACACACAAAATTGAAAAATACTATTCGTGTAGGCTCAATAATGGCGAGCTATTTCTTTTGCGTGGAAAGGGAGATTTCAAATCTTTGTTATTCTAATTAAGCCACGCGTAAATTTGACTTGCATAAAAAATCGCCCTGTTTGTCTGCTCTGTTCATATGTTTGTGATCGTGTTTTATTTGTCCATGACGGTAGATATGTACGCCTATGTAATGTTCAACAGTTCTTTATTCTTTATTTTTCAACTATGCCACTGTACGTTTTTTAAAGCATTTATGTCACACCACTAATGGCTTTTACAGTTTTAAAGTATTTTGTTCTGTTCGTTTCGCCATTACGTCTACCTTGAATTCTATCTTATTGTAGGGCACTGGTTGTGTTTTTAGTGTGTGTGTTTATGCATTGAACCGGCAACTGTCATTCCGCAAGGCATTGTGGGTACCAGATTAAAAAAAAAGCTGTAGTAGCATTTTCGCCTTTATTGTCTTGCTTATCACTCTCCAAAGAAAATTTATTTCACCGTGGTCTTTCTGAAGCCCTTGACGAATTGAAAAAATTGGCACCGTTAAGGTACAGCAAAGTTTAAAATGTTTATATGAGGATTGCGTCGAAAAAGTTAAGGTACGCCTAATAATTAATGTAGAAGTTGTCAGAAATAACCCACACATTTGAACGAACTATTATGAACTCATTTAGGGCTGCTCTTGTTAGCATTATTGCAGCCATGCACCTTGATTCTGGGTGGCGTTTAGCAATACCTACTAAGAAACCTAATTGTGGATCAGATAGTGGCCCCACCTTGCTGTGGCCTGTCAGACAGCCACATCACCCTGCTTAATTAAGGTGGAATTTGAAGCGCCATTGTGCTAGGCAGCATTTCAGTGAAGGTCTCGCGGGGACAAACTTGGCGCAGTGGCACAACTTTCACCACCTTTACGGATTATCTCTCTCTCCAGATTATAATAAAGGGTCCAGAAGACTGGTTAACGTGTCATGAACGTCAAAACATCCACTGACACAATGAAGTACCCTTTTGTTTTTAAATGCACTCTTTGCCAATTATATCCCCCCCTCCACAGTCCCAACTCTTCAGCCGCGTAACACTCTGCTTTTGAAAAACGATAATAGTTGACGCGCTAGCGCATTTATTCGCTGTAATTGTGCAAAAGCAGATAACTTGCAGAACGAAATATTTGAAATGCCCCCCCCCCCCCCCCAAAAAAAAAACGACAACAAATGTTAAAAGTGAACTAAATAAAAAAACTATCTGATACTCCGTTACCAAAAATGATAAAATCAACAATTCCAGAAAAGCGCCGTGGAAGCTCAAATAAAAAATCGCAAAAACACACTCACTTTGAAAGAAATCGTATTTGGCGGACTAACACATTTCATTGTTAAAATAGCGCAAGCGCACAACAATGTCGAAAAGAAACAGACGAAAACTATAAAAGATAAAAGATGTATAAAAATAAAGTAACCCTATGTATCTGAATACATCTGCCATATCTGGCTATAAAAAATCGCAGTCATGAGAAACGGCGAAAATTATAAACTTAGCTTTGCCTTTTATTGATTCTGTTTATTCCCGTCACTCTAGTGTACTCAATTTGCATAATAGGGCAAACCTTCAGAAACCTAAGCAGCGCATGGTCTGTACCCTAAATTTTCTTTACTATAGAAACTTAAAATTGTTGCAGGAATACTACCTCCAAGGGCCTTTCAAACGCTCAGCCAGAAGACATCATAGTAAGACAATTAGGCAACCAATCAGCTGAATTACTATTCGAAAATTCTCTTCGTTTCCTCGTGCAATTTCTTACTAGAATAAGTTAACTGAACGAACAGTCAACTCGGTATTGTTAGAATTTTCCCCCCCGTATTGAAAATATGTGTTCTGGTTGAATCGTCGTGTTTTAATATTTGAATGCATTACGAATGCATATCCTTGTTCGGACCGCTTTGCGTCTATTACATACTTATGTGTTTTACTTATTTGCGTTGGGCGTTTTTAAACTACGCCAACCAATACTGATGTGTTTTTATGTTCACTCCTGCATGAGCCCGACCAGGCCGTAAAGTACCGGTAAATAAGTAAAATCTTCCCATTACTCCCGTGGGAAAGTCATTAGTAGCCAATTCTCAGATTTCTGCACATGTTTTTGCCTTTTTTGAAGTCTCTCCTACGGACATCTTTGATCTATAGATCTCTCGAACCCGAAGAGAAAGCTACGCTCTAAACAATGAGCATAAGCGCGGCTGATAAACAAATTTCAGCCGCACGTACAAACTCCAACTGCAGAAAAATCCAATGCGTGCATTACTCAAGACACTGGGTATCTTTCTAGTACACTTTCGCCGCTACAAATTTTGTGTCAAGAAGGCAGTATCTGCCTAAGGCATTCAGAAAGTTTTATCGGCCGGAAATATCGGTCGATTCCTGAAAATGTCGTGCTTACAAGTTTTTTGTGCATGACCCGTTGCTTGCAAGCACATTTTGGGGAACAGTTTCGAAGAGGGAAACGCATGTTTTCAGGAATTCAAATGGGTTGGAACGATGCGGGTTCAAATGAGAAGGGCGCTTTGGGAGCGGGTTGTAACGGGAAGGGCGTTTTGGGAACAGGCTGAAAAAGTACTCCCACCTCCCCTCGCGGGAACCCCTGTGTAGATGCGACGCATAGGGGGTTCCGTTGTTTCCGTTAGGTTGATTCTCCCATCGCGTGAAACGTGCCGTGAACCCACTGCCATGGCTATGACGCAACGTGGCGTGGCTATGATGCAACACAATCCAACACAATCCACTTTAATCCAATCCAAGCCAATCCAATCGAATCCAATCCAATGACCCTCGCGAGAGAGGGTTCGCTATCGGAGAGGAGAGGGGGTGAGCGGCGGAGAGCGCAGCTCGCGCGGCGAGGAGAATGGGGGAGGGGTGTGGACGGACAACAACAACGATGGAGGGACAAGGCGAGTGATTGAGATGCATTCGCATCTAAAAGGAAGCAGCGCCCAAACGGGAAGGTCGTTTCGGGAACGGGCGCACACGGGACGGGTCAAGCAAGAAGGGGGTTTCGGGAATGGGTTCAAACGGGAATGGATCAAATGGGAATGGATCAAACGGGAATGGGTCTTTTCGGGCTACACCCGCATTTATTGCCTGTCCAGTGCGTCCATACATACCTAATCCCCGAAGGTGCTTCAAGTGACAGAAGTATGGCCTTGGTACTCTGTCGGGCCGTGGCCGACCCATCTCTGCTCACTGCGCAAGCGCTGACCACACTACTGACGAGTGCAACAAGCAACAAGTGAAATGACCGAACTGCAGTGGACTACAACCTGCCTTCTCACGTGCATGCCCATCATTAAAAAAAAACACAAATGATTCAACTGAAAGTCACTGAGAACCTGACGTTCCCATAAGCGCGCCTGAAGCACGCCTTTCTATCGGGCAAAAATTACGCAGACGCAGAACGCCGGGGGGTGGGGCGTGGTCTGATAGATGCGGGCACCCAGTGCAGCGAGGCTGGCGTGGTCCCGTCGCAGCCCCCCACTCAGCAGCCGAAAGTCGTTTCTGTGGCTTCTGTTGCTGCGCTTCGACCTAGTGCTGGCCCGAAGGACACCAGCACAACTTCTGTCCAGGTCAGCAATGTTGACCTGGCTTCGTCTCAATCTCATGTGCAACAGCTGAAGGCTGCTCCTGTGGCCACTGCTTTTGCTGCTGTGTCCAGTGCTGAGGCTACGGCCTCTAGCACAACCTCTGGTTTCACGACTTGGTTTTACGCTCACAAACCGCGGTTGAGGCCATGGATGTCTGACCAATCACGTCTACTTCTGAGGCATCACAAGAACGCCGCGGTGCAATGGTCGTGGTAAACCGACCAAACCAAAGGCCCTTAAGGTCACTGCATCAGTAACTGGCTCTGCAACCTTACGAACCTGTTGAGAAGGGCTCCCAAAACACGACCTACTAAAGAGTAGCACTTAAAAAAGAAGCAAAAACGACTATTCCTTTTTTGTTGATTCTCATGGCTGCTGAAAATGTTATGCACTGGAATTGTAGGGGGTTGCTATGCAATGTTGACGATATTTATGACATACTCTAATCACAAACCAAAAATATTGTGCCTCCAAGAAACACCTGCACCCACCACAGACAAAACTGCATCCAACCGTCTGGTGGTGTAGCCATAATACTACTAAAATCTGTGGCTTGTCAGTACCTTAAGCTACAGACACCTCTCGAAGCTGTAGCCGTTAGAGCTATAATTTTTGGAAAACTATTCACAGTGTGCTCTATTTACATGCCGCCTGACCATCACCTGTCGAACGTCGATTTTTAAAACCTAATTAATGAGTTACCGGAACCCTACATTATAACCAGTGATTCTAATGCTGAAATCCAATCTGGGGATCTGTGCGAGCCGACGCTCGCGGGCGGCTCATTGAAAGGTTTGCCACGTCGTGCGGTTGTTGCATCTTTAATAAGAAACGCCCCATATATTACAACACCACGCACCATACTTATTCAGCAATTGACCTTGCAGTTGGCTGCGCAATATTACTGCCTGCGCTTGAATGGAACGTAATTAACAAATCCTGTGCCAGTGACCATATTTCGCAAAACTAATAGCTACAAATAGAGCCACCAGATCAGGTTTCAGGGTATCGGCACTCTTTGCTGTCATTGTATGCCGGCGACAGCGGCCATTGGCCCAAACGCGTCACGTGATATTTGTTTACCCCGGTAAACATGCGCGCTGACATTTTGGTGCTTCGGTGTTGCCTCGCACGCGCTCTTCGATAAGTCGTTATTTTCGGAGCAGAGTGCGGGTTTTTAAGCCCCAGACAGAGTAGCGATGCCGTGATACTCTGTACTGGGCTGTTTCAACCGGCGGGAAGGTGGCAAACGCCTGCATCGCTTCCCACTTGGAAAGAACGACCGTGGCCTAACGTAACCGTAAAAAGCGTGGCTCAATTAATTGTTCTAGCGCAACCTAGAGCCACTAAACAAGCGACGCTAGCGTAACCGAGGCTCACGACACCACCATGGCGCGCTGTCTCTAAATCTTCGAAAAGTAAACACAACTGTCATGGTTGCAAAGCGGCGCCTGGATCAATTTCGCCCGTTAATGTCAGCCGCAATAGGGCGCATAAAGCTGGCCACCCTGGCGTCAGGCACCAAATGATTGATTGTAGGGTTTAACGCGCCGACGCAACGCAGGCGATGAGGCGCGCCGTAGTGGAGGGCTCCGGATTAATTTTGACCACCAGGGATCTTTAACGTGCGCCGAAATCTCGTACACACCGGCGTTTTTGCTTTTCGCCTCCATCAGAAAAGCGGCCGCCGCGGCCGGGAATCGAACCCGCGACCTCGTGCTCAGCAGCGCAACGCCTTAGCCACTGAGCCACCGCGGCGGGTCAGGCACCAATTAGGCTGCCGCCGTACGTCAGTGTCGTTACTCTTAAGCGTAGCTTATTCAGTGGCTCTAGCTACAGACAATGACTCTCAAGACACAGAACCCCTTCGAACCTTTAAATTACAAGCAGCTGACTGGAAAAGATGAAAGCGCTCGGCACAGAAAAAACATTCATCTGATACGGGTCAACAACAACGAAAGAAATCGAAGACAGCCGTTTTATTTCGTACTGTGCGATGGGTGTGTAGGTGGCAGCTGGTAGGTGCGTAGCATTACAGACTGTTGATTCGTATAAGCATATCGAAAACTACTCTAGGGAAGCCTAACCATTTTGAATACTTATCGAGGAGCGCTGAGCACTGAACCTATCAAATCAGCTAGAAAAGGCGAGTTACACACGCTCTTCCGAACGATGCTCTAAGAAACTTGTTCTCTTTCTGGCTCCTCGTAAGTTCTAGACTTGTGCAGGAGACAGCTTGAAATTATTTCGAGTTGTCAGAAGCCGAAAAAACGACTGAAGTACTCGAAATACGCTTTTTAATGCACTCAAGAATCAAAACGAGCGATTTCAAGTACATGCATTGCTACCCCTCACAAGCGAAGTGTAGCAGACGACAGCGGCGCTAGTCCCAAAGCTGAAATCAGGAGCCAGGGGGCGCCACTCAAACATGTCACTGCCAATAGCAGAGTGGGCGGAGTTAAAAGTTTAATTTTTGGCATTTCGCTATTTTTCAGCGTCATACTACATCTTTTTAGAAGATACATCCCTTCAGCGCGAGTTCCAATTCCATTTTCATACAACGATGGCCCTCAACAAGTGAGTTTTTGTGACAAGGTTTGCTCATTCTGCATATTTGTTGGGCCAAGTGTTTTAAAAAACTGCTAGGCCTCGACTATATTTTTATTTTGGTTCTGGAAATCGATTCTTTTAGCTAATGCACGTCAGTGCATGGCACTGGGCACCACTGTTCCCCCGAGTCTACAGATGTTTGAGTGAAGAAAAATGCTCTCTTCCTGCTTTTACGAGTTTTTAGAGACGTGATTTTTTTTAATACTGAGGTAGTTCTAGAAAAGCTGCAGTACCTATATAAACAGACTTTTCCTCGCGCCTCAATCCCTGCATCAGAAAAACTACAATCTAAACCTGGCCTTCTTTGACTTAGCGCGTTGTACATTGCCAGTTTCCTTCCTCTAAAAATGGTTAGACAATTTTCTTTGATGGAACCTCCTTGTGTTAGTTCTACATGCATAAAGGACTGTGCCTATTTGGCACTAAAATTTATCATGCTAAAGTGAGCTTGTTCATGGCGACATTATAGTGTTTTATTAAAAACATTCATTATAAATATTACACTTTTCAATATTGTTTCGAGTTACATACAAGTTGCCAAGGTTCTCAGGAAGTTTTATACCCATGTTGTTTGTATGAAGATTTTAGTACCATTACGGTCAGAATAATTTTATGTCTGACGCCAGCTAAACTGCCCGATTTCTTGTTTTGGTCCTCAGTAAAAAGGACGCGTGCCCAGGTTGCCACAAAGTACCTAGTGTCACCGGGCATACGCGAAGAAATCCCCATCCAGCCATGGCCCGGAATCGACGACGACGAGGGCGTGGCTGGCGTACACCCTTCGCGGTCTCCGTTATGGCCATGTCGTCCTCATGTTGTAAATTCATCGCTTCAGCATTCCCTGTGGTTCCTGTCGCCTGTTCTGCCGCCACCTAACAATATGAACATTAATATACACTGACCCAGGCCGAAATAAAGCAGAGTTTGGTATTCATACAAAGATCGTTGTTAATGAGGTTCATGAGGATGTTGTTGTTCGGGCGACTCCGTACAAGATATCGCCTGCTTTTTCAACAAGATTATACATTTATGGCTTTTGTAATCTCAAGTCACCATAAGTAACCTGAAAAGCACGATTCTCTATGACCTAAAATAACTTTGTTTCACTACATCCGCAATTAAATTTTAAGAAAAACTTCCCGCGCCTTCCCGCGAGGGGAACACGAGTAAATGCAGAGCATTGGTGGTCGTTAACGCCGCGTAAAGTCGCGTTAGGGTGGGTAGTTGGGTCGTAGTTGCGTGGGTGTTGGTTTGGGGTAGAGAGCTGAGAGTAAAGTCGCGTTAGGGTGGAGCGAGCGTCAACCAAGGAAGGAAGGAGCAACGCAGTGACTGAAGCACGAGCGACCGCTAGCCGCTTTATATTTGCAGCGCGCGCAGTAGAGGGAGAGCAGTACGGGGGGGGGGGGGGTTAGAGAGCGCGCATGCGCAAGCAGCGGGCGCCCTTCCACGCCTCACCGCGCTGCTATCACGCACCGGCTACGCCAAGACCGCGACGGAGCGAACAGGCTGACTACGACGCATGCGCGCGCCAGCTGCTGTTGAGAGAGAGGAGGGAAGGAGGAGAGGCGCACCTGCTGCGGACGCGGAGCTGTGGACGCCGTCCGACGCAGGAAGAGGGGAGGCTAAGAAACGCTCTGCATTTAAAACCAAACGCCAGCATCGAGCAACTGCGGATAAGCGGACAGTGATCTCGATAGGAACGGACGTCAATCTACGCGGACACTTAATTGAGCGAGGGGGTATTGAGAATTCAGTTGAGTATTCGTGAGTAATACAAAATGGGTACTCATGAATACAAATTGAGTACTCAAGATTATAGATTGAGTACTCATGAGTACAGATTGAGTACCCATGAGTACAGATTGTGTACGGATACTCGTGAGGACAAATGACTGAGCACAAGTGAGTACGATTACAAATGAGTATGTGATGAGTGAGTATGAGTGATTCTGAGAAGACACGAGCTTTTTGAGCCTGAGTTTGTTTGAGTACAGCGTGAATGAAAAAAGCGTTCACTTCACTGCAAGTGTTGCAGATTCCCTTTAATTCGGTCGGCACCAGAATCCCGGGACGCTCGCCGCCGAGTCTGTACACAAAGCAGCCGCGTCGGCGGATTGCCTCGAAAGCGCGTCATCCCTATTTCATATTTGCCGCGCTTTCGAGGCGCTTTTTCAAAGAAAGTGCTACGAGTTGTGCCGCGCCTCCGCCAGATGGCGCCACGGGTCCCGCGACTGAGAGAAGACACAGTGAAACATCACCCTCGCGAGGGGTACGATCAAATGCAGAGCATTTCCGGGGGCGCACGACGTTAAGTAGTTTGCGTTACGTTAACGTTGTTGCACTTGTGGCAACTGCTGACGAGAGAGCGCTCGTCAGCAGTAATTTGAATGAGTCAACGATATAAGGCGCGTTCGTAGTGTCCCATTCTGTGTCGGCTTTGTGGCGCAGTGGGTAGAGCATCATGTACATTGCGTTCTGCCCGCAGGGTCGAGGGATCGAAACCGGGCGCCGGATAGTATTTTGTTTATATAGTAGGGAGGGGTGCGGTGCGGACTACGGACGTCAACGCGGGTGACATCGTGAGTTACTGAAATGATCTGCATTTAAAACATACAAAGATATTTCCCGGCTACCGCCTACGTTATATGCCCTTTAGATGTTGAAGAAGCCACTTCACTGATTACGGCCCCAATTCTTGACTGCCCAGAAAAGCGTTTCAGAGACGGGTGGGCCACGAAACAACCCGAACGCGTTTTGCCTGTCGCAAAATCCCACTCTCAAAATAAACTGGCTATTTCCCCTCGTGCTCAGAATCGCTCCTCTCACATGCGCATGTTAGCAATTGCCCCCTCTCGCGTCTCCCCGACCTCCTCACTCTCCTCAGCGAAAACTAAGGTTGGGTCGGCTTTTGTTGCCGCCAAGACGAACAAAGGGGCAGAGGCTGCCGTGGGGCGCAGAGCGTACAATGCGTGCGCGGGGATGTACAATGAATGCGCCCCTGCTGTACCTGTAGTGGGAATCACTTTCACCGATAAGGTGTCCCTGCCTTTCCCTCCATCTTAAGCCGCGGAAACACAAAAAAACGCAGGCGTCAAAGAGTGACGTGCAGATGAAGAGCAGAATGGCCGAAATAATTACCAACAATAGCGTCAAAAGAAAGGCGGAGTAAAAACAAACATATCATACCATGCCATTGCAACATTGAGGATGAAATGCCGTAATATTTATTTATTTATTTATTTATTTACCTCCCCGCCCGCCCACACTTAGGCCGAGTCGCCATCCTTACGTTATTAGAGTTTCTTTTATTTATTTGTTTATTTATTTAAAGTTCTCGACAACAGCGCAAGGGTCTTCTCGAGTGATGCACTGTGTACATGAATATAAGGCATACAAAAGACAACATAAGGAAGGGAAATCATAATTCAAAAAAAGGTAAAAACAAATGTGTAGATATCAGGGTGTCGAACCGAAAAAAATACCCGTTCGGTAACGGTTCTGGTTCAGGCGAAATCATTTCGTTCCGGTTCAGTTCCGTTTCGACAAAATCACGCACCGAACCGGATCGTGAACCAGATCAATGAATTGAATTATCACTGAAATTAGAAAAAAAACATTCATTAGTTTAAAACAAATGTCAAATCAAAATACAAACAAAAATTCAATTCTACATTCCCCAAGGACAGTGGCGGAATTGCAAAGCAAACTTTAAACAATTACGAGATATTAGAAAAACAGATGAAGTGGCGACGATTTACCGCCTACTCTCTCGCCCAGACTTTATGTTGTCCTAGCGACTATTCATACAGCCACCGCCAAGAGATATGACGGTGGGATATATTTTCTGTCCTTTCCTTTTTTGTTGAAATCACAATCGCCGCTATGGAATCGCCCACTCGATCGGCCCGCGCTGCCGGTTTTGGACGATGTTTGCGTAGGCGCTGTTGCGCCCCAGTTGGCACCACATTCATGGCTAATGTATCATTAGAAAGCAGAAGTCTTCTAGATTCCGAACTCGCTTACCGGTCTATTCCAGCTAATTTGGCTTTAGAAGGAGAAGCCAATTTGCAAGAGAGAAAAATTGTATTTTTGCTTTTTTTGCTTCGGGTGGTGCAAGAATTTGAGAAAACTATGCGACCTAATTACGTGTAGTTTGGTATGTGCATAGAATAGATGTCTACGCAGTTAGTTACGTTGGGAATTTCCGTTTCAGCGAATAGATTTTGTTATACGGCCGTTTGAAAATAGCTAAAATAGCGCAACTTCACTCGCGCTAAACTATTACATGGATTAATGCAGAGCAATGCGTTTTCGTGTGCGCGTTGCCAGCATATATATTTGTATACTGCCGAAATTTCGCTGAATTTCGTTCAGCAGTTTGAAAGTTATTTTGGTCTACATATGGCAGTTTACACGTACACATTGGTTTTCTGGTGCAACTTTTCTGCGTTGCTGCTGAAGACGAAGTTTCAATATTTTTACACGTCAAACTTGAAGACCTCCTTTAGATATTTACGTTCAATTTTTGCGCTGTGATAAATAGAACACGTATAAACTGTTACTGAAATTGGCTGATTTTTATCACGCCGGCCGAAGCGCTCAAACGCGCCTATTTACGTACACACACGGAACTCCTAAAAGTGCGTTACATGGAATATACTTCGATGTCATATCTTTATAACATTACCAAGTAAATGTACAATTAACCCTTTTTTATTCCTCTAGCGACGATTTTACAGCCATAACAGCGTTGAAGTTTTATGTGGCGCCATCCAGTGTCGAAACTGTAAAGCTATTTTGTTACGTTTCAGCTTTCTGCTACCGATGGCGCGGCCAAACGCACTATTCGAGGGAGCCTCAAGGCGGTACATTCAGGCTCCCCAGACTTTTCGCCTCTTCTTTGTCGTGGTGCCGATACTGCCGATAGTCGTTCAGTTTTTGTCGCCACGCCGTGCGGTCTGTGCGAACTTCGGTGGTAGCAAATTTGCTCGGTATCTCTGGGCATTCTGCACCGCCGTTGTCCGGTGGAGTACAGCGGTGCGACGTTTTGTGATCTGCGATGGGTAACACCCGTAAAACGCCAAAACGTTTGATAAGGCGTAAAAATGCATCACAAAGTCGCCGAGCGCAAGTGAGAGCGGCAGCAGCTTCCTAATGCAAGTAAGGATTTTCTTTTTGTGTTCATTTCACGCAATCTCGCGCTAACGCGCTCCGAGTGTTATTTCTGTTCAGCCTTTGTTGTGTTCTGGCGGAATATGTGGGTCCGCATGACGGTTCGCATGTGTTGGGGATGTGAAACAGCGCGCTTAGTTCTTACCACGATTTTGACCGGCGTGGGGCTGCTAGTTTTACCTTTAAATGCTAAAAGCTCTGGGTGGTTTGTTATTCGGAGCCTAGCCGCCGCTTGCTGCCACCGCTTGCACTTTTATTCGCGGCCCCTTCCCATTGCATGTGGCCCGGCCACCAATGCCTGGCCGTAAAAATGCAGAAGGTAGCCATATATGGCTGGCGTCTCGCTGGCGTCGTGAAATCCCCCCCCCCTACCCGTCGTGAACTAACCGGGCTCGCTCGCCGGCGCGCGCCCCGGCGTGCCCTGAAAACTCTCCGTCGTCGCTGGCGTAGCCGTAACATCTAGGCGTCGTGAAATAGCCGTACTCGGTCCTGCAGTGCCCGTAAAAGCTACGCGTTGTGAAATAGTCGTACTTACGCCTCTGCTTACGGACGTTGTAGTTGGGTGTTGAAATCTTGCCGAGCTCTGTTTTTTTTTTTTTTTGCCGGATTTAGAACTTTTGTAATAACTATACTTCACGCCCGCCTTACAACTCAGTTGGCTAGAGCAGTCGATTTTGGTTTTACCCAACCGGCTGAACCGCTACGGCTCACTGAAGCCAAGGCCGACGCAGCCAACGCTAGGGTTACGTCCGATAATCTGTAATTATTATAAGTGACTATGGCTGCACAAAGCTAGTCTATAATTTTTTTTGTAACCATTTACTTTTGATGAATCAACTTTAACTTTCAAGCGGTTTTGCCTTTGATGAATCAACTTTAAAACAAGCGGTTTTGCCTTTGCATAAATATCAAGAAAGACTGTTTTCTGTTCATGTTGCCAAGCAGGCTTGGGGTAGCAGCTTGGAGTTCCTTCCGTACTTAGCTAGAGGTAGTCCGACCATTTATAATTACTAAATAGTGATTACGAATTAACAACGACCCTGGCGGTGTGAGGAAGCGGTGTGTTCGGTTGGATAAACATCAACAGATTGCTCTCACGGAGAGTTGCGTTCCTCCTGAACAGAACTTTAGTGACAGCTGCCGTTCCGCAACATTAGCATTCCTTATCGTTCCGTCTGGACGGAACGCTAGACAATGCCTTTTTTGTAGTGCTCTTTTGTTCACCTTATCCATAAGCTCCTCCTTTCTTTATCTGGGAACTAGGCGATACAGGTTTTCTGCCCAATTATGGGGTTGCGTCTGGGGTTTTATGTCAATTTGAGCCCCTTCTTAGTGGGTTATGTTGGGATACATGAGCAAAAAAAAACCGATACACCAACATGTAGGTGGTAGAATTATTACAGCTTGCCGCATATTTACCCACTAAAAAATGCGCTCAAACCAACTGTGGGCAGTACGAACTCCTGCTAGTTCTCGTTATGTAATTTGTTCAATTGCCTTGGTGTCATTCTGTAGCTGGCTGGAAGAGTCAATAGCTGCATATGCTTCTACCATCCTGAGGCAGACGCTATCAGTATACAAGAGCAGTTATAGGTGTTTTCACACTATGTCCTTTGTAATTGCTCATCTCCAGAGGCAAGCACCCCACGAATAGTTAGAAAGTGGAGGAGTGTCACATGGTTTATGACTCCCACTTTTTAGGAACTATGCGCACATCACTAGCGCGTATTTGCATATTTGCACATTAGCGCGTATTTGCACACTAGCGCGTATTTGCGCCGACTAGGTACCAGCTAGTCGGCGACAGCATGCTGACGAGGCTGGCGGTGCAAACTTCAGGCTTGCCTCGTCGCGCAATAGGTGAGACTGGTGGCAGTTCTATCACTCGGCTACAAAGCTGAGCTGCTAATAGAGAGTTTAGCATAGCGGCTCCCGTACGCTACGCTAAGTTTAGCGGGTCCCGACTGCGCATGCGCGCGCGGGGCGAGGTGCGGAACGAATGTGCGCATTCCTTCCGCGGAGCGGGCGCCCATGCCTTGCTGAGACTGCGACGAATTTGTTCGGGTGAAGGGGGATCTCTTTTCCCTCTCCGCGCGCGCATGCGCAGTAGGGTCCCGCTACCCGCTAAACCTAGCGTAGCGTACGGGAGCCGCTATGCTAAAAATCTCTAATAAGTGTGTAAGCGTTGCGTGTTGCTGACCGCCTGAATTTTCTTTCGCACCCAGAGAGCCCAACGCTTGTACCGGGTTGCCGTGCGCGGAGGCTGATTAGTTGCCTGAGAAACCTCCGCCACATGGAGCCCAGGGTCGTCCTGATGATCGGCACCAACGACCTGCGTCTGGTATGCACAACAGATGCAATTCTGCCTCTGAGCTAAGGGTATGCTCAGAATTTCTGCATCAACACTGCCATTTTCATTCTTCTTTTTTTCACAGGCCAGAACCATGGACGACGCGTACCAATTGATTGCGGATTTGGAGGTCGTATTGGCGCTGTTACTCGGACGCGGATGTGGTGTTGTCGTGATGACGCTGCCGCCGGTGGCTCGCGCTGCGCGGTCCAGCTCCCACTGGCGAATTCTGAATGCCGTGAACGCGTGGATCCTCGGTCTGACTATGGGTACTATGTCTCTCTTTACGACAGTTTGCGGCAGAGAATAACCTGTTCGTTGCGCTACTTTCACGCAGACGGAGTTGTTGCTCTTGAAATCCATCGCCTCTTTGTGCTGGGCAGACGTCGTGTCCGCTATTGCCTGTACGAGCGGTAAGTTGTCCCGGCTACATTGGTTGTAGTGTAATCAACACTGACACATTTACAGGCGGATGGGGTCGGACCGGCGGCTGGACATGGTGCACTGGAACGAAGAGGCGATGGGTCGTGTGACGATGGTGCTGAGGGACGTGATCGGCGCCTGAACACACCCCCCTCCTCCTCTCAAAAAAAAAAAAAAAAAAAAAGAAACGGATAAGTATCAGTTGCACTGCTTTCAAAAGAACTCGATTATTTCGCAATCTGTTCATACGTAATTTCACACCGACCATACATTTAGGCCCAAATTTTAAAACCTTCCTTACCTTACCCCATTTCCTCACCTTACTGAAGGAACCCTTCATGCTCCCTTACAGTGAGGCGACCTTGCAGCTCCGATTCTCATTTTTAAAGCCTCCCTCAACCTTCCTTACCAAAGGGCGCCCTTACTCCCGTCAAGGAAGACATTCGTGCACATGGGTGCGAGGGTAAGCGCAATTTGTTCTTAAAATGTGCCTTCATTAGCCGTGATAGGCATGTAATTTGTCGTGTTTTACATTTATACGGGCATATATATTTAATGTTTGCTTATTGCGCAGTTCTTTAAACAAGTTGTACCGGTCGGTTACTGCAGTTGCTTGTAAGTCAAATCTAGTCTGGCAACAGTCTCACGTTGATTTTTGTCAACATCGCATTTAGCGTCGAAACGTGCGAGCCAACGTTTTGTGCGAGCGTTGCGCCAGTATAACCATGCCCGGGAAAGTGTATTACACAGAAGAAAAAAAAAGAACTTCTCCAAGAACTGGTACGAAAATACAAAAACTTTGTAGAGTGCAACAAGAGCAACGCCATGTCGCTGCACGCGAAACCTGAAGTGTGGAAGCGACTTTGCGACGAATACAACAGCATGCCCAACGTGTGCCCGCGTGATGTAAAACAACTCCGCGTCATAAGCGTTTCCTCTTCGTTGCGTTTGGTAGCCGACGTACTTTGGGAACAGGCGCAAGCACACCGCCTGCGTAACTACCCAGAGCCCATCGCTGACTGTGGGCTGTGAAACGTTGACGAGGTTGCTTCTCAAAATCACGCGATTCCCAAATTAGATGCGCAAACCCTACCCTCTAAACAACCGCTGACACACACACGCGCGCAAAAAAAAAAAAAAAAAAAAAAACTCACCCCGCCGGGAATTGAACCCCCAACTTCAGCGCACGGGCGCGACGCGCGAGAACACTGCGCCACTGCCCAAATGGTGCTTCGTTGCGAAATAGCCTGGGTAATAGATGGAGGCCCATCTTTCCATGTCATACGTCGGTGTTTACTAGCTGGTTTACACAATTCCTGGCTGGTAAACTGAAATTTCTTAAATATCGCTTGCACAGCAACGTTCCCCGAAGTCCCCACAATAGCTTATCGCCATCAACTCCGCTGCTTCGCGAAAGCGCTCGCAATAATGTGTGTGCACGGCTGCCGGCTGTGACTGCGATTTCCCACTGCGGGGATAGTGCTTGCTGTACTTTGGTTTTACGTTTCACATGAAAAACCTTGGCCGATGTTGATGCCTTATTACCCAAATTACCCTACGTAACTCTTCTTCTGCACGAAACTGACCTTACATTTTCTACAGGCGAGCCGATCGCACAGGCATTTGCAGGTTGCAGCTCCGGGGTAGCGGCGTCGCCGAAGAGCACGGCCGAAGCCTCGAACGCCAAAATACGGATTGCATTAGCGCTAGTGTTGAGTTGTATGGGCTTCGTGGACGTTACAGAGTTTATTACACTCCAGAAACTATCAAAATAGAGCCGCATTCATTGCGGCACGAATTTTGTCGGGGAGCAGTTTTCGCTTCTCGGTCGATTCCCGACGACGCGTCCGGCGACCGGTCGGACGACCGGTCGCCGGACGCGTCGGTCAACTCGGTCAACCCGGCGCGGTCGGTCAACTCGGCAGTTGGCCGATGGTTTGGCGACTCGTCGGCGTCGCCGTCGCGTCGTCGTCGCCGTCGTGTCGGTCTAGTGGGAACGCGCCTTAACGAGGCGTGTGCCAAGTGCTGCGGAGAAGTGTGCGTCCAGTTGAAAGAGCGGGGTAAGGTCGCATCAAGGTAGCCCGCGAGCGACCTTGCAGTAAGGAGACATCAAGGGAGCGTTTCGTAAGGAAGCCTCAGTAGGGAACGTTCCAAAATTGAACTAAGGCCTCCTTGCGAGTTCTAAGGCGACCTTAGTAAGGTAAGGAAGGTTTTAAAATTTGGGCCTTAGGACTCAATTTCCGTTGCAAAAGCACGCAGACTCGAAATTTGTTTGTTTATTTTATCCTTTACCTAGTGATTTTTTTTTTCAATTTCACTTCTATGTCCTTTTTCCCCTTCAAGGTATGCATAAACTTCCTTAGTACGTAGAAAAAATATTTTTATAGCTGAACTAAGTGTCCTGACCGCCATTTCACCATTTCGTTTTGCTGGCCGCATCCGGCATGATTATTTCAAGCGTAGTTATAAATAATCAAAATTAGTCCCGAGAACACCCCATTGTATTGACGAAACATTCCCGTGATATTTTATAACGCGCGTTTTGCTATTGCAGTAGCATCACTGCCCCATTGCAGGTTAGCTTGGCTCTTCTTATAGATCATTTGTTTTTGCTCATAGCGTGCACATATCTCACCCATTCTTTTTTTACCTTTTTTACAGCGGAGTTCGGCCACGGCCAACTCCCACCGGGAAGCAAGGGTGGGTTGAAAAGCAATTTCCTGCGATCTCCTGCGCTTGCCTGTGGGAGCTGAAGCCGCTAAGCGACGTATATGCTGAAGCTGATATGGTCTTCGCACTTCGCCCCCCCCCCCCCCCCTCTCATACCACCAGCTGCAATATTTATGTTGGAGGCTAAATAAATATTTCCTCTGACTCGGCGTGCTATGCTCAGTTTCATCCGGTGTAAAGCCGTGATTACAGTGCAAAGCATGTGGGCTGAAAGGTCCTACGAAATGTTGACTGCCGCAGTGAGATGTTGGTTATATTTTCGAGGCGATCACGTTGGATGCCACAAAGACATGTGATGTCGGAAAAAAAATTTCGAACAGTAGCACCAGGATAAATTCAACAGCGCACCTGTCGCTTCCTTTGACCGGACAAAATGCTTTCGGCATCTTTTGACCTCTATCTTGAACATGCACGGTGAATTACGTTTGGTGCCGGAAGGCAAGAATAGAAGACAGGCCATCTGATACTTGCGCATATGGCGCAGTCTATTATATTTGCAGTATTATGTATGTAATACGATAAAAAAACTTTTGTGCCAGACTTAGCTTGCAACCCATACTAGGGTCCAAAGGTGTTCTGATTCCGGCTAAAGTTGCCATGACATCAACACAGAGGACATTATTGCACAGCTGGAAAGACGAGGATAGAAGGAAATACGCAAGGCCCGTGCCGACGATTTAGCGGTGGTTCATTGAGAAAAACCGCCAGAAATATATCAAGAGACGCCGATAATTTTCACAATATCTCTTTCTTCATTCCTTTACACCGAGCTTTCTTTCTGCTCTTTTAGTAATGTGCGCTGGCAATCTTGGCAACATATGTATTGCTCATTCGTCCAACGTTTCACCCCAACAACAGTGAAACGTTTAGTTGATTATTCTGTTTTATTTGTGCTACGCGCGGTTACAGAGCAAAAGCTCTTCAGCGCGATTTCGGAGGCCGAGCGCTGAGCAACTCGCGGCGAGAAAGAAGGCAGGGCCAATCCAGCTACCCCCCCCGTGCACGGCGGTGAACAGAATCGGTTGGTCATGGTTCAGGTTCGGACAAAAGGAGCGTCTCCCCTCGCGAATCGCAGGCGGAGGGGAGGAGACGCCGGTACGGGGAACATCGCACCCGGAAAGCCTGTGCCGGTATTTTCGTCCGCCACGGGTGGGTGGTGTAGTCTGGTGGCAAACTCTGGACTAATTCCAACACAAGTTTGGTTCATTCAAAAGATTGTCTCGTTAGAATCATACTGACACCACTTTTAACGTAAACTTCGCTCAAATAAGCTACATAATTAGGAAAAACGGGAATGGTCATGCGACCCACCAGCTCATTTCCCGCAACAGAACCTGTGATGTCACATGGGCTAAGCTCTGCGATTGGCGGAGGCTGGCAGAAGCAGACGCAAATTAGGTAGAGCTTACAAACTAGACGAACGAGCGATTTGCGCTTAAATTTAGGGCACATTCTTTACAAAGCAATAGGAATGATGGGACAAACAGTGGAAGTTACGAAAGCACATGTAAACATAGAAGTACTGATGCGTTCTGCTGTTCGTACTGCGCACAGCATGCTTTGGTTTAGCTGCACAGCACTATGGGGCTTGGGGTTGTCTCAGACGACACTGGCCGATTGACGCAAGCAACGGTGTCTTACGTGACCCCATTTGTCGAGCGAGCACTGTTTCAGGGAACGAATATTTTCTCCCAGAACAAAAACAAGCCAGGTTTAAATGCGGGCAAAAACAAACCAAACGCTTGCCACGGTATGGTGGCGCCATCTAGGTTACGGAACGTAAAGAAACGCGGGAACAAACCAACACCGCTTCAGGGTGGAGACAACCTTTGAACGGTCCCGTGCCGCCGCAATTGGGCCAACGGGCTCAACGCGTTATTCTTTTCGTTTCCCACGAGACCTAGCAACGCGAAACAGACAATATGATTCAAACTTCTTCAGTAAACCACGTTGCGGCGATAATTTTAGCGCGGTTTTGACACAATGACTTGCTTCGGCGGCGAGCGAGCAACCGAACATGGCGGCGCCAGCGTTACGTGTCTCTACCCTGTACGGCGGATGCGTGAATGAAGGTACTCTAGGCTGCAGAGCGGTCGGTTCCCGTGATGTCACTTGGGACCACGAAAACGCACGATTGAGCGGGAAAATCAAAATTTTAACCTAAATTGTTTAATTTCTCAGTGAATAAAGCACCGTTTGTATCCGGACAAGCGCTGGGGGCACTATAAAACACGAAATCTTTCGAATAAAACCAACTTGCATTTTCTCTTCATGGCTCCTTTAACCTTGAAGCCTTAAATTTAGGCCTGCGTACTGACGCGTTCAAATACCAGCGCTTAATACCAACGGCGCACATTTTTTATATTTGTAACAAAACAGAAAAATCCTACAACAGGCACATAAATACTACCAATGAATTAGATTATTTGGTAACACTAAATAATTTGTTAGCTGTCACCTTTGCGAATGTGTTAGCCACACTTTTGTTAAAAGTAAGCTTTAGTTAACGCTCTGACCACTGCAATTCCTTTTGCGATAGCTATACCGGATGAGTGCATTACAATCAGGATGTCATCGTACCGCCTGACCCCCGGCCATCGTTACGTGTGCTACATTGCGGAATCTTATACAGATTATGCTGTTACAAAACGAAAGTTAAATTTGACGCGCGGAGCATGAGATTGGACTTACAGTCGAACACGGATATATCGAACTACGAGGGGATCACGAAATAGTTCGATATATCGATAATTCGAAATATGAAATATGCCCATTTGAAGCGTATCTTGAAACTCCGCACATCACTGAGAGCTTTTCAAAGTCGCTACAAGCGGTACCTTACCGATTTGTTCCTCAGAGCACGGTAAATTCAAAGCCACACCGCTGCGATAACGACAATTTAACACAAAAAAAATCTGTAAGCTTCGCTTGCTTCTTCTTCTGCGTCATAAGGCTGTTCTCAATCCAAAGTGTTCCGTTTTTCCGTGATCATGGCTCCGAAACGAGGGCCGTGGACAAAAACACGTAACATGGCACATGGGTCCCCCTGCGCGATCAACCACTGAAAACCGCTCCAGCATGCAAAAAAATGCCAGAAACCGAGCGCGGCAGGAGAAGTCACCATCCTCATCACATCCACGCCATCAGGAGAAGCGCACTTGCAGGGGCACTTGGAGCGCAGCGTTCGATATATCGAATGTGCCCGTGATCGAGAGTTCGATATACGCGTACAACAGCTCTATACTTTTGCAAGGGATTTCCAAGGGGGTGTTCAGACAGTTCGATATAGACAATAATTCGATATATCCGTGTTCGATATATCCGTGTCCGACTGTATTTGGGTAGACGCTCTTTAATTCGTCCACAGCAGTATTCCCCTCCAGAATTAGTAGCACTAGAAGTAATGTAACGAGTTGGGCAGTCAGTACAAGTGCACCTTCGAAAAAAAAGCAGATCTGAAAGCTACAAAACTGCCGAACTAGCAGAAAAGATTATCGCTGGGCGAATGAGACAGTGTGAGGTACCGGCCTGCCTTTCTGCACGCGTCATCTGCTTTATTACTGTTTCTGCTTCCAAGACAAGGTCGAGGGCTGCAGATTCTTGCCAAGGCATTAAGTGCGCACCTTAACAGTTTTCCCTGACATATCTGTTGTTATTTGTATCTGTAAAAAACGAAACTTGTCCACTGTACTGTCCTCAAAAACTGACCACGGAACTCACTTCCTTCGCATTGATGACAGGTTTGGTTGTGAAAGGCAGGGCAAAGAAAAGTATAGAGCAATATCCACGTTTTGGTGCTTTTTTTACATATTCGGTTTTACTTACGTTTTGTATAATATTTTAAAACAACGTGATTCGCCTTTTCCTTTTTATTGTTTTCCGTGTAAACACATTTAAAAAAAACTGGCGCATTTGATGCCCCGTGCTATATCTATGTTCCGAGGTGCAGCTGATGTTGCAGGTCAGCAGACTAACCACGATATTAAACGTGGATGAAAATCTCGATACACGGACGTTCTCGATTTCCATCTACTTCAGAAAAACGGTCGTTGGGAAGGGCGGTGGAGGCCACTTGTGGTCACCAGCAAACGGCTTAGCCACTGAGCAGCTCCTGCGGTCACACTTGTCAAGTATTACAAATTTGCAGCTGTCGGACCTTTTAAACAAATTATTAAATGCAAAACGTTTGCAGACATCGGGTGTGGGCTTTCGCTGTTGCGCAGTGGAGCACTCCTGCAGCCTGATTGCTCCAATAAAGTCCCAGCTAGGGAAGGGCAAAGTCGTTTTATATCCCCTGCAAGCTGCCGAGAATGACATTTCGTTTGGTCAGCTTGCACTACTCTCGCGCTTCCAGCAGCAACAGACCATTGCTACATTGCAGCTCATTCATTTCCCCTGTTGTTACATAGAGCGTGATAGTGCTCAGTTGTCTGGAGGGGAAAATGCGCGAGCGGGTACGAAGTTGACGGTACGTGAAAGAAAAAACAAGGCCTGAATTGCATTGACTCTGCAATATCAACAACGGAGAGTCGAACCGTTTCGGCATGAGCCGGTAACCGTTATTTCTTTTTTCGGTTCAGTTCCGGTTCAGGTGCAGCGTGCTCAAAAAATAACGGTTCGGATTTGGGTTTTGTTCCGGCAACAATACCGGTTCAGTTCCGGTTTTCGGTTCAGTTCGGTTCCGCTTCGACACCCTGGTAGATATATACAAAACAGGCGAATGAACAAGGAAGGCAAAACATTTTCTGAACAACAAGAGCTCGGAGGTCGTGCGTAGAGTATGCACTAATGAGCACAAACAAGCATAAACAAGGCGAGGCTGTTGGCGCAGAAACAAAAGAACAGAGGGAGAAGTATAACATGTGCATTCAAAAAGTCAAGTTTTTCAATGAGCGTTTAAAAAGAACAATGTCGTTGCAAAAAAAAATTGATAGAAAATAAAAACAGTCTGTTGTAGGCATGTTGGCATCGGTTAGCTGGCGCCTGGCTCAGCGCTCTGTCAACATGAAAGCAGCCTTGCGGCCGCAGTGGTCTGCTTGGCACTCGCAGGTGAACAGAGCTTACAAGGCAAGGGCATTCAAACTTGGAATGAATGCAGTTAAAAAGAAAAACCAGGTCACCCCTGGAACGCCTAATAGATAGCTCATCAAGATTGAGGAGCTTGAGAAGCACCCCGTGCTGGTAACAACTCATTGGTGAGCAACGGTAAAATACGGTTCTAGTGAAGCGCTTCTGAATACTTTCTAGGCCAAGAGACGACGACGGGCGTGCAGAATTCCAAATAGCCCTGGCAAAGTCGAGCTCCGGTAAAATTAGGGTGTGGTAGAAGGGGACGCATGATCGGTCGGTGAATTTACTGGTGGCCCGGGAAATTACGCCAAGCGTTCAGACACAGGAGTTGGTCAGGTGGTTCACGTGTGAGTTGAAAATTATAGTTTTGCGTCCATCCTTACACCCAAGTCACGCACTACAGGAGCGCGTTTTACGGGTACACCAAGCAGAGGGTATGGGAAAATGAGCGGGCAGTCTTGCGAGTAATGATATCAAAATAGTTTTGGAAAGATACAGCTTTAAATAGTTGCTGTCGCACCATGCCGAAACTGCGTTGATGTCATTTTGCAGCGGGACGCGATCGTCCGGTGAAGAAACCGCGCGATAGAGCTTCATATCAACGGCATACTGAGAGCGTATAGTGCCTAATAACCGGGTGGATGTCATTAACGAAAATTTTAACGAGAAGAGGGCCGAGTGTCGAACCTTGAGGTACCCCTGATGGTTCCCAGACAGTTTATCAAACGCCGTTTTATCGAACGCCGTTTTATCGAACCACCCACGTCCGTTTTATAGAAAGTGTGGTTTTGCGGCTTTCATTTTAATTTTCTGGGTTTACTTTGTTTAACTGGCCATCGCATTAACCTAACCTGCAGCCAGCTTGATTCTACATTGTCTCTGCCGTGCATTACCTACAAAAACCCGCCTATATATGTTCACGCGTCTTGTGTTTTCAAGATCGCCTTTGTTTTATGCGAATTTTTTTTTTTGCGCCTTCAATGATTGCACTCAAGCATATATGTCCCCCTCGCGTATATTACACAACTTGCCACTATAGGAGCAACCCTAACCCCGTGCGCAATATTTCATAAATGTGTATCTGTGTACTTAGGTTGGTGATGCCAAATATATCCCTTGCGCCATGGTTCATCAACACGTGATCCGAATTCTTGCCCTCCCCCAACTTTTCTAGTCACGTGGTTCGCACACGACTTCTAACCGGACCTTGTGATGACATTGTTTGCACCTAGGGAAATATCGTGCCAAGAACTTCCGAAATATTAGTGTTATATGAATGGAACTGGGGAAAGGGGGGGGGGGGGTCCGACAGTGAAAGTGAGGCCCCAACAGAGGTCGTGGAGTCTAGGAGGACTCGTCACAAGTAAACCTGCCACAGCCAACTTGTCATAGGTGAACTCGTCAAGTAGGACAACTCGAATAGGCCAGCTCGCACTAGGGAAAGTCGTAAACTACGACAACTGACATTCCTTCACAATTTACGTTTTAAGTGCGAATGCACTTTATAAGCGACCCCAAACCATCCACCGCCGGCGGCGTCGGCGGCGGCGGCGGCGTCGGCGGCGTCCGCAGTGCTCCTCTATATTTAAAAAAGAAACAGCATCCGGCGCCAGGTTTCGATCCGAGGACTTTGCGGGCCGCAGCCCGACGCTCTACCGAATAAGCCACGGACGCGACGCTGATATCGGTGTCAGTAACGCGCCTTATATCTTTAACGCATTCAAACTACGTCGTCAGCGGCGTGCGTTGGCGACTCAGCGGCGTTATAGCGGCTTGATAACTGCGTGGTGTACACGTGATACTACAAACCCGATGGAAGAGATGGAAGAGAAGGCGGCGAGGCGGTGGGCTGCGGGGGCCGAGCGCAAGCGCCGCAAGCGGGCCGACAACCGTGCATTCGCACTTTCACATTCTCCCCCTCGGGGAAATGCGGGGGAATTTTTTTGTTAATCACGCTCAAATATACAGGATTTCGCTTAATTATCTGCTGATGCGTAAACGTTCTTACGCCCCTCATTTGATTCCCCGACCTTAACACGCCAGACCAGACAGCGAAGTTTGTTGGTTTTTTGTGTGCTTTGGTAAGCTAATCGCATGAGGCCATATTAGGTTTTGTGTGTTCATTCTCAACTGTTTTTCAATTTCACATTTTTATTTCCAAGTAATCGTGTGACGGCGCTGTATTGAGTGACCTTTACGATTTCTCTATTATTGGTGTTTACTATTTTGATCTTGCCGCTTTTTATGCCTTATGATAAAAACTAAAAGAGTAGGCGCTGAAAACCCCAGACATGCTGGGGTGCAACGAGATGGGGAGAGATGAAAATGAACCAACCCGTAGTACGGTGACTATTTTCGTAACCAACTTTTTCTCGTTTGTTCTAAGCAAGGCATCGAGAACAGTAGGACAAGGCTTGGTAACCTGTTAGCAACTGAACTCAGTGCACATTAAGAATTAGGAAGGCAGAAATCGGGGGAGACTTTTGCTAGCGCTCCAGTTAGGTTTCTGACATTGGACCTTCAAGCGCCAAGAAGTGCCTCACTTATGCAGAACATACGAGGCAAAATAATTAGATTGTGTGTCGACACAAAAGCAGTGTATACAGAAAAGTACGAAGCATATCGAGGCATATTCTAGTCTATGCGTCACAATGCCGTGATATGATTCGGATAGTAGGGGTGACTAGAGACAGAAGTAGATTCGTTATGGCAATAACAGCTGAATATGGACAGAACAAAACAAAACGTGGAGGCAAATTTCGCTCATGACAAAAACAAAATGCACGCGGGAAATAAAAGACAACTAGTGCAAAGACTACAAATTCTGTTCAATAGGCTCGCTGCGGAGACGAGATTTGCAAAATTACATAGCGAGGAGGAAACTAAAAAACCTACTGGAAATTTTGTTACACGAAAAGGCCGGGAAAAACACTTTCGATAAAACGGCTTCGATAGAACGTCCGTCGATAAAATGGCGTTCGATAAACTGTCCGGATCCCACCCCTGATATCGCAAAAGGCCGGAAGGTGGCGGCCTTCATAACAGACAATATTAGACCTGCCTTTTAAATAACCGCCGAACCAATGACAGAGCTCACTGGATAGGCCGTATGCGGACAATTTGCGAAGCAGTAATATGGGGCAGTCACAGCAATGACTTGAACGGAAACGGACTCGGTCTAAAAGTGTCACCTGCGCCATGAACATTATTGACTGATTGAAATTTTATTGGATCAAGGAGGGCGTGTGCCGTACGGTGGGGAGAGGGGATGCAAGCAAGGGATTGAAGAATATTTAAAAAAATTGTATTAACAAGCTTTGCTCACCAGAGAAACAAAACGCGAGGAGGAAAAAAATTGCCGCCAAATAAACAAGCTCGCTGTCCAGACAAAACTTTGCTCTTTACAGAAACATGCTATAGAGCAGGGTGAAAAAAAGAAGAATTACTGCAAATTTTATTAACATAAAATGATGGGAGAAGCTTTTTCGATAAAACGGTGTTCGATGAACTGCCCGGACTACCTAGGGGTTTTAAGTTAATCCATACCTCGCTCAGGAATTGTTTCCGAGCGTAACGTTCTCACATTTTAAAATAGATCGTGGGCTGTTCTCAGACAGTTTATCGAACGCCGCTTTTTCGAACGCCGCTTTTTCGAACGCCGTGTTATCGAACGCCGTTTTATCGAACGCCGTTTTATCGAACGCCGTTTTATCGACCGTAGTTTTATCGACCGTAGTTTTATCGACCGTAGTTTTATCGACCGTAGTTTTATCGAGCCACCTACGACCGTTTTATCGAAAAAGGGGCTTTGCGGCTTTCATTGTAATTTTCTGGGTTTATTTTGTTTAACTGGCCGCCGCATTAACCTAGCCTCCAGTTAGCTTCATTCTACATTGTCTCTGCCGTGCATAACATACAAAAACCTGCCTATATATGTTGACGCGTCCTTCACGTGTTCTCGATCACCTTTTCTTTATTATATTTTTAATTTTTTGCGTCTTTATTGATTGCACTCAAGCATGTATTTCCCCTTGTTTATAATACAGAATTATCCACTATAGTAGGAACACTGACCCCGTGCGCAATGTTCCTAGATATGTACCGGTGTTTAGTTTGGTGTTGCCAAATATATTCCTTGCGCCGTGGTTCATCATTACGTGATCCAAAGTCTTGTCCTCTCCCGATTTTTCTAGTCACGTGTTGTACGCGACTCCTATTCGTACCATGCGGTCACATTGTATCTGGAGAAATATCGTGCCAAGAACTTCGGAAAGATTAGTGCTATATGAATGGAACAGGGGAGGTTCCAACAGTGAAAGCGAGGCCCTAGTAGAAGTGGTGGAGTCTAGGACAACTCTTCACAAGCGAACCCATCACAGTCAACTCGTCATAGGCGAACTCGTCAAGTTGGGCAAGTGGTCATAGGTCATCTCGCACTAGGGAATCTCGTAACCTAGCACAACTGGCCCATCCCTTCACGATTTGCGTGTTTTGTTAATCATGCTCACATAAAAATACAGGATTTCGTATAATTCCTTACTTTTGCGTCAACGCTCTTACGCCCGGCATCCGATTCACCAACCTTACGTTTCCTTGGTGACCTTGAATAGCAAGCCAGACCAGACAACGCATTTTGTTGGTGTTTTGTGTGCTTTGTTCAGATAATCGCACGGGCAATATTAGATTTTGTTTGTTCGTTCTCAATTTGTCTGTTTTACATTTTTATTTTTAGGTAATCGGGCGACGGCTCTTTTTTTAGTACACCTTCACGATTTCTCTATTTTTGGCGTTTACTACTTTTATCTTACCTTTTTTATGCCTTATGATAAATAGGTAAAAGAGTACGGGCTAAAAACCCGATATGCTAGGGTGCAACCAGGGGGGGGGGGGGGAAGAGATATAAACGAACCAATCTGTAGTATGGTGACTAATTTAGTAACTAACTTTTTTCTCGTAAGTGTTAAATAAGGCATGGAGAACAGTAGGACAAGGCTTGGTAACCTCTTAGTAACGTAACTCAGTGCCCATTAAGAATTAGGCAGAAATCGGGAGAGACTTTGGCTAGCGTTCCAGTTAGGTTTTTGACATTGGACTCACAAGCACCAAGACGTGCCTTACTTACGTAGAAATACGCGGCGAAATAATTAGATTATATTAGATACAAAAGCGGTGTATACAAAAAAGTTCGAAGAATATCGAGGCATTCTAGTCCTTACTCCACAATGCCGTGATATGCTTCGAATTAGAGGGTGAAATAGAGATACAAGGGGATTTGTTATGGCAGTACCACCTGCGCAATGAACAGAACAAAATTTGTGGAGACAAATTTCGCGGATCACAAAAAGAAAATGCACGAAGGAAATAAAAGACAAGTAGTGCAAAGACTACAAATTCTGTTCAATAGACTTGCTGTGGAAAGATTTGGAAATTACATAGCGAAGAGGAAACTAAAAAATGTACTGCAAGTTTTGTTACATAAAAATGCCGGGAAAAACACTTTCGATAAAACGGCATTCCATAAAACGGCTTCGATGAAACGGCGTTCGATAAACTGTCCGGACACCATCGTGGACACATTCGACAAAGACCGAAGTTATTTAATACTACGAAGAGATATTTAAGCTCGAGTCACCTGACTGTTTAGGTGACTTCCAATGGCAGTTCTCGTTAAACAGCCTCAAATCAGTCTAGGAAGGCTGACGAAGAGGGGTCTAGGACATTTCGGTGCAGGAAATTTCGGTGCAGGACGTTTCGGTGCAGGACGTTTCGGTGCGGACATTTGGGTGCGCGGACATTTGGGTGCGCGGACATTTGGGTGCGCGGACATTTGGGTGCGCGGACATTTCGGTGCGCAAACTTTTAGGCCACCGATATATCCGGTGCTTGCCTGTTTGAGACAACCTTTATAGTTTTATTTCGGCTTAACGTGGCTGTGGACAATAATCTGGAGCAGTATTTTATTTTTTGATTGATGCCATGTTTGATTTTTGCCAGGTATTTTTAAAAATGCGATATTTATATATCTTCGTTCAATACCTCGTCCTGGGGACACCTGTTATGCAGCCGACAGATTGAATTCTTCGGCACGCGTTTTTTTCTTTTTCATTTACAACAGGCTGTTAATTTATATTCGCTCTTTTTTGTGGCATTCAATTCAGCTAAAACAATTAATTGGTGTTTACGATGGTCTAACGCCTTCTTTATGTAATTTTTAAAATTACATGCACTCAAAACATATTACATGCACACTCTCAATAGCCAAAAAAACACATATGGTCGCCCCCCAAAATGAAGCAAATCTTATGAAGAGTACTACGTAGGCTGCAGAGTGTCACGCTAAAATGAATTTGCAAACACTGTTCCAGCCAACTTTTTTTTCTTAGGGACACGTCTAGGATATTTTCGGGGAGGAAGAACGGGCCCTTTTAGAAAACAGCCGCAGCTTCTATATCTCCTCAATGCTGATTAAGCGGATACGCGTTGTGCACCCATTCTGATCGGGAAAACCAACCTTCGTTTTATCTTTACATGCTTACAATCACCTCATTTTAGTTCTTTGTCCTAGCAGCCCCCCACGCCTGCCGCTAAGCTTCAATCTCGACCAGATTTCTTTTTTCAGTCATAAAATATTTTCGGTTTCGCCTGAAAATCTTACAGGCCTGGCGGAGTTCACGGTCTCCGAAGCGTCATCCCAGTGATGCATGAAAAAGCTTTACATTCAGATTACAAAACGTCTATGATATGCAACAAAAAGCCACCGAAAAAAGCCGCTGAGGACACAATGGCCAGTATCGTTGGCTCCTGTCGTTCCCATCGAGGAACAAGCTTGCTGGCTTCACCTTTCCGTGGGGCGCGTTCTAGCGTCACTAAATAAAGGCTTTAGTGACGCTTATTTAGGGACGCTAGCGCGTTCATACCGACATACCGACGGCGCCCCTCTCCAGGAATCGCTTTTACTTCGCCTTCGGTCGCCCCATTGGCAATTAACTCTTCAAGTCGCGCATATCATGGACACACCAGACTAGTGTCACTAGTGTCACTAAACAATGGGAGAAAAGAGTGCCCATACTCTAAAACCGTATTTAGTGACACTACACCAGCACCAGACATACCTCGCTTGCTTCTATTATAAGAAGAAACAAATTGAATAGGCTGGCTTGACGGGAGCTGCGACAGTCGTCTTCAAGTCATCGACATCCAGTTTACACATTGGAAAAACAAGTGACATGCCTCTCTCCCTCTACAAGGTGGCTGGTAGTTGGTAGTGCTCAGCGCCCCCCCCCCCCCCCAACCCCCCCACTCCTTTGGCAACGCCACTGTAAGTGCGATCGTTGGTTAGTTTTTAAGTAGAACCAACACTGAATGCAGCGAATACGAGATTCTAAGAGAAAATAATGGAAAAAGAATGCACACACGCTTAACCTAGCTCGTTTCCTTCCCGTCATATTTCTTCCCTTGCATATTTACTTCTTCCTGCCATACTTTGTTGGTTGATCGCCTTAGTTTTATTAGGAAAACGACGATGTCTCAATTTCTCAAAAAGAAAGTCGTTCTCATAGCCTACCCAATCCGTGCTAACTCTTGGACGACGGGTACCGCCAACGAGAATGCCCGCGCAAAGAAAAGTTCAGGGGGTCATGTGAAAAACTTCCCAACACGACTCCGAAAACACCAAAACGTTCTGCGATGTGCGGCTTATACTGCAGCGAACATTACTGAACACTCCCCTTCCCTCTTTCATCTTTGGAAAAGGGTATGTGATTGCCACTAAGACGAATTACCTCGAAAGAGCCCCCGTGAAAGATTCTCCTGAGGCGACGCCTTGACGCCTCTGTGTCTACGGCACTTTAAAGGCGGGTGTTTTCACAAAGAACGGTGGGTGCTGGCACAAGGCAGGAAATCACGTGAAAATCTCGAACACGTTGAACCAGACGCCGTGCTAACCGCGTTGCCCTTTGTTTGATGCAAAGCAGATTCCCTCCGCTTTATCTGGCTACGCTTTACGTGTTCGAAGGGGTGAACAGAAGCGTAAACGGCAGCGGCGGCTAAGAAAGCAAGTTGACACACTGCGCATACTGGTCTGAACGAAAATATGAGCCGCGCGGGCTATTAAGATTCGAATGACACCGGGGCTTCTCGTCAACAAAGAAAGGAGGGAGTGCTCCCCGCTTGTTACGATTATATGCCCTCAGATCGAGACAAAATGAGGGTAATTTTACTGGCTCGAAGGTGGCACGCACAAGGCGGCAGCGGCGACAAAGAAAGCAAATTCACACAGTGCGCAGGACGGGAGCCCATTCTATTTTTTTGCGCGTTTTTTGATGTAGGTGAGAAAACTGTATATATATGGCGACTTGATAGGCTACTCCAGGGTCTCAAGGGCAGCTCCACCCGAGATGGACGTCGAATTCATAAAAACACAGAAGGGCAAGGACGCATTAGTGTTCGAAGACTACAAATATTGCCTTCAGCGAAAGAATTTAAATGGGACGTCAGCATGACGATGTTCAAAATACTGGACACGCAACTGCAGGGCAGCTGTTTTAGTGGATGAAGGAAGAGTAAAGTCAAAGACACAAGGTAAGCTCATTATGTTTTGCTAATTTTCGTGTTGCTATTGGTGTTTTAACAGTAGATCTCGTTTAAATCTTGAGTGGAAATGTGCGATGCTTACTTGTAGAAGTTTGTCTATGTACGCAATTTTATCAGCCAGAAACAGTGCAGAAAATATCCACATATCCGATTTAATGCGGCGCAAGGAGGCATGGTTTAAAAATTGATTGAAAAGCTAGGCAGATTGACTTGTAACAAACCAGTTTGTGTGTTATAACACGCGTGAAAATATATTCAGTTTTTCGCAGAAGTGCGCGGAGAAGTTAGGGGCCATGGAGGAAAGAATACTCAGGAAAGGCCCCTAGCATCCCAATACATTGCAAAAAGTGTGGAGGAAGTGACGTCATTTTTCTTGAGCCCATGGACAATGTTGCTTACTTGTTTGCAACTGCGGTGGCCAAACCTGGGCGAATAGAACGCACAAATTTTTAAGGCGCTCGGTATGTGGCTGCCTCGCTACGCTTGCAAACCAGCGCAGTCGCTACGACAAACGTTTTTAGATTAGGCCCGTTTGAAACCTCCGCCGTCGGAGGCGGCCTTAACTCGTACCCCGGCCGCAGCGGCGCTTACGTCGCGTCGACATCGGCGGAGCGAGCCGCTGCCGCCGCCGCCGGCAACCTGCCGGGAAAATCCCCTTCGCTCAGCGTTGGCGAGAGCCACAGTTCGTTCTTTGCTCACTTTGTGTTTCTTCGTGGTGAAGTGAAGTGATATTTATCGCTGCTGAGACGTAGCGCGCAAAGACCGCAGTGCTGTACGACCCCAAACAATGCTCCCGTCGTCTCCGTTCGCCATCCCGCGAGCCTGTTGCTATGACGACGACAAACGCTACTTTGCCAGGCTTAAGAGCTGAAAAATCGTCCTTCTATCTCAAAAACAAAGACCGTTTTTCGATTGAAACTTTGGGTGAAGGTTAGAATGGGCAAATTGAAGGCTAAATCCACATGACATCGCACCGAGGAATTAGCGACGAAGCTGTTTTCGCTTCGAAGCGGGAGGGCAGGGCGACGCCATGTTAGTCAAATCAAACCGGAGACAGCAAAGGATGATGGGATAGAGGGCTGGGCTCAGTGGGCTCAAGTCATGGCGGGACTCGGCTTCACAAATGTGTCGTCAGGGCCTCTCCTAACCCCTTCTTTCCTCCATGTTAGGGGCCAATAAATACAATGAACTATGGAAGAACGTTGCTAATGATGTTCGACTGCCATGTGTCATTCTTTTTGTAATGATAATGGCTGACGCAGCCTTATGGATTACATACGCTGCTCCATCTATGAGCTCTCTCCTACTTAAAAAATGTGGATCGGGATTTCGTGTAATAAAAGGGCATTGGTAGAACTGGAAGCACAGGGAAACAGAGGCACAGAATAATGGTACTTGTAATCGGCATCAAGCAAGCGAAAACCCCCAATGCTTTTCGAACAAGATATTGCAGTGATGCCTGTTGCACAAAAAGTTACGGAGGAGCTGTAGAACTGCTCAAAAAAAATTTTTTACAGCCTCCTGTGCCAAACCTCTCTAGGGCACGCAGACAGACAGGAATAGTGAAGCGAAAGATGAATCAGTCGAGACAATACAGAAGACGTTTCGCATACTTTGTGGCGTCAGTACTCCTTATTCGGTCTTCGGTTGCCACAGCGCTTTCTTTGGGGCTGAAACCAGAAACCTTTTTTCGGAGGGTGTCATGGGTTGTCGGAAAAGGAAAAAAAATTACGGAGGAAGTTACAACACGCCCCCCCCCCCCCCCCCCCCCCATCATAAGCACGTCCCTGGCTGAGATGAAACTGGTTTGTCGCAGGACGTTTGGTCATGTGCTAGCAGAGCGTTGCGTGACAGTGCTATTAATGCCCCCGTTGGAGTTATTTGCTATGTCACCTTGTGACCTTATTGACAGGCCTTAGACTTCGACGGAATGATAGACGCGATTTTATAAAGTGAGTAGTCTAGCGGTGTTGTATAGTTGCAACACGTAATGAAAATAAGACGGGTTAATGTACATCACTATCTCGGGAATATGCAATTCCCGCTTTCTGCCCCATTGTCTCATGATAAGGTTGTATGCAACATAGGTGTATGCAAAGTTAGGTGTATGCAAAATGGCCCTGTTCGGTAATGGGATTTGAGCCTACAATTTAATTTTTGTTTTTCTTTTTGCACGACATAATTTTTAGTGTTTTTGCAATGACAGATCCACGTTATCTCAATCTCAATTCTGACACGGAATTAGCAACCACAAAGAGAGGCAGTGCTGTGATTTTTCACGGCGGATAATCGCATTGAGGTTACTAAATCAATGCTGCACGGAGCCTGTGGACATCAAAAATGTTTGCAAGACCAAAGTTTCAATGTCGCTTCATAGACTGTTTTACAAGTCTCATCGAAAGCCATTGCACTAGTGTTTATTGAGAAAACTGCTCCATACGCAGAACTTTTAATGCAGAATATTTCATGCAGCAGTCATAAATTTCAGCGAGTGAGTGAGGGTGGATTGCCATTTATTGGTTTTTACGGAATCTCACAGTTTGAACCTCTCGAAACAAGCTAACACAAATGTACGAAGGGCTTTAAGAAGTAGCAGTACCAGTAATAAACATTTTTACTGGGATAGTAATCGAGAAATAATGGGCTTCAAATTTATTCTCGCACCTCTATCAAACGATTTTCGGTGTCACGAAATAACGATGCATGATTCAATGAACCAAACAGTCTATTACGAGTCTGCCTATGACGAACCGCGATGTGATGAATGGCCCCACGCTCGCATCTTTACGTCCTGTTTACCAGCGGAGTATAAAACTGTGCCGCGAATGAACCGTGTGGCGCCTCATGCTATGACGATTGTTCTGTTACGAGCAGGTGACGAACGGCTATTCTCACCACAGACTACTGTTTACTCTGTTTAAAATAGACGCAAGTTATTGGTTTTCGTTATAAAAACAATACCATTTATCAAAACCCTTACAGAGCACAACCACCCCCCTGACAGCGAAGAGCTGAATGAGTGCCGATTCAAGAAATCGCTCAAGGAGACAGCCAGGCAGCATCCGAACATGCCGGCCCCGGAAATTTACAACCAAGAGATGCTGGGCCTGGTGGGCCAGGTAAATTTCACTTCTACCTATTCAGCATGGTTACATGTTTCTAGGCACCGTACATCAGCCAACCAAGCTGCAAAGCTATGCGAATGAAAACTCGCGATAATTGAATCATGATGAGGCCGTTTTCGCCGAGGAAGTTTTATGAATTAAGACTTTAATAGCCGCTTTATTAAGTGTCAGATTCAGCCGTCAAATACGCGCTACGTTTTGTGAAGATTTTGTTAATTAAGCTGGTGAAGATACCTATTCGCTGTATAACCACGATTTTTTAGCGTTAAAAACTTCAGGATCTGGCAGTTTCCTTGAAATGTGTGCTGGTGTAATTCTATAATACGAGATTAAAGGCCTTGGTCGGGATAAAAACTGCATGGTTAATCATATAAACGCTCACGAACCAGTGGAGCAGTCATAGTTTTAAGCACGTATGACAATGTTTTTAGGGTATACGTAACGGTGCCTCGTCGTAACTACAGTCGAGGGCAGGGAATACAATGAAACGGATTCAATTTGAAGACCAAAAGCTCTGCAAGCTGCGGTAACCGGTTCACTGCAATTTTTTAAGCTTCCATACAGCTGCGGGTTCGAAATTTTACCGAAACTCATTATTAGCATAAAATTGTGTATGCAAATTGGCAAAAACATATTAAAATTTTTTTTTTCATTTTTTGTGCTTCACGTTGTATGCTTTATACGGTGATAGCAATATTGTGAAGCCCTAACAACCAAGAATCTACCTGACCTTAACTTGCACCACTGCAACTATGCAAAAACTAGTACGACCAATTAGAGGCGTAAAGTGTAGCTGTGCGTGTTGGTTTTGGAATGTTGCAGCTGCATGAAACAAGTGCTTCAGGTTTATAAAGACCAGATGAATATTTAGGCTGCAGATGAGGTTGCTCCTTCAATCTTTTTTATAGCGGCTTTGTCCTTTCATTCTAGGTTGAGGATGATGCCTTAGGCGCCTTGCCTACCTACCAGTCTGTGGGGTCCACACTTTACCGTGAGAAAGGACGACTGCAGCCCGGACTGCCGATGAATGTGGCAGAGATCAACATGGGACAGCGCCACAAACAAACTTTGGACGGGAGAGACTTTCTGCTCTTTGACGTTACAGTTTTTGTCGATGGAACTTTTTTTTCATGCCCCTCCCTCTTCTATCAACTGCTTACAGTGAGTGTCGTCCTTGAGGGAGTATAAGCCTTAACGTGGCTTATTTTCTCCTTCCCGGTAAATCCAGAGAAATATACGTCACCGCTTTACAGAAGTTTGATGAAGCCCTAAGGGCCTGCGGTCGCTCTTCACAACTAAAAATTGCAAGGAGCGACTACGAGCTCGCCCTCATACAGGCTCTTCTGTATGTATTTCCCGGAACCAGGCATAGAGGATGCCATTTTCACTTTGCTCAGGCTGTGTGGCGTAAAGTCCAAAGCCTTGGGCTTGCCAAGCCTTGTCAGGAAGATTCACACGTGAAAATGTTTGTGCGGCAGAGCATCAGCTTGGGATTTGTTCCACCAACGTTCGTGAGGGTCGCATGGCGCACACGGAAATCATCAGCCCCAACAGCCACAGGAGTTTCCGAATTGTCACTCTACTTCGAAGACACATGGCTCACTGGAAACTACGACATCAGCGAGTGGAACCACTACCAGAATGATGGAGCCCGCACAAATAACTTGAAGGAGGCCTGGCACTGGTAACGTATTTTGTGGATGTGACAAATTTTCCTTGAACCTCTCATCACTTCATCAAATTTGAAATTTGATCCTGTGCTTCAATGATTTCAGAAAACTGAACAACGTCCTCGGCAAAGCACACCCCAACATTTACAGCTTTGTGAATGTCCTACAGAGGGATGAGGCCCTCAGCCGATCCACCATACTACAAGTGTTGGGTGGCGGACAAACCCGGAAGCGGCAGAAGAAGTGGGAGCGAAAGGACGACAATATTCGCAAGCTAGAGCAGCGTCTCAGCAATGGGCAACTCAACCTCACCGGCTACCTGAAAGCCGTCCAGCGCTTCTGCGGGATATGAAATCCGCGTTTTGTGTCTTGTACATAGTATGCTAACAAATAAATATATTGTAATGTCTGTTCTGTAACCGTTATGGCTGTGGCTGGGCTTAAGTTACGTACTCTAAGCCATGGGTATTTACGCTAACAGCCTGGGTAGGGTTGCCAGTGGCTCCAATTCTTAATGCCTAGCATTTTTTGCCGAGTCCCCCAACACAGCAGGACCGTGTAACGCCCGGCATTTGCACAAAAATCCATAATTCGTAAAAGTAGCCCTTTGATTTGTTATAATAACGTGAGTGGACATTACTGGTCCAAAGGAATTTTGATAAACCAAAAAATACACTAAATAGCAAAAATAGAAATTTTACAGAAGTCAACCAACGAAATCAGAAACATGCATCTGACTCATCTCCTCCAAAAGAACAAAGAATACACTAGAAAAAAATGCAGAAAAAGGACGTCGTAAATACGAGAAAAAATTGCAAAAATGAACAAACCATGCAATCTCCTGCCTTTCCACAAAACTGCACAATTGTCGGAAGAACAAAAAAAAACTTTTATTCCTACAATAGCGTGAATAGAGATATTCGGGCGAAAATAACTTTGAATATCCAAACAACACAAAAAATAGAAAAATAAATACTACAAAAACGACCAAACAAAATAGAAATCCGCATCTTATAGATCCTCTACAAAAACAAACTACAAACTAAACAAGCCTTCAAAGAAATGATAAAAACGTATAATAATCGCGAAACCAACCAAAGCTGCAGTACTCCTTGGATCTGTGTATAAATTGACAATGTAAAGGAACTTAATCGCTACAGTGTGGTACATTTTCATCATGGGCGAAAGTAATCAAAATGATGCTCAGAAACAATGAAATAAACTAAGGCATTTGGCTACTCACAGCCAAAACTTGCTACGTAAAATGCTACGCAATGTTATGCAATACTTGAATGTCTGCAGGTTTTTTCCGCAATGTTTTTCATTTTATTTTTTTTTTGCCGCAACATGTTCTCTTAAGTCAGGGAACAAACTCACATCAGTGAGCGGGCCGTAGTCACGAAATTTAGTCCCGCACAGCGAAGAAGGTTGAAGCGAAGGGGGATGGGGTTAACAAAATGTCGGCTCACGCTGCCATTTAAAAAACAAGTCCTTTCCCACATTTTCTAAATATGCCGGGACATTTCTGAATGGAATTGTGCGTAAAGATTCGATAAACGTGTTAACAGCGATCTTCAGGATGACTAAAAGCTGGAAGCCGATTCTGAAATATAAAATAATTTTTCCCCGGTGATGCTCCAACACATGGCGACCGCCTTGGGGGCGCACTAAAAAATGGAAATAAACAAGGAGGCTCTTGAGCGGGCCTAGCCGCAGAAGAAAGGTCTGCGGGCCACATGCAGCCCCTGGGCCGCGTGTTTGAGACCTCGGTCTTAAGTTATACGCTTTTTGTCAAAAATAAGGATAGTTCGCAATCCTTTAACAGCGAAGCTGTTGTAGCTAGCCGTTATGTGTTGCGTGTGAAGCGTAACCCGTTAAAAATACGAAATAAAATGCCGAGCGCGCGGCCTACATAATCGTCAAAGCGACAGCGGTCAAGATGCGAAAGGTTACCGCCTTTTCTTGTGTCGCAAAAGCAGGCGGCGTATCTTTTGGGGATTTTACGAAGCTGGCTCACGTGCTTTTTGGTTTATGGAGAGCAGCCGGAGGTATGCGCAGGGAGAAGGAGCTTTGTGTTCTGTCGTTTTATGTGGCAAAATGTGAGAATGCTTAGCCAGTGTACTTTTGTTGGTTTGCTGTGCATTCAGGTCGACCGGGCGGTCTCAGCAAAAGGCGGCTGAGCGCACAGTAGTGAGAAGAGTTTCGACGTAATATTGTCTCTCGGAGGACGTGCACACGGGTATTACGGCTTTTCGATGTTTGGAGCGGGCATCGTTAGTTCGTTAAAGTTACAGCGGTCAATATGCGAAAGGTTACCGTCTTTTCTTGTGTCGCAAAAGCAGGTGGCGTATCTTTTGAGATTTTACGAAGCTGGCTCACGTGCTTTTCGTTTATGGAGAGCCGGGAGTCTTAAGCAGGGAAAAGGATCATCGCCAAGAATGCCCGCTAGAGTTTGAAAGAAGCACACCCCGCCAGTGAGTCTACTGAGTTTGGCTTGCCGAACTGGGATCTCGCGGTTCAATTTGACACGAGGCAGCCAGCGGCGTCTCTTCGTCTAGAAAAGGGATTAGCAAGCGACTTTCTCATTGTGTCAGCGCGCGTGGTGACAAAAGCGATGCGGGAAGCGAGGACAGAGCAGGATGTTACCCGCGGGAAGACGGCTCTCGACATTACTGCTTTGTGCAGGTGACGCCCGCTGAAGGTAATGGCTTGACCGCTCAGCGCAGTCAGGGACTTACTGTGGCAGGTATTTTTGTTTTGGCTTGTTGGTTGCGGTAACTTGTGAAAGGGGAAACGTACTATGTGATCCAAGGGAGAGAGAGTGTGTTCGGTCACCTGACCGCGTGTGTGGACGCATTTAGGATTGTTTCTTGTAGCCAATCAGTGGTCATATGTGAATAATTTTGAAAAGGGTTTTCGCTCGTTTTCGAACTACCCCTTTGGAGGCGCGGTTTTGGGGATCAATACCATAGTGTCGGGTTTTCGTGTTTAGCTCGTCTTTCAGCACCAATCAAATTAACTGCATATTTGAATCTGGAAACGCTGCTTATATAACTACGCAGGCCATTTCTGAAAGGTATATGTGATCGAAAGGAACATGTCAGGCCGCAAGTATGCGAGTGGCGCATCCAAGAGAAGACTAAAGATAGAGCGAGAAGAGAGTAGTAAAAAGCTGCCAAAGTTGACTAATTACTTCAAAAGTTTCACTGAGTCGTCGCCGAGGGAGGATGAGGTAGCGCGATCGGCAGAATGCGCGAAGAGTGACTTCGAAGCGCCTTCAACTTCAAGCTCTATCGGCCATGTTGGAGATTCTGTCGAGGAAGACAGTGCATTTGAGATGCCTTCTGCGCTTCGTTCATTGTGTGAACGTGAGCCACAGACAGAAGAGAACTCCTCTACCGCCAGCGTCGAGCAACTGTCCCAGCATCCCTTGCAGCTGCAGGGGCCTCATGGGCCGGAGTGTCCGACAAGCTGCATAGATGGTCTGCAAACAACAACCCAGATGCCCGAGGCGGCCCGTGAAACTGAACATCGGAACCTCCTTCAGTTACCGCAGACCAGTGCCCCGGACAAACTCCACGAAGTCCCGAGGTAGGATTTGCCCGCATTGACAGCGATCCGGCCATGCGGCCCGCACATATCTCCGGGAAATTTCAATTCCTCTGCGCTGAGAAGGGCCAACGGTATTTTCAAAATCGTTCAGAATGTTTTCCTGCTTTAGAGAGACAATACACGGGCCAGAAACGGTACCTGTATTCCTAACTTTTTTGAAAAAGGTCGCAAATGGGGAGTCATTTGAGCGACACTGACTTCTGTACTCGCAGTCGAAAGGATGCTTGTATTGCTTCTTGTGTAAATTGTTCTCGGCATCAAACAGTCGCACCTCTTTTGCTACCCATGGCTTTTTCGACTAGAAAAAGGCGGAAGTAAAAACGAGACCGAATGAAGATAGCCTTGAGCACGGAAATTCTGTGGTTGCTTGGCTAGCCCGGTCTGCTGCTGCAGAAACTATCGACAAAGGACTGGCTGAGCAATTTGTCACTCAGAAAGCTTACTGGAGAGAGGTGCTAAAGCGCATCGTGGCAGTTATAAAGCTGCTGGCAGAGCGAGGGCTGGCGCTGAGAGGCAGTGATGATTTATTTGGTTCCCCCAGAAACGGTAACTTCTTAGAAATCCTTGAGGTGATCGCAGAGTTTGACCCGTTCCTAAGTGATCATATTGCGCGCCATGGAAACAAGGTTAAAGGTCACCCTTCCTATCTTTCCAAATCGATCTGCGATGAGTTTGTTGACATGATGGGGCAGACGGTCAGAAAGCGCGTTTTTGATGACGCACAGCGAGCTAAATATTATTCGTTAATTGTAGATTCGACACCCGACATTGCCCATGTGGACCAGCTATCTGTTGCGCTTCGGTACTGCTTGGAAGAGAATGTGCATGAGAGATTCCTCGGATTTGTTCCCATCGAATCGCATACTGGTGAGTATCTGGCCTCGACCATGTTATGTCTTCTTGATGAAAACGGTATTTCTCTTGACAACTGCAGGGGTCAGTGATATGACAATGCAAGCAACATGTCAGGGAAATACAAGGGCCTACAAGCTCACATAAAGGATAAAAACCCGTTGGCGGTTTATGTGCCGTGCTGTGCCAACTCGTTAAACTTAGTTGGAGCGTGGAGCGTGGACTGCTCTGTTGAAGCAGTGAAGTTCTTCAGCCTAACGCAGAAGCTATAGGTTTTCTTTTCTGCATCACCGAAGCGCTGGAGCTGCTTTCTCAATAGCCTCGACCATGGGGGACAACCTTCTGTTTTGAAAAGCCTGTCAAACACTAGGTGGTCACGGCATGCAGATTCGTGCAAACAAATTGTCGCCAATTTCCCACTCATCAAGACTTGTCGGCATACACTGGCGTACGGGGAGGCAGAAACTTGGGACACCTGCATTGAAGCCCAGTCTCTTCTAGAGACGCTTTCCAAGCTGGAAACGGCATTCATGGCAACATAGTGGCATGAGGTTTTGGAGCGGTTCGACAAGGCGAATGTTGCCCTCGAGAAAAGTGGTCTAGACCTGTCAACGGCTGTAAATTTGACGAGTTCTTGAGAAGCGTTCGTGAGGTCCCTGCGATCCCAATTTCAAGCTTTTGAGGAAAGGCCAAATGCATTGAGTGTAAATAGGAGTTATCAGTGTGAACGCACTCGATCCATTTCAGCGGAAGACAACAGGACATGTGGCAGCAAAAAGTTCGAAATAGAGACGTTCAATGTAATTATCGACAACCTGAGCACAGCATTACAGGCAAGAAAATCTGCGTACACTATTCTCTGCGAGAGATTCCAGTGTTTAGCGCTTGTCAGGGAAGCTCATGGTTATGTCGATTTATTTAACCAAGCAAGTGGATTAGTGGAAGCTTACAAAGACGATCTCGACTCGACTTTTCCCCCTGAAGTAGTCCTGTTCTTTCACTACCTGGAGAGTTTCAGCTGCCATGATAGGCGCGCGAGCAGTCTGCTAAAACTGCTAGAGGAAAAAGGCATTGTATGCGTTTTTCCAAATGTCTCCATCGCTCTTAGGTTATACCTAACCATTCCTGCAACTAACTGCGAGACTGGGCGTTCCTTTTCAAAACTGTCTTTGATTAAAAATTGCTTGCGATCCACTGTCGGGGAGAGGAAGCTGAATTCCTCATCCATCATGTCAATAGAAAAAGACCTCTTGAGAGACATTTCTTTTCATGAGGCCATTAATGACTTTGCGAGTTTGAAAAGCCGCAAGATGCCATTTTAAATGTTGCGTTTGTTCAAGCGTCCATTATTTCTGGTTTTTCTGGCTTACTTGTTTAAGATTAAATTTTAAATGTTATATTTTTCATGGTTTAACTTATATAGTTCTAGTATATCTCGCTTGATTGGTTTTGGTCAATGTGCTGCGGGAGGGATGTCGCTCTGTTCCCATTTTCTCACGAGTGATGTAGTGAAGAAGAAGAAGAAAGTAGCGTTATTTCCTTAAGTAAAAGTAACCCCTAGTGAAGAGCTCCCGAAATAGTCAACCGGGCCATCTCTCCGCATTCAATCAATGCCCTTTGCGCTTCCGCACTGGAGTCGGCGAGCCTCAAGAAGGTGTAGCATTGGATATGGGTGAAGTTTGGGGTTCTGTGTGCCCGTCCAGTTAGAGAGTATGATAAATGCTGGGGTTGTCATCGCAGCTCGGGACACCTGGGGGTCCTGGTAATGGATGGAATTGGTGCGTGAGTTGCACAGTGGTTAGCATCTTTGCCTGAATCTGCCTTAGTAAATGCAGGAGTTGTCGGCGTGTGAGTGTTTTGTTAGTGCTGGGTACTTCTCTGTTTTGAACGGTTGTCCGTAGCGGGTGTCCGGTGTTTACTGCTTCATTTCACGATTGCTGTGCATGCTCAGGCGCCCGGTGGTTTAACGCTTGGGAGAGCGCGTGTGCGCCCTAATTTAGGTGGGGCTTAGGTATCCAATCCAGGTCACCTTGTAGCACGTTTGGAATGTAGCGAGGACCTTGTTGAGTATTTTTGAGACATTTCTGTGTATTTTGTTGCTTGCGGAGAAGTTGTCGGCGTGCGGCCTGCGATTTTCATTGTATTTATGTCGACAGTGAGTTGGACATCATTGCTTTGCGCTGCTGTATTGAAATGCAAATAATGCCTAAAAACTGAAATCATTGTGTTTGATTCGACGGTTATTTCTGGGTTCAAAGGGCGAGGCTGTACCTACGTTTTCGCTGATGTCTTTTTTGCGTTTATAACTTGATGCTTGACTGCTGAATAAAATGTTTCTTGTTTTCAAGAATTTTTTTTTTCTGTGTTCTGGCCAATTCTGCGTGCCACACCAGCAATTCGATTAACTCTGAATTTGTGATGAACTGACTATTGAACCAAACCAGCGTGTACTTCAGGTAAAACCGTCAAATATTAATAGAAATCACGCTCACAAATTACTCTCTCGAAGCAGCCGGACCAATAAAAGTGATGTGCATTTTATATCACTTACTAGCGAACGTAAAATTTAAGCTAAAAAAAACACGAAAAAAAGATAGCATTCTTGTCATTATTGGGGCCCGATGGACTATGTTAGCCGCGGGCCCTGAACTTTTAATACGGCACTGTACGCAGACCATGGTGGAATGAAGACTGCAGACGTGCACGAACAGAACAATGCGTGGGGACGCTTACGCCGCTATCCTACGACCGAGAACCTGCTCAACATTTAACGGGCAAAAGCCATAGAAAAGCGTACGCGTCGTACGGCAAAAAATGAGAGTTCGACAAGGTTTATATCATCTATAAAATCTTATACAGTTTGTAGGAAAGCTTGGACTAGAATAAAGAAACTCCGAAAGAAAGAAAGAAAGAAAGAAAGAAAGAAAGAAAAGAAAAAGTCTCTGACTCTGGGACCTCCTTCTGAAATGTTCTACTGTACACATTCTTGTTGTAACACAAAATGAAATAAATTCATTTTCAAAATTCAAATTAAAAAAACTAAAAGGCTACCAGACCCATCCTATTCCCCTTGTAAGTAGTGTAGGTAACACTGTAAAAGATCAAGCAGATGCTCTTGGGAAAAACTTTGAACATGTATTCAGTTCTTCACATTATACAAGAACATTTTTTCAGCACAAGAAGACAGCTCAGCGTCAGCCCCTACGCGTGAAACAGCTAGCGTTCGAATGTGGGATACAATGCCCCATTAACATGCTTGAATTGAGTGCACTCACGACATGTGGTAAGTCAGCCCCTGGAGCGGATAGAATAAGCTATGACATGATTAGACACCTACACAGTGAAATTCCCAATGCAATTTTAAACTTTAACATATTTTAACAAAATATGGCAAACAAGTCACTTTCCAAGAACATAGAAAGAGGCTATATTGTACCACAACTTAAAGAAGGAAAAGAGTCGTGTCTTGCTGCCAGTACAGTCCTATCCCCTTGACTAGCTGTTTATGTAAGCTACCAGGCACACATAATTTCAAGCTATATCCACTTCCAGCAATTGAATTTTTTCCAAGCCCTCCCCCCCCCCCCTCCCCCCCCCCCTGCCCGCCCCCCGTTTAGCGACGCCACTGAAAGTGCGATCGTTCGTTATTTTTTAAGTATAAAAGACGCCGAATGCAATGAACCCGAAAATGATAGGGGAAAGAGTAAATACGGAATGCACACGCGCTTTAGCTAGCTCGTTTCATTTTCTTTTTCTTTTTTTTGTGGTTTGGCCGCGGGGGGGGGGTGTGAATGGAGATAGGAATATATATATATATATATATATATATATATATATATATATATATATATATATATATATATATATATCAGTGTGTCGAACCGAAAAAAATACCGGTTCGGTTACGGTTCTGGTTCAGGCGAAATCATTTCGTTCCGGTTCAGTTCCGGTTCGACAAAATCACATACCGAACCGGTTCGCGAACCGGTTCGGGAGCTTGAACCGGTTCGCGAACCGGTTCGATAACTTGAATTATCCCTGAAATTAAAAAAAAACCATTTCGTAGTTTCAAACGACAGTCAAATCAAAATATAAACAAAAATTCAAAATGCTGCTGTTCCCCAAGGGCAGTGGCGCAATTTCAAAGCAAACTTAAACAATTACCAGATATTACAAAAGCAGGTGAAGTGGCGACGATTTACCACCTACTTTCTCACCCAGACTTTATGTTGTCCTAGCGACTATTCATAATATTTTCCGCACTTTCCTTTTTTGTTGAAATTGCAATCGTCGCTATGGAATCGCTCATCACGCTAACCTTGAATCCTTAAATTTAGGCCTGCGTACTGGCGCGTTCAAATACCAGCGCTTAATACCAATGGCGCACATTCTTTATATTTGTAACAAAACAGAAAAATTCTACTACAGGCACATAAATAGTACCAATGAATTAGATTATTTGGTAACGGTGAATAATTTGTTAGCTGTCACCTTATCGAATGTGTTAGCCACACTTTTGTTAAAAGTAAGCTTTAGTTAACGCTCAGTCACTGCATTGATGCTCTGACCGCTGCAATTCATTTTGCGATAGCTATACCGGATGTGTGCATTACAATCATGCAGTATGTCATCGTACGGCCTGACCCCCGGCCATCGTTCCATGTGCTACATTGCGGAATCATATAACAAATTATTCTGTTACAAAATGAAAGGGAAATTTTACGCGCGGAGCATGAGATGGGACTTTTATGGGTAGACGCTCGCTAATTCGTCCACAGCAGTACTCCCCTCCGGAACGAGCAGTAGAAGTAATGTAGCGAGTTGAGCAGTCAGTACAAGTGCACATTCGAAAAACTGCAGATCTGAAAGAGACAAGACTGCATCAGCAGCAAACGGCTTAGCCACTGAGCAGCTCCTGCGGTCACACTTGTCAAGTATTAACAATTTGCAGGTGTCGGACCTTTTAAACAAATTACGAAATGCAAAAAGTTTGCACACATCAAGTGTGGGCTTTCGCTGTTGCGCAGTGGAGCACTCCTGCAGCCTGATTGCTCCAATAAAGTCGCAGCTAGGGAAGGGCAAAGTCGTTTTATATCCCCTGCAAGCTACGGAGAGTTACATTTCGTTTGGTCTGCTTGCACTACGCTCGCTCTTCCAGCAGCAACAGACCATTGCTACATTGGTCCTCATTCATTTTCCCTGTTGTTACATAGAGCGTGATAGTGTTCAATTGTCTGGAGGGACAAGTGCGCGAGCGGGTACGAAGTTGCACCACAGTTGTGGCACAGCGAGGAGGCACACAGCCATCGTGCTGATGCGGGCCGCGCATGCTAACATTCTACAATCTCAAACCATGCGTTATCACTAGGTGTCTCCCGCGCAGTCCGGAACACGCCGCTCAAGCGTTATAGACAAGCCTTTTGCCGACTGTACGTGACAGAAAAAAAAGGCCTGAATCACGTTGACTGTGCAATATCAACAACGGAGGGTCGAACCGTTTCGGCATGAACCGGTAACCGTTATTTATTTTTTCGGTTCAGTTCCGGTTCGGGTTCAGCGTGCTGAAAAAATAACGGTTCGGGTTCGGGTTCAGTTCCGGCAAAAATACCGGTTCAGTTCCGGTTTCCGGTTCGGTTCCGGTTCGACACCCTGATATATATATATATATATATATATATATATATATATATATATAACAAGTGGAATGCCTAAGTCGGACCTGGACTACCCGTATTAGGACTAACATGGATCTGCGCCCCTTGGTTAATCACTTGCAACAGGAGGACCTTTCCCTTGCACAGGCCGACAAGGAAGGTGGGTTTGTGGTTCTTCCTTCTTCCAGTTTCAAGAGAAAAGCGTCTGAAGCTATTGAGAAGAATTTCAGAAAGTGCGACTTGAAACCGCGAAAGGCAAAGGCTTTGGCCTTGAGTCTCCTTAACTGGTTGGGTTTGGAGCGGCTAGAAAAGGAAGTGCGCAAGAGCCAACAGGACGTTCTGCGTGTGTTCTTTACCGCAAAGACCTGGGTTTCCGTTCAGAACGATTGTTACGGAAGAAGGATCTTGGCAAAAAGTGGTGTCCAACTATTTGAAGAAATCGCTAGAGGGTCTTGTGCCTACAGATCCGTTTCTTGTGCGAAGTTCTTTGCCTTTGGTTGAGTGTCTTCGGGGGGACTTTCCCAGTGCGAACGCTGCTTTCTCGGTAGACATCGCGGACTTGTTTTACTCAGTCCCTCATGATGAACTTTTTAAGGCTGTGCGGGATCTAATTGAAGAAACGGGTGCAATTTCCTTTCAGAATAAGTCTGGAATCGCGGTGGATTCTTTCCTTGAACTTTTGAAAGTGTACCTGAATTCCACGATCGTTCAACATAATGATGGGTTCTTTGTTCAACGCCGTGGCATATGCATTGGATCCTGCGTCGCGCCCGTGCTGTGTGACATATTCCTAGCCCAGTTTGACACAGTGCTACACAGCTCAATCCAAGACTCCCGCATTGTCAGAATTTTTAGATATGTTGATTTTTTAGTCTTCTTGCAGCTAACAGATACGGACGAGCTCACTTGTGTAGCGGACCAGATTTTAAACCTGTTTACTGCCTGTTCCCAGAATTTGGTTTTTACGCATGAAGTGCCATCTGGCAAAACCATCAGGTTTTTATATTTAGAAATTAACTTCAAGCCCGACCAGCATGTGTGTTGGAAATATTGCCCAAGGTCTAAGAAGGCGATTTTGCCGTACAGTTCGGCACACTCAAAGTTGGTAAAGCGAGGGATTGCAAACCTGTGTTTTTTGAACGCCCTGAACAAAAGTTGCCCGCATGTCATGCAGGTGAGCCTTGAAGAACAAGTAAAACGCCTGAAAGCGTCTGGTTTTCCCTCTCACATGTTACTGGCGGTTGGGGAATCTTTGAGTAGGAAATTAAACAAGCCTCCTGGAAAGTCCTGCTGCCCGGAGAAGAATGCGAGAAAAAAGGTGGAAGTGATTCCCTACTTCCACAGGACATCGCATGGACTGAAAAAAGTAGCGCAAAGATTTGGTGTCACCATGGTATTTTCAGCACCACGAGAACTTTCTGGGCTGTGTTCCCAAATTTCTGGGGGCCATCGGAAAGGCGACCCTTGCAACACTAACCACCAAACAAAGTTTACGTCGTGCGCGGTGGGTGTTGTTTACTCCGTCCCACTGTCCTGCGGAAAAATATATATTGGACAAACGGGCGGGTGCATTAATGAAAGATTGAGGCAGCACCGAGCAACTTTGAGTTCGGGCACGGGTAGCAATTTAGCTTTATATACAAAAAGCTGCCAGGATTGTGTTCCAAAATTTCACCATGCCGTAACTGTGGGGAGGGGCAAATCAAGACGTGAGCGTGAGTTACTTGAGGCGTTTTTTATAAGAAAAAACAAGAAGACATGTGTCAGCGTTCCTTCGGTGGTTCTAACAGATAAAGAATTTCACTTCCTAGCTGTATAAAGTATTTTCTTCATGCTGTCAAGGTGTGCGCGTGCGCGTGGTTTTTGCATGCAAGTGTATCGTTTTTTCCCGATTAAATCAGTTGGTAGTCCAGCGTTGTGTTCGTGTCCCTCCTTCTCTTGTCATGCGTGTTCTTGCCGCTGGTTTCTTTTTTGCAACATTATGAACCAACAAGCCCGGCATTTCACTCTCTTGATATATCTGAAAGCAGTAGCGTCTTGCAGCGTCGGGGGAAGTGAAATCAAAACGCTCCGGTAACACTTGAATTAAAGCATTAGGGTGGTTTACGGGAATGTTAAAACAAACAAAAAAAAAGAGTTGAAGGGAAGCAAATTAACGACGTTTATTTTTTTAATACCTACTATCGAAATGGGGTTTTGCGCGCTGATGCTTTGCCTCGTTTATGTTCGTTTCCGCGCAGTGAGGCCCAAACACAACTCTCGAATGGCAACAGCCGTCGATCCTGCGTACTTGTTATGGCTAATGTGGACGAAGACGATTTTCGTTGGATTTTCTTTTTTACACGCCGACGCAACGCCGGCGATGAGGTGCGCCGTAGTGGAGGGCTCCGGATTAATTTTGTACTACCTGGGGATCTTTAACGTACGCCGAAATCTCGTACTCACCGGAGTTTTCGTTGGGTTTTCAAAGGCAAGAAATGCGATGTTGCAAAAAGGATGGCTTAGGCGAGGAACTGATTTTTTCGAGGCTAAATCAGCCAGCTAAATAAATGGTACAGTCGCGAAGCCTAGGTCGGAGGTGGTGTTTCGAGTTCCTAGTGCCCGTGAAGAGCGTTGTCTGACGGCAGAAAGCTACCAAGCAGTTCCCCGGTAGCTATCCTGTTGAAAGAATGCATTTGTTCTTTGTAACTAAAGTGACCACATGCGAACACTAACGCCGCAATTCATCGCCCTTTTCGTCATTTGGTGTTGTTTCACTCTTTGGCTAACTGATGGTTCTGTCTAGTGCAATTGTGTTCGATCTATGTTTTTTTTTTTTTTTTTCCAGTGTATTCTTGCCGGTTGTATATGCTTTTCGTGCGGTAGTGCACGTTTCAACGCAATCCCAACTGCCCCGTTCCATTCCAACCCTGCTTTATTCACCCGTGTTTTTGCCTCCCTTTTTAACCCCCGCGCGTTCAAAACAACCGTGCAGGCTGCACCCTTTTCTCTTCTCCCGAGCAGGCCAGAGGTGGAAAGAGGGAAGGCGTAAATGAGGGAAGGGTCCCTTCGCTGAAGAATAGCCCGGAGCAGGGCCGGATTAAGGTGGGGGCTAAAGGGGCTTCAGCCCCGGGCCCCCAGCTGTCAGGGGCCCCGCTCGGCCATATAAAAAATTTATTGAGTGTGCTTGCTGCCCGAATTGAAAGTTCAAGGTAGGATCTTCAACTTCGCCATCACACTGAAGCTAACTCAGGACAGGTGGGAAGGAGTGGAGGTCCCTGCACGTTATGGGTGAAAACCTTCGAGTTCATTTCAATTCAGTTTAGTTATTCCTGCTCCTCCTCCTTGTTTTCCTGAGGTTTCTGAGGAGACGTCTTGGACCAAAGGTTACGGCTTCACAGCCTGACGGGGCCCAAGAATCCACAAAAAAAAACAGGCCCCGAGCTCGGCTCAGGTCATTTTCAGGACACAGGTCGGTTCGGTAGTCTTTTTGGTGCATGGACCTCTAAGTACGTGGACGTTTTGGCGCGCGCACGTTTCGATATAGGAAAGGATCAGGCATGCGAATAATGAAATCATTTTTAACAGACATTGTAAACTGTTTAAACGTGAGGGAGGTTAAATGTAATTATTGGCAACTTAAGGACTGCCCTACGGGCTCAGATATCTGCGTAGACCGTTTCTGCCAGAAATTTCAGTTGGTAGCGCTTGACACTTAAGTTCATCGCGGAAGTTCATTAGACATACTAGTACGTTACTAGGTAGGCGGGGACGCCCAAAGGAGGAGAAAAAACCCCGAAACAGAACAGAGAAAAGGAGAACCCTCATTCATTTTGCACGTGGGCGCGTTAATGAGCGATTCAGTAACCATACTTTTGTTTTGGAGAATGCCACGGAAGAAGTGCTGACACAGCCGTCGCCTTCTTCGACAATGCGAAACGCCTCGAAGACGAACCGCCACGTGCTTTCTCGTCTGCGCGGCTAACGTACAGGATTTCGGCCCGTAAGCTACCTGCTTTGCAGATGTCTGTGAGTGACAGCTGCCTGCGCAGACTTTGAGCCCTTCCATATATGCAGGTAGAGAACTGGAGGGGCATTTTTGAGACAACGAAATGCCGAGGTTTTGCCATAAAGAAGGGTATTGGCTGAGCATTCCAGCTAGACAGCTTCCCGTGAGGGTGGGCTTGGCGATTGTTGATGCTAGACTTGGAATTTATAAGCCCACTAAACGAGAGGCACAATGAGGATGGCATCGGAAGTATGGGATACAGCTGTGTTACGGGCAATTTTACGGATCTTGTGGCGGGAAAAAAGTTCCGGCCGTTGCCGCTCTAGCAGTTTGTGTGCACTCGGGGCATACGAGAGCGGAGAGTTGGAGTTTGGGGCGCTCAAGGGGTTTTCACGCACTTGGAGCTGGAGTCCAACTGTAGTTTTGAAGCTTTCTTTTATTGCTCATGTACTCAGCTTCGTTAACGTATATAGTTGTATATATATTTTTTTTACTTCCCTTCATCATATCAACCACATCTCGAGTTCGTCACTGCGGCCGCAATCTCCGAAACTTTCGACACCATATCTATGCTGAGCCCCCTTCCACATCTGCCAGAGCAGGGCGATTGGGTTCTGATCGACGCCACAATGCCGGGAAAAAGCTTTACTGGTTACAACTCGCGACAATACATACGTCCGGTTGATTTTTATGCGCATAAAACTAAAATCCCGAAGCCTTAATAAATAGTGCTTCTGGTAAGAAAATACCCTTATGTACAATGGCGTGTGCAGGCCGACGCGGCACTTCGATTAATTGTGAATTTGGGATGGACCGGCAATCAAACAATGCTAACATTTACGCCTGATAAAATCCGTTATGTAATACTACACATCAAGCCAAGAAATTATTTTCCGGAAACTGTAAAATTACGTATAATTTATCACTGATCCGGGAGCATAATGTTGGCTTCGCAAATTTAAGCATAATAAAGCGAAATCATACAAAGCATCATTGTCATCATCATCATTAGGGCCCCAAGGACGCATTAGCCCCGGGCCCCACAGGTTTCTTATCCGGCACTGGCCCGGAGCTGCAAGGGCTGGTGCACGGGCACGGTGTAAGAATATTCTTACACCATGTGTACGGGAGGAGAGTGGTCACGGTTAGATCAATAAAACAGTGATAAACAGGCTGGTTGACGGGTCTAGCGACACTAAATAAGCTAAGCCTTTATTTAGTGACGCTAGGCGGGTCCATGTGAGGGGGCATTGTTATCGTCCTGCGCAGCATTCAGATCCGCGTACATTATTGAATAGTTCTTTTTAAGGTAAATATAAATAATTGGTTGAACAAATAAAAAAACTAAAAAAAACACAACGGAAAATTAAAGTTACAAATGCAAACTTGCAAAGTAGACCATATGTTTCCCACAAAACAAAGACAATGAAAAATCCATCAGAACGGCGGAAACACGGATAAAAATTGTGAAAACTGACCGTGTAACGCCGTGCATTTACACGAAAATCCGGATTCGCGGACGTAGCACATTTCATTCTGATATAATAGCGAAGATAGCGATAATTGGTCGCAGGGAAGGTCAAAGAGCCAACATTAGAAAAAAAAACGAACTTAAAGGGAAGGTGAAGTGGTTTTAGAATTAAAAGAAAAGTTGACTAGCAGCAAATACACATTGAATAGTTCATGTGTACGAAATATTTTCGCAATACATGCAATAGAAGCGGCGCAATGAGCAAACAAAAGTGGCTCGATGCCCCGCCCCCATCTCGCCGCGCGATGCCGGAAGACCGAAGAGCGCGGGCGAAAACCGACTGAAAAACGTCATACCTGTACTTCCGGCCGGATCGGCCGCCTCGGCCATGCTCTTTTCACTGTGTTTCCCTGTGAATGATACTTGTTGTTGTTGTGGTTGATAGTACTCATTTGTACAATTTTCGTGTTCAAAAAGTATGCACGAACGCCAAACGAGGCATACGTTATCATGCCGTATTCCTAAGCAGAATAATGCCACGCCGGGATGCTTGATAACATACGGAAGCGACAGCTGAGGTGGCTGTGCTTAATGACAGAGAATATATGTACTACACTACGTTAAATACTTTGTAAACCGCTCCAATGCGGTTTTTTTTTTTTTATGCGACGGACGTGAATGTTCACATTAGATTCTACATTTAGGAAGGATGGGGAATACTGCAGTACTTTGGCCGGGGATGTTTCATTCCATTCCAGAAACCAAGTCACATTTGTTCAGGAAATACTTGTTTCGTTAAACGCGTCGGTTTTATTTCCCTATGGGCTCAGGACAGTGTTCAAAAAAACAATTTTTTGGCGAAACTAAAACAAGGGGCCAATCCTGATAGAAGTTCTCTTCCGGCTAAGAGGTAAACAGTATTCCTACAAAGTAAAATAACCAAGACAACCTGATTACGTATTTTGCAAGTATACATGTCACGATAAGGTGATGTTTGTTTGGAATTAAAAAAAAAAACCACTCCGAACCACCACCGTGCCATAATTTGTGTTGACTGCGGGGGCCTAAATTTTTGCCCAAGATTCCGTGTGGCTGCATATTATAACCTGGCAAGCACTTGTTGTCACTGAACCTCAAGTGTGCTCCAGTGATAGTCGGTGATATATATAATGATGATGCTTAAAAAATTAGGAGCGAAGAGTAAATATACGGCCTCTGTCCGACTAGCGCGGTAAATGCTTAAATCTAGAAATGCTGAAACAGGCCAACGATTCATTATCACAAACGTTTGGTGCATGTTACCTAAAGTAACGTAACTACAACGTAACTGCCTTGTCCGACTGGTCTGTTAATTATAACGAGGTGGCCGTAATATTGTAGCAGAATTCGCAAGGCACAATCGAAAATCAAGCCCTACTACAGCCAGTAATGCTGAGCAGGCACTAGTATGCTGCAGTGTTTTCAGAATAAATCCATGTGAAGCAGTAAGACGCCACTCATCGAAGTGCAGCTAGCAATCGCGGAGGCGCCGCAGCGCCGCTGCCGAAATGGCGCGCGCGTGTGGGTCTGTGTACGGGGATGAGTAACGGGGCTGGGGTGGGCGATAACGAACAAAGGAAATACGGAAGCAGAGTCTGCTTGTTGGTTTATGCGTGTACCGGAAATATGTGTCTCGCATATACGTTTACAGCGCATGAACGCTATTTTTTCGCGCAGTGCACGTACGTGCTTTTCGCTGGTAGATTGTTTATAAAACGCCCATTAGTCTTCGGCATAAATGGTTTTGTGTATAATAAGAAACAGTTAAGGCAGTACCTAATATTAACATAAGGTATAAAATCCCCCTATGCTGGTTGCCTAATTCAAAAATATTTTGATGGAACCCACTAGTCGACGTCAAAGCCACTGCTTTGGGGTTCTCTGTCGTGTAAAGCAAATTTAAGCTCCAAGATAATTGAACCAACAGCACGGGAAATTAAAAAACAAACTTCCAGTCATGTGCGAAAATTAAACTGCAAGCTAAATTTCCGCAAAGGCAACCGTGCGATCGTTCGCAATGCTTCCGACAACCCGCGCGGCCGAAGGGTGTCCTCCTTTGACGTCATGACGGGCGCAACCAATCAGGGGCGTCAAAAGACGAAAAGCGCGCGTCTTTCAAACGAGGCCGCGCTTTTTGCAAGATAAATGCCACTTGGACTCATGTACGATAAATTTCAATGTGATATTCGGAATCAGCGTGCAAGAAACTATATAACTGTTAATCTAACTCAATTTTTTTGGTAAGCGCTTCAGCTTCCCTTTAAAGTACACACGAAAAAACTAACAAAACAAAAAAGTACGAATCTTATAAACTGCCCTCACAAACCGAAGACAAATAAAAAGCAATTCTTGAAAGGATGACGGAAACAAATAAAACTTCTGAAAATCACCAGTTGTGCATTGGTCTTTGCACCGGCGCAAATGTGCATAATTGGCGAAGTTGAGAATTTTAATCCCAATGTTACTGCAACTGTACTTTGTTGGCGAAAAGAAACAAGGTAAAACTTTAAAACTAATTAACCGATTAATTTATTAACCGATTAATTTATATTTAATAAGACTGGAAAAAACTCACAATGAATACAAGTAGCTTGATAATCGTATATATAAATATCTGCACATCTTTTCACCTTTTAATAATAATCTATGCTCAGTGAAACCTGAAGAGGCTTCATTTTATTTATGGCGCTGAACTTTAACTGTGCCAACGGAGTCAAAATCGTGCTGAGCGCAGCAACATGTCATCGGTCAAATACACCGTCTCTCTGTTCTCGTTCTGGGGATTCCGCCTTTCCCATTCGGCTCTTTCAGCGCTGCACGGGACGCTATTCCGACTGCACTGAATAGTTCTGCAGTGGGTCTCCCTTGGGATTATTATCAGTGTGTTTTTGCTGCGCTGGTTTGCAAAAATGAGTACTAGAACGCTGCATGTTAACATATGTGATAGCGGCTACATGTAGGCTTATGAATGAGGAAGTCCTAAATATTTTGCGTCAGGAGGACCTCTTAGGGAAGGCGTTTTGCGAAGTGGTGGAATCTCACCTTGCATTAAACAAAAACTTGCCAACGAGCCTGGGTTCTCTTGTAGTCAAGATTCAGGAGTTTCACGTGCGCAGACTCGCAATACAGAAAGCGTAGAGGTTTCGTGAAAGATTTATTTATTTATTTATTTACTTATTTATTTACTTATTTACTTACTTACTTACTCACTTACTCACTCACCTATTTACTTACCTATTCACTCACTCACTTATTTACTTACTTATTCACTGACTGACTGACTGACTGACTGACTGACTGACTGACTGACTGATTGATTGATTGATTGATTGTAGGTTTGAACGTGCCGACGGAACGCAGGCGATGAGTCGCGCCGTAGTGGAGGGCTCCGGATTAATTTTGACCATGTGGGGATCCTTCCCGTACGCCGAAATCTCGCAAACACGGGCGTTTTTGCTTTTCGCTTTATCAGGTCGCGTGAAAGAGCAGTTCCTCAAAAAACAGCGCAGTTTGAAAATTGTGTGAAAAGACGGCTGCTCCTTAACAGCTGCCGAAGACCTGTCTATCAAGGTATTATTCGCGGTTTGTATGAAGAAGTTACGAGAATGGAAGGTGCAACTAAGAAAGCTGTCAGAGAATTTCAGGAATACATTCGAGCTTTCGAAACGAAACGTTTACATGTGAAGCAGGAGACCAAAAACTTTTCGTCCAAAGTGAAAAAGTGCCGCACGCTGCAGAACAGCGGCAAAATGGTTGGAGAAGGTCCTAGAAGTAACGACCAAAGGGAACTGTAGCGCAAGCATGCAATCTTGCACTCGTCCAGTAGTTAGTTGTGTCTGTCTCGTCTGCCACCGCCCTCGTCTTTTTAGATGTGACGCATCTCTTGCTCTGAGGCATGTCCCTCCTGCGTCGGCGTCATCCGCACGCCACCTGCGCATGCGCGACTCTCCTCCGCTCTTCTCTCCGACAGCTGTGCGCAACACTCTCACTCCGTCTCATTATCATAAACAACAGCTGTGTGCGCGCGCTTCGCTCAGCTCCCGTCGCGCAAGTGCGCGCATGCGCGACTCTCCTCCGCTGTCTCCTCTCCTTCAGGTGCTGTGAATATAAAGCGGGTAGCGCTCTGAGGCGGTTCAGTCAGCGCTCGCTCTCGTTCGACTCCGCGTGACTTGCTTGACGACTTCCTGCTTGGCTTGATTCTTCCGATGAAGGCGTGATGGAAGCGACGGTCCCTTCAGCGAGTGGGCTGACACAATCCAATACCAGCGTCAGCGCAAGAGAATCAACCCAATGGAAACGCCAATTGAACCCCCCGATGCGTCGCATCATATCAGGGTTCCCTCGCGGGAAGATGGGCGTAATTTTTTCTATTTTTTTTTTTGCGCTAAGGCCCCCCATTCACTAGAGGGCATTTTAGAGAGTTGTGGTGTGCAGTTATGGCAACTTGTTACCGATATTGACGGGCTTCTTCACGAGGTAACGCTACTTGAAAACGGGAACATTTCCATTACGCGGAATGTGAAGCTAGGAGCAATATCACGGCACACAAGTTAGTTAGGACATTCATTCTTTACCCGACAAAAGAAGTGTCCGTGAAGTAACCGTGTTGTTGGACAATCATTTTTTAGCAACGCATTTTTGGAGAAGATTTCGGCGGCCGTACCCGACCTACTCTGTCTGCGTGTTATCAACTCCAACAGGGATAAACTGAACTGTCTAGTGTGTCCAAGACACCAAATGAGCATTCTGGTGCCCAAGTTTCTTTTGCGGAAGAACTTCAGTCGGCCGTAGTGCAGTTCGCTGCAGGGAAAGATATCACCATTCAGGAGTTGATATGCCAACCCACCTTAGTAAAAATGGAAGGAGATGGCTGAGTGATAAGCAAGCAAACAAACTGGACCACATTATCGTTTGTTCATATCGACGACAAACTTCAGGACCACATACCACAGCGACTTTTAGCGGTCGTGGAAATATCAGAACAATATTTTCTCATACGGTAGTGAGGAATTTTATTGATGAAGTTAACGGCATCGTCCATCAAGGATCCGCCACAGTGCCGGGATACCAGGTTCTAGTTTCTATATGCTTTGGATTAGACTCAAATTTTTGCTGCTAGTTCAAGCCATGCAATCCGCATCACACAAATATGCCCGCCCTTTTGTCGAGTTACCCCGAAGCAGAGATGCAGTGCTGGAGTTAGGGTCCATGATTTTAAAGACTCTCCTCTTCTCCATTCTCTCGCAAATAGGAGGGAAGACTGCCTCGTAGAGGAATGTGGCGTGAAGGCCGTTTCTTTGTTCGATACAGACCCTGGCTTTGTCATCCCTGACGTCCAGCACATGAGAATCAGGATAGTAAATCGCCTCATCGACGAGTTGGTTGATGATGTCGAGGGCAGAGACAACCGGGACAGTCTTCAATATCGAAAGTAAGAGTGCTCACCTGGACACCATTGTGTGCGCTGCGCAATAAACAGCTGCGGAGTCCGATTCGCGGTGTGGAAAGGTGAAAAGAAGGGAAGGAGCTTTACCTCTTGACCAGGCAATGCTTGTGAGCGCGTATTTAAGCTGTTGCCAAGAAAGCTTAGAGGGGTAATTCTTTCCGAAAAAGAAACTATTCAACTGTGGGAGTTCTTGCGCAAAATCCTAGATCTCTGTGAGCCCAATGTGGATGGCCAGAGCATTCAAGAAGAAACGTCCAAATTCTCCGAAACGTTCCTTCAGCTGGTGACCCTTGGGCACAAGGGTTGCGGGGCTGACCGGGTTACACCCTACTTGCACATTCTTGTGCATCACGCTTCGAAAAATCATGAGGTATGTGTTTGGGCTGGTTCTCAAGAAAAGAAAGGCATTCTCAAGAGTTTCTACCATACAAAATCAAATAAATGAATGCTGCAACCGATGCTTTGAAACTTGCGAAGCGGCTGGAAGTCGCTGGGAACGTAAGGACCAGTTGTCCCTACAAAAAGCCTGACAGCATGTACCCTGACGACGGCCTTATACAAGAAAGTCGTGCAAAAAGGGCACTCAGCACTCCAGAAAACGAGCGAGAGGACACACCCGCGACCACTGTTGAGGACATGGACGCTGCCGAGCTGCGCATAGAATTGAAGGCGGCATATCAACAGCCGTGAAAGCAGTAGGAAAACTGCGTGAAATGCTGCGCAGAGAGGAAAAAGCGCTTAGACCAGCTGTAGCAATTGTGAATGGCTAAATAAATTGGTCTCACGCTATCCCGAATTGAGTTAGTTATACAAAGTATTTTTGTGTGTGTACAGTGTTTTTTGCTTACGTGGTATAGTTGCTAAACTATGTATTTTGGCTTTTTCAGTTGTTATCGTGATGATATGCACAACGTACCAAATGCATTAATGTTGCGTGCAGTTGTGCAATGTTTGGAATATTCAGCGCGCATTGCGTGAAAGAGTTTACAGCAATCAGTATTTTGCGTTATGAGAATAGTGTACAAGTCGCCACATCTCCATGAATGGTTCTTTTTGTCATGGCTACGTAAATGTAGTGTGTTATTGTCCATTTAAAAAATTGTAAATCAAGCAAAAGTTTTCGTGCATATAAGATATGGCTATTTGATGGAAGACTAGATACATTTTGTGGTAGTATATGTGTATGTTAACATTGCAAGAACTTTTGTTATAAATGTACTTACAGAAAACTTTCGTATTTAAAGAAAACTTGTAGAAAGATTTTGTTCTTTATGCTTGTATATCCTTATCCATGGCGTCACACACTTCCCAGAAAATGTATTATGTGTCATCATTTCTTGTACAAGCTTCTGCAAATGTTGAAAATGTTAACCTGCTTTCGTCCGCCTGGTACCCGCAATGCAGCGCTGCGGCGTCATTATCTGCGGTACTTTCAACAGCTAGTTTGAAAACTGTAATAAAAGCAGTGGTTGACTGGGCCCTTGTTGATGACCTATCACGCTTCGCCGTGGAAAACTGCTTGGACGATCGGAATTATTCGCATTAGCTTTAGAAATCTTTTTTAGCTCCAAAGCTTGCCCTGCAGCATTCTGACCTAGAATTTCTCGAGTTCCCATAACGTGACCGAACGTCACAATCACCCACGGTATGCTTCGTCCAAAATTTCGTCCAAACAGTCACGATGCCCACAAGGGGTACTAACATACTTGATTTAGTTTTAGTATCAAGTCCTAAACTTGTGAAATTTGTTCAGTGTGCTGAGGGTGTCAGTGACCACAATATGTTGTTGTTTAACCTATCCATTCCTATCCCTACCCGGCAACCTATCAATAAGTGCATAAGAGATTACAATAAACCCAACTTCTCTTTAATTAATGAAGGACTAGGAATATTTTATGAAACATTCTCTCAATCTTCCGCTTCCAGAACAGTGGAACAAAATTGGCTGCTCTTCAAAAACAAGATGCTGTCTCTAATTGAAAGACATGTGCCACTAGTCTGCATTCGCGGAGACACCGTAAGACCCTGGTACACGAACTCTAAGACGACTGTCAAAAAAGAAAAAACGCCTTCTTAGAAAAGCTAAATTAGTGAAATCGCCTGCTAAATGGGACAGGTATCGCGCATGCCTGCGAGAGTACACCTCTTTGTTAAAGAAATCAAAAAGAAAAATTTTAAGCCTTGATTTGCTCGACATCCTTCGCGTCAACCCGCAGAAATTTTGGAAATATTTGGCTCCTAAAACCACCGCTGCGGATAAAGTATCCCTAACTTACCCTGATGGTTCAGTAGTCGCTCCTTCTGATTGCGCCGAAGTCATGAATTTGTATTTCTCAACTGTCTTTATCCACGAAGCCGACACCAACATCCCCTTTTTACCGCCTAGAAACTTCCCAGAAATGCCCCCCATCAGTGTCACGAGCGAAGGAATCATGAAGACAATCGACAACCTTAAGTTCTCGAGTGTCCCAGGTCCGGATAACATTCCCGCGAAAATTTTGAAAAGCACCAAACTAATATGCAGTCGGGTGTGTTCAGATAAGGACAGCCAAAGTGGTGCCATGACCATTTTTTGTTTGAAATGAAACTTTAATATTGTGTAGAGCACTGCATCCCCACCGTGGAACTGGCATTAGTTTAGGGAGTAACGCCATAGTTGATTTAATAAAAAATTATTTAAAACGCGATCGGGCCGGGCTACTTTCCACATTGCTCGGTGTGGCAAATTTGGGGACCCGAAAAAAGAAGCGAAATTTTTTTCCAAAGTTTCATAATTTTTTAAACAAATATTTGCAAACTTTTCAGCTGGGTTCATGAAAATTGAATTTGCAATATTTATATTTCTTGAGAAAATATTTCTCAAACTTAGTAGCGAGAGCAATGTCGTTCAAAAGTGGCACTTCTAAAAAAACATTTTTTTACACATCACCCTAAAGTCTAAGCTGTCTAGTTTTTTATACGTGTTTACGAGGGGCTGCTGAACACCTCATACTCTTCTCAATGCTCTACCAAAAAAATTTATGAAAATACCGCTTCGTGAAATGCGACAAAAAATGAAAATTTGGAAAAAAGGTCCACCTTTCGACGTCATTTAAAAAAAATCGTGTTTATCAATTTTCGCGATATTTACGCAAAATGGCACTCAATTACTGAGTATTCTAGAAAGCTAAGCATTTGTTGCATTATTTTTGTTCTAACTCGGAAAAATGAGGTCACATTCAACACATTTTTTTAATGTCCGATCAACGGTTGAGTAGCAGTTCGCAGTGAAAAAAGACAAATAATTATGGCCGTTTTTTACATTTTAGAAAAATAAAGCGCCTGATATAAAGAAAACTGATCATGGTGTTCATATTTACCCATTGTTCCACTTGTTAGTTGCGGCAGGCATGAAAATGATTGTGAGGTTTCTGAGCTTGTTTCTCCCACCAGAGTAAGGCTAACATTTTATTTCTTTATCGCATTGCCCTAGCAGTGTCATAAACCCATATGTTATATTTCTGACGCTGCTTAATCGCACATTTTTGGTAATTTACCCCATTTATAAGCAAGTAACATCGCTGTTGGCACTGAGAATATTTGACATGCGATCGTCATAGTATGTGTAGTATTTCCGTTCTACCTGGTACATGCGAAGCGCCAACTGCAAAACAACTTCGTCTTACCAACTGTCCGTCTTTCAGGCTCCCGGGGATAATGAATAGATGTGCTTCTTGAACATTTTCTTTTTAGCTGTTGGAAAGATAAACTTTTATCCCACTACAAAATCTGCCAACCTTTACTTTGGACACTTCAAGGCTAAGGGGAAGGTGTAGCTTTCTATTTCCAAGGCCCTTCAAAGAGTCGACAAACAGTGATCAGAAGCTTTGTTTGTGCTGTAGGAATTACTTCCCGACGAAGGTAGAGGATACCATTGACCGCAGAGGCAAAAAAGTGTGTTCACGTGCGTTGCGATGTCGAGGAAGACTACGACTTTTTGCGGGAGCACAGTCTTGATTCGGCTCATGCATGCTTGGGGTTGGTCGAAATCAAGCGACTTCTTGAAGAGCATGCATGAATATGCGCTTTAATGTGTATAAATCACGGTGGTTCCACCCAATTTAAGAACAAATATCAGTTCCTCTAGGTGCGCAGAAGTGAATCTCGGGTCACTACGGTGACAAAGTGGCTTTTCTCTGTAACCGGACATGACAAAAGCGCGTACGATGGCGTGGAGAGCCTTCTGAAGCATCAAGCTGCTGTGCATATTTTGCGTTGACCTTCAAGCAAAGCCGCAAAAAGTACGAAATAGTTCGTGGACAGCATCCTGCAAAAGTGAATTTTGTCATGCTATATCTTGGCGAAGGTGATATCACCACATTTGAGGAGAACAAACAAGAGAAAAGCAAAAATGTTCCGCCGGTACTCGGAATCCCGTATCCTCCCAGAAATAGCGAACTCAAACAAAATAAATGGAAGGTACACAACATCGAACTCGGACTCGGAGAGGCAGCGGCGGTTTTCACCTCTGCGTGTCGACTCTTTGAAGGGCCTTGGAACTAGAAAGCTGCACCTTCCCCTTAACCTTGAAGTCTCCAAAGTAAAGGTTGGCAGATTTTGTAGTGGGATAAAAGTTTATCTTTCCAACAGCTAAAAACAAACTGTTTAAGAAGCACATCTACTCATTATCCCCGGGAGCCTGAAAGACGGACAGTTGGGAAGACAAAGTTGTTTTGCAGTTGGCGCTTCGCATGTACCAGGTAGAACGGAAATACTACACTACTATGACGATAGCATGTCAAATATTCTCAGTGCCAGCAGCGATGTTACTTGCTTATAAATGGGGTAAATTACCAAAAATGTGCAATTAAGCAGCATCAGAAATAAAACATATGGGTTTATGACACAGCTAGGGCAATGCGATAAAGAAATAAAATGTTAGCCTTACTCTGGTGGGAGAAACAAGCTCAGAAACCTCACAATTATTTTCATGCCTGCCGCAACTAAAAGTGGAACAATGGGTAAATATGGACACCATGATCAGTTTTCTTTATATCAGGCGCTTTATTTTTCTAAAATGTAAAAAACGGCCATAATTATTTGTCTTTTTTCACTGCGAACTGCTACTCAACCGTTGATCGGACATTAAAAAAATGTGTTGAATGTGACCTCATTTTTCCGAGTTAGAACAAAAATAATGCAACAAATGTTTAGCTTTCTAGAATACTCAGTGCCATTTTGCGTAAATATCGCGAAAATTGATAAACATGATTTTTTTTAAATGACGTCGAAAGGTGGACCTTTTTTCCAAATTTTCATTTTTTGTCGCATTTCACGAAGCGGTATTTTCATAAATGTTTTTGGTAGAGCATTGATAAGAGTATGAGGTGTTCAGCAGCCCCTCGTAAATACGTATAAAAAACTAGACAGCTTAGACTTTAGGGTGATGTGTAAAAAAATGTTTTTTTAGAGGTGCCACATTTGAACGACATTGCTCTCGCTACTAAGTTTGAGAAATATTTTCTCAAGAAATATAAATATTGCAAATTCAATTTTCATGAATCCAGCAGAAAAGTTTGCAAATATTTGTTTAAAAAATTATGAAACTTTGGAAAAAAATTTCGCTTTGTTTTACGGGTCCCCAAATTTGCCACACCGAGCAATGTGGAAAGTAGCCCGGCCCGATCGCGTTTTAAATAATTTTTTATTAAATCAACTATGGCGTTACTCACTAAACTAATGCCAGTTCTACGGTGGGGATGCAGTGCTCTACACAATATTAAAGTTTCATTTCAAACAAAAAATGGTCATGGCCCCACTTTGGCTGTCCTTATCTGAACACACCCAGTCATATCTTACAAATCATTTTTAACCAATCTCTGGACACTGGTGTCATTCCAGGGGACTGGAAAATAAGCAAGGTCACCCCAGTACACAAATCCGGAAACCGTTCAGACCTCTCAAACTACCACTCAATTTCTCTAACATGCATCGAATGCAAGCTCCTTGAACACGTAATCAACTCCCACATCGCAACGCATTTGGACCTAAATTCCTTCTTTGTTCGCAACCAGCATGGGTTCCGGCGTGGACTCTCGTGCGAGACCCAGCTGTATGAATTTACTACCGATCTTCATTTTAACCTTGACTCCTTTCAAACCGACGTAATATACCTTGACTTTTCAAAAGCATTCGATCGTGTCCCCTATCGGCGTCTTATAAGTAAACTTTCCTACCTCAGCATTGACCCATTAATTACAGCTTGGATTAAAAATTTCCTCACCGATAGGGTTCAAGTTACTGTTGTGGAGAATCACCAATCAACTCACGTGAAGGTAATATCCGGTGTTCCGCAATGGTCAGTACTTGGGCCCCTTTTATTTCTGATCTTTATTAATGACATTCCAGACGAAATCTCATCAACCATTCGCCTGTTCTCAGATGACTGCGTACTTTACCGCCGCATTTCAAGTAGCTCTGACCAAAATATTCTTCAAAATGACTTTTCTAACATACAAAAATGGTGTTCACGATGGCTGATGCAATAAATATAAATAAATATAAAGTCATGCAAGTTTAGCGCAAGCGCCGTAACTTTTCTTTCCAGTGTTCGGTAAACTCCAATTTCCTAACCCAGGCTGATTCGTATCGATACCTCGGAGTAGTGATATCAAGCAATCTAACATGGTGCGATCACATACAGCAACTAACCGCAGCCTCGGCTATATCACTTGGATATATCAAAAGATCGCTAACCTACTGTCCCCCCAAATTCGAAAACTGGCTTATGAAACTTTTACGCGTAGTAAACTTGAATATGCGTCGGCTATTTGGAGCCCCCACCAAAATTACTTGATCGACTCACTTGAATGAATTCAGAATCGTGCCGCTAGATTTATTTCCTCACAGTACAACCCGCGCTTAAATATTACCAGTATAACCTGCCCACCCTCGCAATCCGCCGAAACGTTACTCGGCTATGCCTCTTGCACAAAATATATTATAATTTCCCCTCACAACGTGGTACAGTCCTTCTCCCTCCTGTCCGTTCATCGCGTCGCCTTTTTAACTCTATAAGTTTGCAGCGCCTGCATTGGTCAACTAACGCTTTTAACAAATCCTTTTTACCTGAAGCCATAGAAGATTGGAATAACCTACCCGAAACCATAGTCAACGAACGTGATCCCTCAGTGTTAAGCAGTTAATCACAAATCATTTCAGTTGTTAAGTTCGGGCTCCTCTCTTCCGTGGGTATGCGGTCGTTCGCCAGAGCTGACGAGCTGACGGGAAGCGAACGAATGCCGAAAAGGCGCGCGGCGTGGAGGCCGGCTCACCAGGGCTTACACAAGAATGCTCGCCTGGGATTACAGCAGCTCTTCCGGCGAGTCCGGCGGCGGAAGGCGGCGTTCCTCAGGGGATTAGCAACGACTCCCTCGTTGTGCCGGCGACCGCGCGCGGACCGAGCGCTCTCTCGTCAGCAGTTGCCACAAGTGCAACAACATTAACGTAACGCAAACTACTTAACGTCGTGCGCCCCCGGAAATGATCTGCATTTGATCGTGCCCCTCGCGAGGGGGATGTTTCAATGCGTCTTCCTACTGGCCAGTACACTCGTCGCCATCTGTCGGATGTTGTGCGAACCCTTTGCGGCTGATGGCGCGCGATTTGAAACGACATTTGCATATGATCAAACTGAAAGGCTCTCCCAGAAAAACAAATACCAGGGCCAGATTTTCTGCAGTGGATGTAGTATTGTTCGATACACCATCATCCCGTTCTTTGTTTGTGCAACATTGTTTACTTTCCATGTGTCCGGAAATGCGTCGACGCCTGGGAAATATTTATTGTTGCAGTTCCTTTAGGTACATATGTATATATATTTGCTGTGTTGCTGCCATTTCTTTATGAATCTGCCTCACTTCTACGCCTGTACCATCGACCATCACCTGCTGTGGAATTTCTGTACTTGCTCCACCCTTCTGTAATACCCCGCAAGGGGCCCTTAAGGGTATAATAAATTATGATGATGATGATGATGATGATGATGATGATGATGATGATGATGAAAACAGATGCGTCCGTTTACGCACACACGCCAAATACCGGTCGCCCTAGTGCGGCTCATGGAGCATTAGGAAGGCTGCGCGTAAGCGCTACTGCACATGAAACTAAGTCGATTTCACACCTCATGAACGGAGGCAAGTTTTCTACATCAGGATAAAATGCATGTTGAGTTGATTAACATTTATTTAAAAACAAAATGTCGTGTGTGATCCCGCGTTCCTGCTTTTTTCTTCCTTTTTATGTTGTCATTCCTCGAAAATAATAGAAAAGTGCGGAAAATCACTTTCGGATGATTTTCTTGGCTTAAAGGGGAGGCCCTGCAACATTTTTTGAACTACGTTCGAAATCACAAATGATTGCAGAACGTAGTAAACCAACACATCCAGTACTTAGATTACGGGGTCGCAATGTGCCTGAGCCAGTTGTCACTCTATGCCCATCAGATGACATATAAACGCGCGCAGTATATTAAATAAAATATCAGATTTAGAAAGTGTTCTCCTCGAACATGAGCCTGACGTCGCCGTCATATCCGAAACGAGGCTAAGTGAATCAGTTCATTCCCACGAGTTTCTTCCCCCGAACTACGCAGCATGTAGGAAAGACCATGGGTCAAGGGGAGGTGGCGTTGCTGTTGTTTACAAGAGTTGTATTCCTTGCGTAGAAATGCCCTCCCCACCAGAGGTTGAGTGTACTTTGTGTATTTTGGAAATCGGTGACGTATATGTTGCTGTTGCTGCTGTGTATCGTCCACCCAATTCAGATGAAGAGTATATGCTTTCCCTCTCTGATTTCCTGAACGAAGAATTGAGTGGTATGAAAAGAAAGTTTATTATTGCCGGAGATTTCAATCTGCCACAAATTGACTGGGGCAACTATAGCGAAGGACAGAGTTCAACTCCAACGTCTCGAGCCCTATTAGACTTGGTGTTCTCCTTAAACCTTACACAGATCGTTAACGCAGCCACCGGCGTGCACTCATCTGGTGAATTGCTGCTTGATCTGATATTTCTAAATAAATCCATGTCAGAGCAGAATTTCTGCTGTGAACTCTCGGAAGGAATTTCGGATCGTATGCTTGTCATTGCCAAAATTTCAAAAGTATCTCGTAAATCTCGCCCAAGAAAGACTGTCTATACCTGACTTTAGAAGGGCAGACGATGTCGGAGTATTAGATTTCCTGGATGCAAACTTCGAAGGGTTCAGCCAATTTGTGTCCCTAGGCTCTATGTCAATAGACGATGCATGGGAGAAGTTTAAGACAATGCTACATACGCTGATGGAAAAGTATATTCCAATGCGCAAGAAGAAAAGTCAACCAAAATAATCCTTGGATCTCTCGAAAAATTCAACATATGAAACGGCGTCAGAAACGCTTGCGAGCAAACTGCACCCGCCGCCACAGGACCGATATGCACGACCTTTTAAGAGCACTCTCCAAAGAATTCAGGACGGAAGTTGCGCAAGCGAAGCAGCGTTATATGAACGAAACACTGGCAAACTTTCTTCGACAGGCACCAGAAAAGTTCTGGAGACATATCTCGAAGCAAAAATCGGAGATATCATGTTTGAAAACGCAAAATTCCACAGTAACAGATAGCTTTGAAATGGCATGTATTTTAATGAATATTTTGAGTCTATTTACGAGTGATGACGGTAGAGTTGTAGAGTATTGTGGACGCACCTTAGCTGCAAGTCCACCGGACTTAACCATTAGCAGAGAAGGAGTGTGACGTGCTTCCTAAATTAGATGGTAAGAAAGCTACAGGGCCGGACTGTATTTCTAATATGTTCCTTAAAAGATATGCTGAGTGGTGCTCGTACTATTTGGCTGAAATATTCACCAAATCACTCCTAATCGGGAAAATACCATCCGATTAGAAGTGTGCGAAAGTGAAACCTGTTCTTAAACAAGGTCCCAAGGACTATCCTACAAACTACAGACCTATATCTCTTATCAGCACTTGCTTGCTGTAAGGCACTAGAACACGTGCTAACTAAACATTTGATGTTGTTCGTAGAAAGTAACAATATCTTGGGGCCCAACCAACATGGTTTCCGGCGAGGCTATTCTACTGTCACTATTTTAACCGAAGTCGTGCATGACCTCGCTCGGTGCATTGACGAGAAGGACGAGGTAGACATTATTTTTGTTGATTTCAGAAAAGCGCTTGACCAGATATCCCACCAGAAATTATTATTTAGCTTCGCATACTTTTACAAAACGATCAGATAATACAATGTATTGAGTCTTATTCACAGAGTGAACAATTTGTTTTTCTCAATGGTTCCCCAAGTACGGAACTAGATGTGCGGTCTGGTGTTCCTCAGGGATCCGTGATAGGCCCCCTGTTATACTCCCTGTATATTAGCGACATGAGTTCTCTATCCACACCTGATGTAACTATGAAGCACTATGCCGAGACGATCAAACAAGACTTCAAGCAACAAGAATTCTGCACGTGGGTATTTAAACTGCAAAGAAAGAAAGTGCTGCAGTATTGCAGCTCGCGGTACCCGATTTTTGTCAAGTTTCATAAAAGAAAGGTCGGAGGACACAGGACGAACTTTCCAAGGAGGTAAAATGTCTGAAAAGGATGATCTGTACACATCTAAAAACAAAGCGCTCAGATCCGAGGCTCGCTCTCTCTCTAAGTGAAAAGGGCAGCGGAACGGATGGGCGATTTACAAAAAGCACAGATGTGGATGTGTCGTTAAGGACAGGATAAAAAGGATGGTTATTCAGCGATGAAATTTTAAAAGCATAAAGTAAGTCCATGTACGTACGTTGGTTCTCAAGGCTCCACTTATTACACTCGGCATACAGACTCTCCACAGGGCTAGTGCAAAAAGCACCCGACGCAAGCCGTAGCCCCAAGTGTAGCACTGGGTCAAGCATTCGCAACGCTGTTTTAGTCGCCGACCCATATACCACACTGCCATAGTCTAAACGAGACCCAACCAAAGCAGTATAGAGCCGTAGTAGGAGTTCTTTCTCGGCACCATACGATTGGTGGGAGAGAACCTTAAGTATATTCATTGTTTTTAGACATTTATGTTTAAGTTCCTTGATGTGTGGAATGAATGTGAGTTTTTGGTCAAACACAACACCTAAGAACTTGTGCTCCTTGTTCACAGGAAGCGACACGCCATTCAGAGTAATGTCTGGGTCCATATGGACCCCGCGCTTCCTGGAGAACACAACGCAGGAGCTTTTTGCAGGATTCAATTTAAACCCATTCTTGTCTGCCCAGCCGGCAAGCTTCTTGACACCAAGCTCGACTTGACGTTCGCATATTGACATATTACATGATTTAAAAGATATTTGGACGTCGTCTACATACATAGAATAAGATTGTTCGTGGCAGTGCCTTTCCAAGAGAGTTCATCTCTACTATAAAGAGAGTGCAACCTAACACCCCACATTGCGGCACGCCATTTTCTTGGACGTGAACCTTTGAAAGTGCACAACCAACTCTTACTCTGAACGTTCTCTCCGACAAATAACTTACAAGGGTGTTCAACATATTACCCAAAACACCGAATGACCTGAGGTCACTAAGGATCCCATAACACCAAGCGGTGTCATAGGCCTTCTCGAGATCGAAAAAGACAGTTAAACAGTACTGCTTATGCACGAAGGCATCCTTGATCTATGAGTTAAGTGCAACCAGTTGATCGTTTGTCGATCGCCCCACCCTAAAGCCTGCCTGGCAGCTCTCGAGAAGACCATTGTACTCGAGGAAGTACACGAGCCTGCGATTGATCATCTTCTCGAAGAGCTTGCACAGGCAGCTCGTCAGGGCTATTGGACGGTAACTTGAGGGGGACGACGGCTCCTTTCCCTCCTTCAAGAAAGCCACTATAATAGCCTCCCTCCAAGAGTGTGGAATGTGCCCCGAAAGCCATATTTTATTATATAGATGTAGAAGTGCTTCAAGTGTGTCTGCGTGTAGGTGTTGTATCATTGTGTATGTAATGTTGTCTGGGCCTGGAGCTGAGGGTTTACACGTGCTCAGAGCAGCCCTCAGCTCATGTTGTGAAAACAGGGAGTTGTAAGAAGTCTGATTTGTTGTTGTCGTGTAGGGACATCTTTTCACAAGAGGCTTTATGTTTCAAGAAAGTGTTCGTGTAGTGTGCTGAACTGGACACGTGTTGGAAGTGTTGTGCGAGTGTGTCAGCCTGGTCTTCCAGAGTGTCCCCTGTTGTACTGACCAGGGGCAGGCTGTCTGTCTGTTGCCTTTTGAGTTTGCGTATACGTGTCCATACTTTCCGTGTGTCTGTGTAGGAGTTTATTGATGTTATGAATGTACGCCAACTCTCGTTTTGCCTCACGGCGCACACGTTTTCCTAATGCCTTGGCCCGTTTGAACAAGAGGAGGTTTCCCGACGTGGGGTACAGACGAAGGATACCCCACGCCTTGTTCTGGTCCTCTCGCGCCCGCCTACAGTCATTCCACCACGGCCTCCGACGGTTGCGCGGGGCACCAGAGGCGTGGGGAATGGACTTTTCGGCGGCGTCGAGGATGTGCGCCGTGAGGAGTGGGTAGCTTATTCGACGTGTAGGTGTCCTATGGATGTGTGGTGTAGTTTGGATGTCTCTGTAAATGTGTTCCAGTTAGCTCGTGCTTCATTCAACCTATTATGGGAAGATGGACTGCATGGGCCTTTACCTATGTATGTGAGTGAGGTGGGGAAGTGGTCACTACCGTATGGGTCAGTGGAAACACCCCACTCGAGGAGAGGAAAGAGAACTGCGGAGCCAATCGCCAAGTCAAGACATGAGTATGTGTTGTGTCCTATGTTATGGTATGTAGGGTGTTTATTGTTGAAAAGGCATGCTCCTGAAGATGTAAGGAATTTCTCTATAAGGCGACCTCGGGCATCCGTGCGAGAAGAGCCCCAAAGATTGTTGTGAGCATTAAGGTCGCCTGTCAGGATGTATGGTTCGGGCAGCTGGTCAACCAGCGCCTCGAAGTCAGAGCTTAAAAGTGAAACATCAGGAGGAATGTATATGGAACATACCGTTATCAACCTATTAAATATTATTGTTCGTATTGCCACAGCCTCAACGACAGTGTTCAGAGTGACAGGGTGGCATGCTAAAGATTTCCGGGCAATTATGGCCCCACCCCCAGAAGAGTGCCTGCAGCCATCCCTGTCCTTTCTGTATATAAAGTAACTGTTCAAGAAATTTGTGTTCTTGGAATTCAGGTGTGTTTCCTGAACACACATTACACTTGGCTGATTGACATGCAGAATCTCATACACGTCGTCAAGATTATTCAGAAGGCCTCTGCAGTTCCATTGAACAATATTTTCTCTTCCCATTATGATGTGTTCGGAGCTACTGGAGTGTGAATATTTATGTAGGGTCTTTCGGTGCTTGGACTCTTGGAAGGGGTTTTCTGGCCTTCTCTACTAACCTGGACTTCGGAGCCCGTTCCTTCCGCTGAGATGAAATCCGGAAGGGCTCGACGTCCATGTCGTCATCTGAAGGCAAGGGGGTGCCCAGCGGACTGGGCCCCCTTGAATTGGTATCCTTTCGGGTGCTCTTTGCCTGCGCCGCGGGCGGGGCAGGCGGTGGAGCTAGGATGGGCGCTGCTGTGGGCCCTCCCGTCTCCATCTCCCTGCCCTCAGGTGTCCCCAGGGAAGGTGAAGAGGAAACAGTGAGAGCGGCAGAGCTCCCAGCGGCGATCCCAATCACCACATTTGCTGGAGTCGCCACACTGGGCGAGTCCTGACACCGCTGGACAACCGAAGGCAGTCCGGCAAAAGACGGGGCCCCCGCAGCCTCTACAGGTGTTGTAGAGGCAGCAGGTGGCTGCTCACCTGGGGGCTGGGAGAGCAACACATCAGCAGCAAGGCTGCACTGTGTCGCTGTGCTGACCAAACGCCGCCCCAGCCCCCCGGCGGACAGCGTCTGCATAAAATGTGGCCGAAAGCAGCTTGTGCTTTTGGCGTACCTCAGCAAAGGTGATGTTTTCTGTTACTTTCATTTGTAGAATTTCTTTTTCTGCTTTGAATTTTGGGCAGGTTCGCGAATAATCAGCGTGTGGGCCACTGCAATTGGGGCACTTCACTGTGCTGTTTGGACAGTCATCCGACGAATGGTCAGACTCTGAACATTTAGGACAAGTTGGCTTTCCTCGACATGATAGAGTTCCTTGGACGTATCGTTGGCATTTAAAGCATCGCCTGGAATTAGGGACATATGGTCGTACATTGCAGCTTAGGAAGCCCACTTTGACCTTTTCGGGTGGGGTTGTGAAATCAAATGTTAGGACAAGATGCTTTGTTGGGATTTCTTCATTTGCTCTACGGATTACAATTCGTTTGACAGAGGTTACTCCTTGAGGTTGAAGCGCCTGAAGAAGTTCCACCTCTGGCTCAGACTGTAATTCCTTTTCTGAGATTACACCTTGAGAGGAGTTGAGAGTTCTATGTGGAGTCACAGTAACAGCCAGGTCAGCCAACGTGGTCTGTTTCAGGAGGTTTTCGCTTTGATTTTTCCTTTTTACTTGAACAAGTAGGTTACCGGATGAAAGCTTCTTAGCATCGTAGTCTGAGCCGACAACAGACTCAATGCATTTGGCCAAAAGAATGACTGACTTCTTGCCAACAGGGGTGTCCCCTGTGGAATGAACTACAAGATCTGTATAGAAATGTTCTGGTACTTTCTCCTTTGACGTTATCCTGGTAGTCAAAGAGGTCCCGGAGCTCCCTGCCTGGTAGACAGGCAGGGAGCCCATCGGCCGGAGCTTCACCAAGGCTCCGACGGCCACCGTTAGAGGTTTCTACCCTTCACCTTAAAAACACATCACCACGGTAGGTCACAGCTTATGTTGGGGTGCTCGGGGTCCGCGGTATCGCCAGTACCGTCACCATGAATACTCAAGGTGCCCCGTGCGGGGTCGTTATTGTATAAGCAGAAGCTGTTGTAAGCAGCGAGACGTCGTTACCACCCTTAAATAAATGTGAGGAGAAATTTGTATTGAATACATAAAGCCCTCTTTTTTGTAGTTATTGGGAGCTTTTGACTTGCATAACTAGCAGCGATGAAAAAAATCAATGTTTCTGAAAATGCTTATTTAGAAACTTTCAAAATCAGCCTCCCTTTTTATATTTCGCTTCCTCATTTCGTACAAACTTGGAACACAAACGTCTCGAATTTGAAATGTGTGACATTTATTAAAATAAAACATTACAAAATGTGCAAAACACTATACAAAATAAACATTAAAACTTAATAATTACGTTTTGAGCATCACCTTTTGAGCTTATCTCGTTTGTTATAGTATATAAACGTTTGGATAATTAAATTTATTCTTTTCAAAGTGCCTTTCGTCACAGCGCGATTTGTAATAGGCCCTTTGGTCACAGCATCATTCGTCATAGGGCGATATTTCCAATATAAAGTTTTGTCATCAGAAGTCAAAATTCATGAAGCCTGATAATATACTTAAAAAGTTGCGGTTCGCTTCGAAATGACGGCGCCTATATTTGGTTGCACGATGCTCGCTCGCATGATTTCTTAGTTCAGTATTTTGTGTCAATAAGTGCTACTGTAGCAATGCTATGCTGATTACGTCAGCACGGAGCTGTCATAAATATAAATGAAAGGAAGTATATAGACAAAAGGAAAGAAGTTAAAGCGTTTTATGTTCCAATAACTTGACCCTCACTGGCCCGTCTGGTAAACATGTAGTGTACAAAAGTGTCTTACTATATGGTCCCATTCAATGTTACTAGAATTCTAGTGACGTTGGTCCCGTCTCGTCTGGGGGTCAAGGGTGCAACTCGGCCTCACCAGCGGGGATGAGTGCACACGTTAGGAATCTTGAGATTTATTTCAAGACATTAATTAATTGGGTTGTGTTCGCGTCTCTCTGCCCTCTTTTGAGTCCTTAGACGTGGTATATAGGGTTCATTGTATTTTATTAAATGCCACTTCCAAAAAGAAAAAAAAACCTTTAAACTTATTCTGCCGCTCCTATTAGAACTTTCTTCTATGTGACAAGCCGGCCATGACGAATATTCTGTTACGAACCGGCCAACTACCGACGAACTGTGGCAAAATTCCACATGACAAACGGATCGTACCTTGTTTTGGGTATCAGTGCGAAAGCCCTAGGCAGCCGCTTGTACACTAAAAAGAAACTGGGTACACTCCAAAGAGAAATTAGAAACGTAGAAAATTTTCATTCGCGCCATTATTTCTTTTGCTCAGTGTCTTAGGCTCTGATAGTTCAGATGAACCCTTGTGTATCTTCAACATTAGCCACACTCAGCAAGTTCAATCCATTATTAAGAACACTTGCTGAACAGACGTGGAGTACCTGGAAGTAGAGAATGCGTTTTAGAGAAAGTGGGTGTCTAATGTAGTTTTTAGAGTTGCGAAGTGTCTCGTTATGATTACAACTATGTTTGTGAGCGCTCCGCTGAGCCCGTTTCCCACTAAAGAAACGAAAGGTCATGCTGATGCAGTAATAACAAATTTTTCCGGCGTAGGGTTGTTTTTTTGTTACGTCCGTTTTAAGCAGTTTTCTACAAGCTACTGAGTTGCGTTTGGCGGTTAAAGTTGACAACGCCTAAAAGCAAATTTTTAACTGCAGAAGTTTTGTTGAAACGAGCCTCCCTTAAAACGAGCTTGAATACGTTTCAACGAGCCTGCGCTGCAGCCGTTGCGGGCTCGCTCATACATGGTTCTCACTCGCAATAAAATTTTCTTGGGGAAGAGTTATGCTGAAAAACGGTGCCCTGAAAAAACGTAATGTGCTCGCCTTGAGTTTACCTCCTCTTAACGTTTGCATTTTAATTTCTTTCCGAGTAAGGGTTACCTGGTCAAATGGAAAGGCTTCTCCAAGTGGGAGTGCTCGGTGGAACCCGAAATCAACCTCAACAAGGCTTGTTTGCGTGAACTTTCCCATCCATCGCAGCCATCGGACAGCCGGTTGGAAGTCGCCTGTGGAAGAGTGGTCTACGAGGTACAAAAGAAGCTTTCCAACAGCCGCCGCTCGAGTGGCCTGGTGAAGGTAACCTTCGACAACGACATTTTCCGTTGGGCGTTTCATGGAAAAGGGAAGCGGCTTTGCAAACAATGGATCCTGTGTGATGAAAGAAAGCGATTTCTCGAAGTTGAACCTTCCCGCAGGGTGGTTTGCACGGGAGACGAAGCTCGGAAGCACTGTGTCGATTGACTTTCCTGTCAGGGTCAAGTGCACTGTAACTCGCCTAAAAGCAAACAAGCGATTCCCGGGTGGCTTCCCGGTTGAGACCCTCCACCTTTTTTTGGTTACGAAGGTTGCAATGGCTGAAGCGTAAATGTCAGCACCGGGCTCATAGGTCGTTATTCCATTTGTTGGTGTGTTTTTTTAAGCTGTTTGGACCACTGTTGTTTGCCCATCGTATTGCTTTATAATTCAGAAGGTTGTGTTTTTGGTACCGTGTGTATTTGTGGGTGTCTCGTGGTGGCAGAGAAGTGATTGAAATGGCCGGCGCGAAGATTAATCTGATGTTTCTGTAAATTTTGGTACTTCAAGTATTACCTTTAAACTAAGCAATCAAGTTGCCATAAACATAAAGCATGAGAAGGAACTTTTAGCCAAAACTTACATGGAAACTGTGCGAGGCTATTTGCCATCAGGTCTGAATCTTCCCAACTTAATTGACAAGTTTGAGGACCGCTTTAAAGCTGTGTGCGGCGGCGCAGAAAGGCGGTACAGAAATTTAAAGGGCCGGGCCAAGGCCGCCTTTCTGAAAAAGGAACGCACCGTAACAATGGTTTTGCCACCTGAGAGCTGCTCGCATAAAAAAAATGAGGAAACAGTTAAAGACATCATGATTCGAGCTCTACAGGAAGATTTGTGCAGGATGGAAAGTTTGACAGAAAAATCGATAAACGAGCTCAAAGCAAATGTTCATGCCTTTGAAGTCCAGTGCCTCCAGCTTCAAGATCAGAACAGTCAACTGCGGTTGCAAGTTCAGCAGAATGCATCAGGCCAAAATAAAGGGAAAATGGTGGGAGAAGGCTGCGGCAAAACCGACAGCAGAAAGCTCAAGAATGCTGGAAACTCTGTTTTGCGAGCACTAGAGACGGTCCTCGAGACTTATGGGCTGAACGTATGCCAACTTTTGGTTACGTATATAAAAGGATTTTTGCATAACATCGCATGTAAGGAGAACGAAGACATTGCTGTAACAAGGAAAGTTGAGAAGGGTTTTCCTCACTGCCGTAAGGTTGACTACGACTTGTTATCTTCCCCAGAGAAGAGTAACGTGCGCGAAGTAACAGCTCTCTTGGACCACCACTTTGTGAGCAACGCGTTTTGGAAGGAGAGTTCAACAACTATGCCTAACCTACCTCCCATGCAACTGGTTAACTCGTACAGGGAGAAGTTAGACGCGAGAATAAGCGTTTTTAAGACACCGGGAGAGTTTCCTGGAGCTCAGGTACGATTCGAGGATGACCTCAGACAAGCTGTCTTAGAGTTAGCTGCCGAAAAAAAAATCGGAACTCGTGACCTTGCCACAGAAAAACTAGTGGTTAAGATTGAAGGAGACGGTTGTGTTGTCAGCAGGAGTACTTCATGGACTACTTTGTCTTTTGTACTTATAGACAAAGAACGCTCTCTTCAGAGCCACAGGCTTCATCGCCTTCTAGCAGTTGTTGAAGGTTCTGAAAAGTACTTCAACATAAGGGAATCGTTCCGTGACCTACTTGACGACATCAATGCTGTCGCGGAAAGAGGAAGTATTTCCGTAGACAACCACGATATAAAGGTTTCAATCTGCTTGGGCTCGGACCTGAAATTCCTTTTAGTGGTTCTTGGTTTGCAAGCAGCCTCATCTAGGTATCCGTGCCCCTTCTGTAGGGCTGACCCAAAAGAGCGCAGCGCCGCTGTGGCTAACAGCAACCAGTACAACGAGCCGCCTTTTGTTCGCACGTGCGCCAACATGCGAGAAAACTGTGCAAACGAGGACAGGGGCATGAAGTACACTCCACTGTTCTCTATAGATCCTAGGTGTGTTATTCCAGATTTACTACACATGAAAATCAGGATTGTAAATCGTTTAATAGATGGACTGCTCGCAGAAAGCGAGGATCGGGACAAAAGGGAGAAAGTTCAAAATTCAAATGCGCCAAGCTCGCACTTGAAAAACATTGTAGCTGCAATTAACTCCTGTGGAGTGAAGTTTGAAATCTGGGAAGAAGAAAAAAATGGCAGGACATTCACATCGTTAGCTTGGGGTGACTGCCGGACATTACTCCAGCTTTTGCCCGACAGGCTGAAGGAAAAACTTGACACCAGGACAGAAAACATGACTTTGCTTTTGTGGACGCTCCTGCATAAAATTTGTTAGCATTTTGAGAATGATGTGGATGGCAATAGCGTGCAGACCAAAACTTCCCTGTTTCTAGACACATTTGTGAAATTGGGGTCTTTTGGATGCAAAGGATACGGGCGCGAGCGAGTAACTCCATACATCCATATTTTAGCGCACCACGCTTCAACTAAGCATGAGAAATTTCAATGCCTTGGTTGGTTTTCAATTCAAGGTATCGAGAAAAAAAAATGACATCTTGAAGCATTTGCACCATTCCCGATCCAACAAGTGGAACTCCGCCGCGGATGCACTAAAACTGGCTAAACGGTTGGAGGCAAATGAGCATGGCAGGAGCAGCCGCGCATACATCAAGTGTGACGTCGACTACTGGTCTAGAGGGGGAATACAGGAAAGCAGACTGAAGAGACCTAGATGCGCAGAGGAAAGCACACGAGAGCCACATCCCCCTCCGAATGCTGATGAAATGGACGCAGGTCAACTGCGTACCGAACTTAGAGCAATTGGTGTAAGGACGGCAGTAAAAGGAGTAAAGAAACTTCGGGCCATGCTCAAAAGAGAAAGCAAAAAAGGCTTTTACAATAGCTTGCATATTCCTATATGAAATATATCCAAATAGTACAAAAGTGTTTCTTCCTGAGTTTTCGTGGGCTGTTATGGTATTTAGCAATGTTTTTTTTTAACCTGTGTAAAAACTGAAACCCATCTGCATGAGATTGTGCCTCTTTTACTGTACGTTTTGGTTTATGGTGCGAAACAGTAAATAACTATTTTGAACTTTCTGTTATTGTGACACTTGATTTTTGTTCGCATTACGTAAGTTATTATGTTTGAACGCTTAAGTTGTAGTTGTGTTTTGTAGTGTTTATTTTGTACTGTATTTTGCATTGTATTGTATCGCGAAACATGCATTTCGTTTATTTATGTTTTGTTTTGGCCGACCGGCTGCGCCGGGCTGTGTTATCTATGCTATCTGTGTGTTCCATTCTATATGCCGCACGTGTTATCTCGTTGATAGGGAGAATGTGTCGAACTAACGTCAGCAGCCTAGAATAAATCTTCTATGATCTACAGTGTTCTGGATGCAGTTCCACGGTTCGAGAAACGCTCGCGCCGAGAGATAAATGACCGCAGAGCATACACAGCGGCATTTGATTTCTCAACGCAAGCCTGCGCACGTCACTTTGTTGACTGCTGCTTCGCCGCCTGTCAGTTGTTAGGGGAGCACAAATTCGCTACAGTAAACTTGTTTTCCTTGAAGACCACTGCGTCGACTTTGGCTTCGTGACAGTATTCTCCCATGTTTGTTGAATGCTTAACATATTCCCGAATTTTTTCTACCATGCGGAGGTTTTCCCTATCCTGCTTTGAAGCCCAGGTGTGCGGTAGAAATAAATCTGTATGCATGTCTGTCTTTTTTTTGCCAATTTCACTTGATTTCAATTCACGCAAGTGGATTCCTGTGCACAGAAAATATCTTATAAACTTTTTCTGTCTGTAGTCAAGAGTTAAAACAGCTTCCGCAATATCTAGTAAACGCGATGAGGAATGTCGGTCTGTGGCCGTTCCTCCCCTTTTGTCGTAAATTTTGTGTACACAACGCACCTTTTCGGCACCTAAAGTAACAACCGTCAGCAACGCCTCACCTAAAATGTTCAGTAGCGATGTCTAAACACTAGTGTTGTACACGTTCCTCTAAAACAGGAACGAAAGCTCATTCCTCGTTCCTTCGCTATTGCCGTAACAAGTTCCTTCGTTGCGAAAGAAATGCGTTCCAGTTCCACTTCGAATATTGGAACGTGTCGTTACATTAACGTTACATTTCCCTTTTTTAAATTAAAATATGGTGTCGGATATTCCTGAGGCGAAACAAAGTGAGTAATTTAAAACTTGCACCGTATTACGTATATTTTAAGAATAGGAACACCGTAGTCAGCAGATTATCTGGAGACAAAAAGAATCCAAAGAAACGCTCCTAGACGAATTTTTTCAGGGAGCAACACATATGGCACTTTCTATTTCGGTCTTACAAATGTGGCGTAAGGTTACTGCGCTTCAGCTGTGGAAATAGAAACTTACTCACATACAGGAACATAATTAAATTTGTTGAATAAGAAACTGTGTCAAAAGCAACAATACATAGGCACTTAATGAATGAGTATTCAATATTGCAGTTTATTTAAAATACCTTACAGGCCCTTTGCAGGGAATTGAGTGAGGGGGTTACAAAAGTGAAGCTTTGCGGATCATACAGCACAATTTTACGATTAACAAAACACAGCAGAACAAATAATGGCTACGAAGTTCGCAATACAAGTTTAAGTCGGAAGACCGTAGCAAAAAAAAAATCAATAAAGAAGTCAACAGCGTAGTTACACATGAAATCTACGCGGAAGAATTACAAAGTATGCCGAACAGAATCATGGTAGTAGATAAAGGAAACAACCGAAGATAGCCAAATATGTGGACGGGACGCGCAAATCAGTTGCTGTGGTTACAAATCCGCATAAGGGAAGAGCACAGGAAATATCGCGGAGCCTAATCATGTGCGTCAAAACATGTACACTATAAAAGATCAAAACACAGGTTGAAACAGACCAATTAAGCAACTCGGAATGATGCTTGCCGTCCATGTTTGGGCGGCCTCTCTCAGGTGTTGCCCATACGGAGCGACGAAACTATGCCCAACAATGACGAAATTCCTGTCCTTTGTCAACACGACGCGTGCAATACAAAAGGACCTGGCACTCCGTCGGCCCACTCCCGTCAGATACTGCGTGCGTACCCTGTAACTTCGAGCAGTACAACCCAGCCCTATTGATAGCCGGTGACCCTCCGAATGACCTCACAGCGAGCGCAACTCCCCCGACAGCAACGTACCCGCGCCGAGCGCGCTCGAATGCGGTAATTACCCCTGACAATACACAGATACGGTGGTTTTGTAAGGGACCTGTAGCGCCGCGCGGAGTTAGACAACCTTTGCCAGATGCGCATCCTGGCGTCTCCAGACAAACGATGAAAGGTGAAAAGCATTCTCCCGGATGCGCTATTCACCCGTCGAACGCCGCGTACGCTCGACCGGCATGAAAGCAAGCACAAGCTGCAGCGCGCTTCGTGGTTACCCTCCTGCCTTTCACTTGCGAGGAAGCACGTTCCGCTGAAAGGCGCGGGCAAATTGGCCAGCTTGTAGAACGATAAACACAGTAGCGACTTGTGGATTTTTGTACTCGAGCCTTGGCATCATAAACATCCAAATCCTAGCAATGTAACGTTTGCAGAAGGAACGCCGTTCCCACCGTTTCTTCACAAAACTAACGAGTTACCGTTACAGTTCCACCGACCCTCAATGGAACGGTGGCGTTCCTCCGTTCCTGCTGCTAAAAGGAACACTGCTGAACACAATCCTAATGCCTAAACACAAGCCTTTGAATAATAATTTTACTGTAGACCACTCCCTGAATATTTGCTACGTTAAAAACCCATGGAGAAGTGCGGTAAATACTGCTAAACACAATCCTAATGTCTAAACACAAGCATTTGAATAATAATTTTACTGTAGACCACTCCCTGAATATTTACTACGTTAAAAACCCATGGAGAAGTGCGGTAATTGCTGTTAACACTTGCTTCCAACACATATGTACAGCAGCAGCGCCTTGCACCCACACTGCTGAAATATTTTACAGAACAAGGCGCATAGCTCGCAGGCTCAATGGCTACATTTCAATGGCTACATTTGGAGTGCATCTCTGGAGGTAAGACCGAAGACACCCACTCGTGCGCGGCTCGCGAGCGCCCATCCGTGGTTTGGGTGGAGACCAAAAGTTAGTCGGGCCTTTTGTGCATGTCCCTACCCTCCTATTTGCTTCTTTTGATAATTCGGCATGCTTAACAGGAAAGAAGGGGGACCCTTGGGGCGCGTTGGTAAGAGCGCCTTTCGGCCCCCCGAGTAGGGGGAGAAGGAAGAAGAAAAAAAAAAAGAAAAAGTCCCCACTTCGGAACGCCACGTGGTGTCAGATTTTCGAAGCTTTCGGGATGTCCCCGAAAGTTGGCCATTACACATGCTTGACTTTGGCGAAATTAAATACTTCAACTCCAGAAAAAAAATTCACTTTGCCGTCGCCTGCTGTCGCCCGCGCCACTATAGCTTCTTGCGGCATTTTAAGGAATCAATCGGAAACAGTTACGAAAGGTTCCACTAGCATGGTTCCACGTTCTGCTTGCAAGGCTCGTGTAGTAGGGATGATGATGATGATGGTTGGTGTTTTATGGCGCAAGGCCAACGAGGGCAAAGAGCGCCAAAACGGTGGTTAGGTATGAAGGATATAACTGTAAACGCTAAAACCGTTCAACAAAAAACAAAGTGAATTCAGTAAAAGACAATGAGGATGGCTGGTGTAAAAGGCCAGGTTGTGATGGTGCGTGACATGAGATCGGGTTTAAAAGCAACTCCGCGTGATAGGAAACCAGGTGTAAAAACTTGATGTCACTAAGAAACTTAAACGTGCGTTGTACAGGAACCATGGGGTCATCCGCTAAAAACAATGCTGGGTGTAGTGGAATGTGTTGTCTGTAGAGGTCGGCGAAGTGTTTCTGTCGTGTTGTGTGGAGTGCTTTGCATTGAAGTAGCACATGGATCACGGATAGGCCGTCTCCACACCTGCTACACAAGGGTCTTGGAGATCCCGTGAGCAGGTATGAGTGTGTTGCATGCGTGTGGCCTATCCGTAATCGAGCCAGGGTAACTTCATTGTGCCTGTTGTGTGTGTCAGTGGTGTATGCTCCCAAGAGTGTCTTTATAACGTGTAGCTTGTTGTCTGCCTGTTCATTCCAGTGTGCTTGCCATGTATTGCGAAGGTGTTGTCGGATGTGTGACTTAAGGTCAGTGTACGGTATTGTTGTTATGTCCACCGTGTTTGCAAGTACAGCAGCAGCGGCCATTTGATCTGCTGTCTCGTTTCCGGCGATCCCCGAGTGACCTGGCACCCAGCATACGGTTACTTCAAGACTTAATGCATAAGCTGACATAATGGTTTTGTAAACTAGATGAATAACATGGTTTTTACAAAGCTGCTTAGACCACAATGCACGTACTACAATCAAGGAATCTGTGAAGATGATGGACTTGGGAATTTTATGATGAACTATGTGCTTTAAAACCAGAAATATCCCATAGGCTTCAGCCGTAAAAATGCTGCTTTTCGAGTTTAAAGTATTAGACACCCTAAAATCAGGTCCGTGCGCAGCACACGACAAGATACGGGCTGTTTTTGACACGTCGCTAAAGAATTCTGCACACTTGTATTTATCTTGAAGGAACAAGAAGTGCTGAAGAATTACAGCTGTGGGTACTCGTTTTTTGTCAATCGCTACAAAGGACAAATCGCACGACACGGGGCGCAGCTGCTATGGTGGTAAAAAGTCAGAAAGGGTTGATTTGTAGGTGTCTGAAAACGTGACAGATAATTCTGACACTTCCTGTCTCACCCTATGGAAGAACGGAGCAGAGATAGATGGACGATTAAGAAAGATAGATGGACGATTAAGAAGAAGTTGGGACATGGGTGTATCACAAATAAATGGTTTGAAAGGATGGTGGGTTATTGACGAAATTTTAAACGCGTACAGAAGATCTATGTATGTTCGCTGATGATCTAGGGACTATTTGTCGCACTCGACGTATAGGCTTTGTACGGGGCTTGTACGGAAAGCGCCCGACGCAAGGCGAAGCCCCAAGTGAAGCACTGGGTCTAGCATTTTCAGCGCTGTTTTTGTTGCCGCCCCATAAACCACGCTCCCATAGTCCAAGCGGGACCCCACCAAGCTTGTGAAGACACGTAAGAGGAGTTGCTTGTCCGCGCCATAGGAGTGGTGTGAAAGGACCTTAAGTATGTTTATTGCTTTGAGGCATTTATGTTTTAGTTGTCTGATGTGAGGGATGAATGAGTTTCTCGTCAAACACCACACCCAAAAACTTGTGTTCTCTTTTTAGTGGAATCGAGTCACCAAAGAGTTTTATGTCGGGATCGGGCAGGATGCCCCGCCTTTCTGAGAATACAACGCAGGTACTTTTAGAAGAATTAAGTTTAAATCCATTTTCATCTGCCCAGCGGGAAAGTTTGTTTACCCCAAGCTGGACCTGACGTTCACAAATGGATATGTTACATGATTTGAAAGATATTTGAACGTCATCTACATACATCGAGCCGGATATGGTTGGCGGCAGTGCCTTTCGGAGAGTTCATCTTAACTATAAACAAGGTGCAGCACAATACGCCACCTTGAGGCACGTCATTCTCCTGCACGTGAACGTTTGAGAGTGCCGTACCGACTCTGACACGAAATTTTCGTTCAGACAGGTAACTGGAAAGAGTGTTCAGCATGTTACCTGTTACACCACAGGATTTTAGGTCTGCAACAATGCCATAACGCCATGCCGTATCATAAGCTTTCTCGATATCAAAAAATACGGTCATGCAGTACTGTTTGTGTATAAATGCATCCTTAATGTATGATTCCAGTGCAACTAATTGATCGTTTGTGGATCGCCCTGCCCGGAAGCCTGCCTGGCAGCTCTCGAGAAGACCATTGTACTCAAGAAAGTACATGAGCCTCCGGTTAATCATCATCTCGAAGAGCTTGCACAGGCAGCTTGTCAGGGCAATAGGTCTATAGCTTGCGGGAGAAGAAGGGTCCTTCCCTCCTTTCAGAAAAGCCACAACTATGGCCTCCCTCCAAAGCCTTGGAAGGTGCCCCGATAGCCATATTTGGTTGTATAGGTGCAGGAGTGTCTCAAGGGTGTCTGCGTGTAGGTGTTGAATCATAGTGTATGTAATGTTATCTGCACCTGGAGTAGAAGGTTTACAAGTGGCAAGAGCAGCTCATGGAGTGTAAATTCACAGTTGTATCCAGACTTTGACTTGTTCTTGTCGCGTATAGGATTCTTTTCAGCAGATATTTTGTGTTGCATAAAAGCGTTTGTATAGTGCGCAGAACTAGACACGTGCTGTAAGTGTTGCGCAAGTGTGTTAGCCTGATCTTCCAGAGTGTCCCCTGTCGTGCTAACCAGGGGCAGGCTATGTGTGTGTTGTCTTTTAGTTTACGTATTCGGGTCCATACCTTGTGGGTGTCCGTGTATGAATTTATGGATGTCAGAAAGGCGCGCCAGCTCTCCCTTTTTGCCTCACGGCGCACACGCTTACCTAATGTCTTCGCTCTTTTGAAAGAAATAAGGTTAAAACTTGTGGGGTGTCTACGGAGGATGCCCCACGCCTTGTTCTGGGCCTCCCGCGCACGCTTGCAGTCGTCATTCCACCAGGGCCTTGTCGGGTTGCGCGGGGCCCCAGATGCCTAGGGTATTGACTTTTTGGCGGCGGCGAGAATGTGCTCCGTGACGAGCTGGGTTGCCTTCTCTACAGGTAAGCGTGTTATGTCTGTGTAGTGTAGTTGAGATGTCTCTGTGAATGTGTTCCAGTTTGCTCTTGCTTCTATAAACTTGCAATGGGAAGGGGAACTGCTAGGGCCTTTATCTATGTATGTTAGTGAGGTAGCGACGTGATCACTACCATATGGGTTAGTGCCAACATCCCACTCAATTGATGGAAAGAGTACTGCAGAGCCAATGGCCAAGTCGAGGTGTGAATAAGTGTTGTGTGCTATATTATGGTATGTAGGCTTGTTTTTGTTAAATAGGCATGCTCCTGAAGATACTAAAAATTTTTCGATTAGGCGACCTCGGGCATCTGTGCGGTGAGAGCCCCAAAGAGTGTTGTGTGCATTGAGGTCACCTATAAGAATGAAGGGTTCTGGTAGCCGATCTACAAGGCCCTCGAAATCGGAGCTTGAAAGCTGGAAATGAGGAGGGATGTAGATGGAGCACACTGTTATTAGCCTATTGAAAATTATGGTTCTAATGGCAATAGCCTCAAGGACAGTCTGTAATTGGATAGGGTGGCATGCCAATGATTTTCGGGCAATGATGGCCACACCACCTGAAGATGTACCACCACCAGCCCTGTCCTTCCTAAATACCACGTAACTATTCAAGACATTTGCGTGTTTGGAGTTCAAATGTGTTTCTCGTAGACACATCACACTTGGCTGATTGGAATGCAATATTTCGTAGACATCATCAAGATTGTTAAGGAGGCCTCTACAGTTCCACTGGATGATATTTTCTGTTCCCATTATGTACCTTTAAGAGCTACTGGAATGTGTGTGTGGGTTCATGTATTGTCTATCGGAGCTTGTATTCTTGGAGCGGGTTTCTTTGGCTTTTCTGTTGGTTTGGACGCCGCAGCCCGTTCCTTGCGGAGCGATGCAGACAGGAATGGTCCGACGTCCATTTCCTCATCAGATGTTCGGGGGGTGTCCGGTGGACCGGGCCCCCTGGACTTGGCACCCTTACGGGTGCCTTTGGTTCCAGCTGCAAGCGCCGCGGGCGGGGCAGGCGGCGGGGCTAGGATGGGCGCTTCTGTGGGCCCTACCGTGTCCATCTCCTCCGTGCCCTCAGGTGTCCCTAGGGCCGGTGGAGAGGACACAGTGAGAGCGGCAGAGCTCCCAGCGGCGATCGCACTCGCCACATTCGCTGGAGTCGCCACACTGGGCGATTCCTGACTACTCTGGACTTCCGAAGGCAGTCCGGCAAGAGACGGGGCCCCCGCAGCCTCTACAGGTGTAGAGGCAGCAGGTGGCTGCTCAGCTGGGGGTTGGGACAGCAACACGTCAGCAAGAAGGCTGCACTGTGTTGCCGTGCTGACCAAACGCCGCCCCAGCCCCCGGCGGGCGGCGTCTGCGTACGATGTGGCCGAAAGCAGCTTGTGCTTTTGGCGCGCTTCTGGATAGGTGATGTTTTCATTTACTTTTATGTGAATTATTTCCTTTTCGGCCTTGAATTGTGTACACGCACGCGAATAAGCAGCGTGCGGTCCGCTGCAATTCGGGCACTTCTGAGTGGTGCTTTCACAAGCTTCTGAGGAGTGACCTGTATCAGCACAGTTGGCACATGTCAACTTCCCTCTGCATGATTGGGTTCCATGGCCGTATCGTTGGCACTTCAGCGCCTCGGATTTGGGACATACGGTCGTACGTTGCAGCTAAGAAAACCCACTTTGACCTTTTCTGGAGGCGTTGTGCGATCAAACGTTAGGATTAGATGCTTTGTCGGAATTTCTTGGTTTGCTCTCCGAATTACGATTAGTTTTACTGCAGTTACATGTTGAGGTTGGAGCGCCTCAAGAAGATCTGCTTCCGTCTCAGACTCTAGTTCTTTCTATGATATGACTCCTTGCGAGGAGTTGAGGGTCCGGTGTGGTGCCACAGTGACAGTCAAGTTGGCCAACGTCGTCTGTTTCAGTAGGTTCTCACTCTGATTTTTCCGTTTTACTTCGACCAGTACATCACCTGAGGCGAGTTTCTTAGCATCATAGTCTGAACCAACAACAGACTCAATGCAATTTGCCAACAGAATGACCGACTTCTTTGCAACAGGAGTGGTTTCAGCAGAGTGAATGACAAGAAATTTGTGGAAATGTTCTGGTTTACCTTTAGCTAGTACTTCGGTGCGGCCCCTTTTAGGGGGCCGATCATTGGATTGGGGGGATAAAGAAAAAGTCATGCGATATTGAAAAAAGCAGCGGACGGGGGTACTTCCTTCGCTTGGTTTACCCTGATGCCGAGAGAGGTCCCGGAGCTCCCTGCCTGGTAAACAGATAGGGAGCCCATCCGCCGGAGCTTGACCTGGGCTCCGACGGCCACCGTTTGTGGCTTCTGCCCTTCACCTTACAACTCGTAGCCACGGTAGATTACAGCAAGAGTATGGGGGCTCGGGGTCCGCGGTGTCGCCAACACCGTCACCAAGATTACTCAAGGTGCCCCGTGCGGGGGCGTGTAGTAGGGAAACGTGGTTCTACAAACGTTGAAGTAGGGCGCCTTGATTCACGCACGTCTTCGGCGTACGGCAGCGTTTGCATCGAGACACCCGGTTTGGAGCAGTTAAACGCGGGAAAATTAAAATGATTTAAGCAAACCTTTGGCGTCTTTACCTTGGGAGGAGCGCGACGCAAGAGGAACATGAGAGGTGAGCGGGGAAAGCGAAGGTAGTCATTTACTTGGCAAAAGTCGATAAAGTCTATCGTTTTTTCACGACATTTGCAACGAAAGAAGCATATACGCGGCTTTTTTTTTTTCTGGGCCACAGTCGGCGCTCCTCTTTATATCTTGCTCCGTGCCCTCCGCTCTTTCAAGCTGAGCGGCCGGGCGAAGCGCCGTAGCAGACGACAGAGCGGCTTCTCCCGCCTCGTGCGGCCAGTGCGCATGTGCTGGCTGCCTCCGATTCTCGACACTTCTCGGCGCCGGCGCATCGCGGAGCACAGCATCCAAGCGCTCGCCGTTTCCCTTTAACAGTGGACCCCACTGTACCATGTGTGAGTGAAGTTTGCTTGAATGTATGTATGTGTGAATGAGCGTGCGAATGGATCGTATGGATGGATCAGACGAAAATGGCCGGCTGACTCATAGTGCACACGCCGTATATATCCGTCTCAACGCTACTTTCATTACTATCCTTACTATCCATTACTATCCTGTAATATTTTAGAGTCACTTGACATGTGCCGCCCACATTTCGGGGCAGGTCCTTTTGGTCTTTTCACAATCCTTAAAGGGATCCTGCAACACTTACCATCGACTGCTCGGAATGTATTTTTGGGTCAAGTCTATTGTCCCAGCAATCTCCTCCCGCAAGAATTATGAAAATCCGTTCACTATCACTGAAACTACGCGCGATGAAAAATCGCGCATAAATAGCCGCGTTTACATGAATGCGACAAGTGGCGCATGGCATCGCATCGCATCAATTTTCGAGCGCATCGCATCCATGTAAACGGGGCTAATGTGCTAGGAAAGCGCGTCGCATAAATGTGCCAGACCGGGGTGGATTAAGACGCGTAAGTCGGCTTTGGAAGTGCATGTAAACGCGAGCGCATCGCATTAGAAATTATGTCGACAAGAAAAGTAAGCCCTGCAAACGCAGCTTTCCATTTAAAAACGTCTAAATCGAGTGTGAGACGCCAGAAAATGCGAGTCGTGAAAAAAGAACAGAACCAGCCGTTCCGGAAGCTTTGGAAGCGCCAGAAACGCTGCTTTACCTTCGATGTGCGACACCGTAAGGCGCCACCATCGCACCAGGGGTGATGCGCTACATGTAAACGCTAGCGCATCGTATTACTTGTGATGTGCTAGAAAAACTGACGCACTTCTGTCGCATTCATGTAAACGCGGCTAATGTTCCCTCTCAACTCAACCGCGGACAACGCGACGAAATCTGCGCGCTCACTTTACTTTCCTATCGCCTCGCCCGCTAAGTCTACCCTTCTCCAGACCCGCGCCTCACTCGCGCCCAAACCGTTCTTCTCCGCCAGGCTCATACCCGCTCCCTCCCATCTCACCACATTCTACATCGCATTCGCAAGTGCTCCGGTCCCCCAACCTGCCCTTCTTGCGGCGCATACCCTCTATTCCCCACTCCTACTGGGACTGCCACCCCCCGAAGCTTCCCCCCTCGCTCTCCCGAATCACCTCGTGGGACACTTGGCTGGCTCCCCCGCCCGGAACAGACGTTCGGGCCGCCCAGGAGGCTCTCTGCCTTCATATCCAGAAGATCTCCAAGGAGATTCTGGACTACTATGAAGACAGTGACGCCGCAGGATCCGTCGTTTAGCTGACCTGGACTTAGGTCGGTGACTGGGCAATAAATGCTCTCTCTCTCTCTCTCTCTCTCTCTCTCGCTCTCTCGCTCTCTCGCGGTGCGCGGCGTTCTGTTCGGTGGCCTTCGATATGTCACAGGCCGGGGAGTTTCGTCCTTTTCCCTGCAACGTAGACGGGTCTATTTCCGGTCTGGTGCCACAAAACAGCAGGCATGGTGGCCTGCTCGCAAGCAAGCGCTCAGGCTGGTAGGGCGTTTATGGAGCAATAAATGATTGTTTTCGAGTGGGCTCGTTGAAAGTGGAATATTTAGTTCGTCACTGAAACTACGCGCGCACTCAAAACAAAAGAAACACCAAAAGCAGGCTGATAGGTTCAGACATAGAAGAGGTTCGTACACAGCGCCAACGACGGCTGATCGTCACAGGAAATGCCAGAATTTAGCCGCGAAGTTGAACGGAGACAGCCAATAGGACAGCCAGGACAGCCATGGCCCGATCGACGTCGCAGAGGCCATGCCAGGGGTGCATAATTAGGAGAATTGAAGAGATAGCGGTGGGTTTTTCCGCGTCTTTCACGGCGATTTGCGCGCTTACCGTTTCACGTGCACGTGTAATATTTGGCTTGGGTGTTCCTGGAAGTCCAATCTAAACGTCGCGCAGGCTTACTTGCACTGCACGAAGAGTGTTGCAGGGTCCCTTTAACACTCACTAACATCACCTCTATTTCTTTCTTTTGCCTCTTGCTATTCCTTTCCTGTATCACAATAACCCCAATTTTCATTGTCACGTCATCAGCCATTGTGCGTGGCGGAAGAAACTTTTTGATTGCGTCGCAATACCATTGTTGACCATTTTCTCTTGTGGTAGATCCACAGTACTTTCCGGCCCCGCGAGGTCTGGTTTGGCGAAAGGGTACCTGCTATTCCAGAGGTCTTTTGCAAATCGCGTGGCCGGCCGATTCAAAGCCACCCCTCCGTCATCGTTGTCTTGTTTGTGTCCTGTTGGTTCTGCATTAGTTTATTCCTGGTAGTGCTGCGTGTGTTCATCTTTTTGGTTTCTCTAGTTTCACACACGGCGGAGTGAGATCATGCTGAGACGGACACCTCCCGGAGATGCACGTTACCTGTTTACAACCCATGGGTGCCCTCAACCTGGGTGGCCTCGTCTGCCATGCTGCCTGGTACACGTGGCGAAAACGGGAGCCTATTCCCACCGTTACCTTCGGTCGACGAACACCTTGTCAAACCGGGAAATAAACTGAATAGCCAAATGCCTCGTCATCTAATTAGTGACGCGCATGAATGAATGAAGAGATTCTCACTGCCCCTATCCACTAACTAACGAAACCACAGCCAAGGGATCAAGCTTGGCAAAATCTGCGGAGAAAGGAGACCCCGTTGAGCCTGACTCTGAAGAGACTTGAGAGGTTTAGCATAAGTGGAAGGCGGTGCGGTTCGGTCCCGTTTCGGCGGGGTTCGGGCGTCCGTCAGTGAAATACCACTACTCTCATCGTTTCTTTACTTACTCGGTGCAGCGGAAAGCGGAGCAATGAGTGTTCACGCTCCTAGCGCTATGTGCGGCGCTGTCTTTGCAAAGCTCCATCTTTGCAAAAAGAACGTGTTTTAACAAAGATTTACCAATCCATATAACAAGTTCTGCTTTAAAGAAATATAGCAATAAACAATTTGCTACTGATCTCTTATCTAATACAGCAAAAAGTACGTGCGTGGATAAATTCAGTAGCCAATACGACTAACAGAAACCATGAGTGCTGAGGTGAGGAAAAAAATGGATTAGGCTAACTAAATGGGAATAAATGATACGCTTCAGAATTTTAAAAGAAATGGTAGTAGGTAATATCGGCGTTTAATTAAGTGGGGACTGTCCATTCCCAGAGTAAAACACTATCACGGTTTACTCGCCTTTAAAAGCTTGTTATGCAACCAGGTTATCCGGACTGAGAAAACAATGTTCAGAAAAATCAGATAAACTTCCCTTTCCTTCGAATCAACGTAATGAATTTCACAGGAATAAGATAGTTTAAGTTTTAAATCAGGAATGATATGCTGTACACAAACGCCATCAATGTTCCCCATACTCATCGGTGGAAACTGCGATCCATAAAAGTTAATGAGATGAACACAACGAAATGCAAATAAGACTTAGAAAATACATGAAGTTTCCCGGGCACTAAAGACTGCTTACGCGATTTGAGGCCGAAAGCTAGAGACTCTTCTTTACTGCTGCACCATGATTGCGTTTATTTATTCGCCTTCTTTTCTTCGTATTACCACCAAAAACGGACTGGCCGCAATTCTCTGGCAACTGCCCTAAAATGAGAGTTCTCCCCCGCGTGGGTCTGTTCTACGCACGTGCCGTTGCGTTCACCCGTCACTGGGCAAGCATCTGGCTAATAAGTCTTCATACCGGCATGGTGCAAGGTTAGAGGTGGTAGCGCACTTTTCGGCTGTGCCGGCACCCAGGATTCAAATCTCACATGACCACTGAAATGTGCTTTACATAGTTATTTTCTCTTTACAGCGGCAGCCACTTTGACACAGTGTTGAGGCCGACGGCGAAAACTACCGGTCACTTTTCGCGTTTGACAAGACACTAAGGCTTTTGTCTTAGAATTTTGTTTTAAGGACGATAGTCGTCGTCGTAACCATATCATGTAGTCACATTACTAAAACACCGGGACACTCGTTTACGCCTCGAGCTAGAGAGCTTGGTGCTTCAAAGACAGACTTTTACAGCAAGGCTGTACACCTTTACCCCCCAACGGTTTCATATCCGTTGGCAAAAACGCCAAGGTTCCAGGAATGCACTTATACACTGCATGCTTCGCCCCTCCCCAGGTTAGTGGAGATGGCCAGGATTTGTTTTTGTTTTTTTCACTGCATCTTTGTACTGTGGAGTTCGATAATAAATCGCCCGCCTTGGTACTATCGCGGTCACACTTAGTGGGAACACGGGCGCGCGTGGCGCGAGCTACTACTAGAGCTTCCTAACGGCGCCGCGCGGAAACAGCACGCATGCGCGTTGTGAGGGTCCGGAGAGTACAGAGCTCATCTCGCGCATCGCGTCACCGGGCGGCAGCGCGTCGTCTGCTACATGCGAGCTGCCGGCGCTAAACGAGCAGCAGACGTTGCCAGCGGCCGTGAACCGCATTTGCAGATACGCAGCAATTTGTTGCTGGAAATCAAGATCACATCGCGGTTCGTTCCTCAGATGCGCACCGCTATTCTGCCGCCTTGGGGTTCACAAGCAAGCATTGTCACCGCGAGCTGATGAATCTTTGATGCGTGACCACACTGGCTATGCACGGCCACTGTCCGCATCTTCTGTGGGGGTGTCATCTTTAAGGGAAGTTTTATCTTTGTGGGCGTAAATATGCCCGAAACGCCGGTCATGTTGAAATACGTTTTACGCCAGTGATGTAGGGATCCACGCATATATATCTTTTGTGCGTGGTTTTACTTCATCAACAAACTGCCACCGCTTTCCGGAAGTTCTTTGGGTTAAGAGACGCTATAAAATGCGCACGAAATCGCGCCAGTGAAAGAAGGGCCGTAGAATCTCAACATGTCAAGAGTTCCTGAAGAAGACAGGCGCCGGATCGTCGAAGAAGGGCTACTCCCAGCGACAAATTAGGGAGCTCGTGAGTAGGCTCCTGCATACGGTGAATAGGATTGTCCAAGAATACCGCTACGAAGGCCGAATACGGGACGCACCTCGAGGCCGCCCTGCCTGGGGCCTGGCCCTGGCCCCCGTCCATACGGCCCCCTTGGTGCAGGCACACATTCAGCAGACCGGCATCAAGCAGCTGACATGGGTGCCGAAGGGAGCCGGCCTCGGCATCATCGAGAATGTTTGGGGTCGCACAAAATGGCACTGAACCGGACCCCCATGCCTTCAGCCACTGAGGACGAGCTGTGGGCCGCAGTGCTCGCCGAATGGCAGCGGCTGGCAAGCGACACCTCACTTGTGACAGCGCTCTACGAATCGCTTCCGTCAAGAATGTCTGCTGTCGTCGAAGTCAACGACGACATGACGCACTAGTAAGGGCGTCTCAACTCGTTCTTTGTTATTTTTTAACTGCCCAGACCACCGCCTTTCATTAAAAACGCTTGAAATAAAGTGTTTCTCTTTGCCATTTATTGTACAGCACCTTTGTTACTGGCATTACCATGACGAATAATTTGCGCGCTCGCGTCAGCGGTAAGCACGTCGCTGATACCTTTTCGCCTTGAAAAGCATACAAAATGTATTTACCTTCAAACAAAGTTCGTAAAGTTATGATTCTGCCTATTGCGGAGCTCACGGTGACAATTCTATCTGCAAAAAAAAAAAAAAAAGAAATCCTAGGCGGCTGCAGTTGTTTGTTACTGCGGTTCACGGCCGCTGGCAACGTCTGCTGCTCGTTTAGCGCCGGCAGCTCGCATCTAGCAGACGACGCGCTGCCGCCCGGTGACGCGATGCGCGCGATGAGCTCTGTACTCTCCGGACCCTCACAACGCGCATGCGTGCTTTTTCCGCGCGGCGCCGCTAGGAAGCTCTAGTAGTAGCTCAGGCAATGCGCTCCCGTGTTCCCACTAAGTGTGACCTAGATAGTACGTTTCGTGTTATGAAAAAAGCAGCCTTTTCTAATGCAGTACCCGTTTCAAGGAGCGTTGAACCTATCATTCGCATGCCTGGATTTTTTGTACGGAAACGCCCGTGTCCAAAATTGGTCCTTGAAACGCCCTATAGGTAGCCTGCACTGCTTCCCACCCGAGCAGCAGGGCTGTTTTGAAAGGGGAACTTTTTGCAAGGAAAACCGCTCGTTCGGGGCTGCCTCTTACCATATTATTCAATTTATGTAAACGTCACCTCCCTGCTTGAGTTATCAACAGCTGCTTTGATTACGTGCCACGCCGCCGACGGCCACAAGAAGGCATCCAGGGTAACGGCGTGATAATAGTTAAGCCGCGATAGATAATCGTTTATCCCAGTGGCTTCAGCGGTGGTTTTTGTAGCCGGTCAATCTGGTTGTAAAAAAGCGAAGGGAGAGATCTATGAGTCCTTAACGATTATTTTTCGTCTCGGCTTGTCTTACGAAGCGTGACTCAATCGAGTGTGGGCGGCGCAAAATGCTGGTACGGCGCGTCACGCAGTGGGTGGTAACTGGTCAAGAAATTGGAGCTTGCTGACCGAACTGCAAGAAGCTGTTGTAGAACGGAGGGCGGTGAGCTCCCAGCTAGCGGCCTCTGCAACGTGCCTGCGCCTAAAAGACCACAGGTGGGGGCGGAGCAGTCGCCGGCATATTCTGCAGGGCTAGCACAGCCTGGGGCAACCCCCACTCCACGTCCTGACGTATTGGGTCAGGCATTCAAGAGATGAGCGGGACTCACGTGTGGACGATGCAACGACTGCGCCTTCAGCAACCCTCGGGCCGCCACTCTCCCGCCACCACTGAGATCTGTGCCTCGGTGGCACACGGCGACGATGCGAACCCAGGTAGACCGGCCCCGTCCCACACTTCTTGCGCTGGCCGCCGTGCTCATGTCGATACTCCTAAATGGCGAAGCCGTCGCTCGCTGCTCCGCTGTTTCCCAGGCCCCTTCGTCGGGCCGTCCTGTCGACTTGGCCTGACTGTAAGTGACGGCGACGCTCGTTCTAGCCCGATGCACGAAATACGATCAGCGCTTCAAAAATTCAACTGAGCACGCCAGCTGTAGGCAAACTGGTCAAAGCTGCACGCAAGGTTGATCAGTGAGCATATGCGCCGTAGATAACGAGTGCGTGGGCACATCGGGCTACCCCGTTTCGATGTTCTGACGCTCGTCTTATCGCAGGTTCAGGGCTCGTCTTATCGCAGGTTCGAGCGAAATCGCGCTACCATCACTGCTCGTCAGGAGCGCCTTGAATGCCTTCCGCGAGCAGTTGTCTGTCCGCGATGGGCAGAGAACAGCGCCTTTGGCGGCCTGCGCTTTCTACTTCAGTGACGCCGCCCCTTTCATTCCGCGTGACTGCCGTGGTGCGCGATTCGCTCTGTGGCGAGTTCGTTGCGCCATGGGGTTTAGACGCTCGTGGATGAACTCCCCAAGTGCGGTCGAAATAATGCTTGGCTCGGAGAACGCATGAAAAAAAATCATGCGGGTATTGGCTGCCTTGCTTTTACCATAAATATAGGTGCTTAACAGAGCGAGCCTAGTGAACGCCGCTTTTGAGAAAATTATAGCTCGGTGCCGTGGGCACCGAGCTATAATTTTCTAAAAAGCGTAGCTGGAAGAACCGGATGTATGGTTATTTGAATGGACATCCAAGGACGCTCACATGAATATAACTGAGAACGTTTTCGAGAAGCCTGAAAGCAGGCTAGATCGTGTTAATTATAGCGCAAGTGCAGGCGGCCTTTGTGAGGCAGTAAAAAGATAGTGGGACAACCACCGCAGTGACCCGTATACGTTGACCCTTTGCATGAGTTTCTGCCTCGAAACATGGGCGATGTAATTAACATGAGCGGGAACTTCACCCCTTATTTACTGCTGTGCTGCCATGAAAAGGAATTAATTTAACGAATGAATAAATTTCCACTCTTCGTTTTAATTGTCGCCCCTGTGATTCATTTCACGGCTACCGATTCCAGGCCCATCGCCCGAGTGCGTATGAGCCACGAAGGAAGGAATAACGACAACGACCACAACTTTTATGTACGCTGACAACGTGCGGAGCTAGCACAGCTGGTAGAGCACCCGGTTGCTATTGTGCAGGCCTGTGTTGAATTTACTGTTTAAAGCGAATCCATTTTCTTGACCGAACAACTACAATAACAACAACACCCGCCGCGGTGGCTCAGTGGCTAAGGCGTTGCGCTGCTGAGCACGAGGTCGCGGGTTCGATTCCCGGCAGCGGCGGCCGCTTTTCTGATGGAGGCGAAAAGCAAAAACGCCCGTGTGTACGAGATTTCGGCGCACGTTAAAGATCCCCAGGTGGTCAAAATTAATCTGGAGCCCTCCACTACGGCGCGCCTCATCTCCTGCGTTGCGTCGGCGCGTTAAACCCTACAATCAATCAACGATAACAACAACGTCGCTCTCCCTGATGGTATAAAATGTCGCGAAAGGATGCTGTTCACTTGGGAAATTTAGGAAGAGTAGGTAAGGGCTAAATTAGTGTCATGGTGGGCTTCTTTAATTGCTGTTTTAATTGCATCGTCAATAATTTCTTCGGGTTATTTTTGATCAATCAGGGAGGACTTGAGTTCCTCAGCGTGTTTTTTGAGGTCATCCTGCCGAGTGCATATTCTGCGATGAGTGTGTGTTTGTATGGCACACTTGTTTTACGATGGCGGAGATGTGTGCTGCAGAAGGGGAGATATTGTTGTCGGTCAATGGGTTCCCCGTACAATGATGTTGAGACGCTCCCTTGGTCCAGTATCAGTGTGACATCCTAGAAATTTATGGTTTCAGTTGATATCTCATATGTAAGTTTGATTGGCGGATGCAGAGTTGTCTGAAAAACATTCGCTGAGGCTCGCCTCACCGCGTCATCCCAAAGAAAGATGTCATCGAGGAAGCGTTCATGAAGGATGAACTTGGTTTCAATGAACTCGGTTTCTAAAGACGCAATGAAGATATTTTCGTATGTAGGTGCTATTTTGGCTACCATGGCTGCGGCTTTATTTTGGAAATATAGTGGGTGTTGCCGAATTCAAAGTGATTGTATTCGTGGACGAGGTAGAGGAGGGTTTCCGATGTGCGAGGGGTTACATCTAAGCGGAAATTAGTCACCGCAGCGTGTAACCACGGCAAGGATGCCATCAAATGAGAAATGTGGGTATAAAGGGACGTAGCACCTGTGGTGGCGAGAAAACTGAAATGGAGCCACCAGAACTGCAGCCGCCACGGCCGCGAGGACACGGGTTTCATCCCGGCCGCGGTGGCTGCATTTCTGATGGAGGCGAAAAGCGAAAACGCCCGTGTGTCCAGATTTCGGCGCACGTTAAAGGTCCCGTTACGTTAAAGGTGGTCCGTATTAATCCGGAGACCTTCGCTACAGCCCGCCTCTTAGCCCAGGTGCAGTATCGGAGCGTTAAACTCCCCCAATCAAATTAAATCTACACTACTTTGAAGCTGAACGTCTTGCAGGTTTTAACTCGCTATGGGACGGACACATGTAGTTCGCTTGGATGACGAGCGAGAAGTGAAGAAGCCTCGACCCGAACAGACACAAGAACGGGTGCGAAAACAAATGAAAGCCGCTGCGGCCAACGTTGCCGCCTCAAATTCCATTTCGTCGAGTAGCTGTGCATCCCTACCGGATGAACAGCAACGTCGACGTGAGGCAATATTACTTGTTCAGCGTGAAGGGATTTCACAGCGACATTTTCGACGGTGCCTTTCACTTTTCTAACCACGCGCACATAACCGGTTGCCGATTTCTGCATGCACGGCTGAGTACTTCCTGCTATCACCTCCTTTATATCCCCCTCCCCCACGGGCCTGATAAGGTGTCGGCACCCCACGCCAGACAGTTTCGGGCCCTTTTCTCTCCCTCTCCCCCTCCCCCCCCTATAAACCTCATCGCATCGGGTTGGGAGTGGAGGGATGGAAGGGGGCGTACACGCGCAGTCATAGATAGATTCATGTCATTACTGATGAAATGTCCGTTGTGGTTCCGGAAGGTTTAAACGTGGACGTCAAACAGCCCAATGCGACATGCCTGGTGTCCTCCATGGTCGAGCGGACTGGGTTGGTGTTACACAACCTGTAAGCTGCCTACTGCGCGGTAGGGAGACAGACAGCTCCATGTTTGTCCGCTATATTGAAGCTCGGATCCTTCCAAGTTTCATTCAGCTAATTGGCAAGGAAGTATGGTCAATCAAAACTTACAAACAAACTTGTTTTGTTTCGTCCACTCCGCGGACTGCGTCCAGCTTCGCAGGTCATCGTTCTTCAGAGTGTAAGGAGTCTAATTCTGTACTACCGAGGCTAAAAGTGATCGTGTAATGGTGCAGATTAAGTGTGGAAGCTTTTAACAGTTCTGGGCGTCCGGAACAATAAGAATACTTAATTTTATTTTGCAAACAAGCGTTCGCTACTATGAAAGAGTTGTGTTGTGGCATTTTTAGGTGATGCAGCTGGCGTATGTATAGTGGGACTGTATCGTGCCTCTATAGGTGACGGGTAAAAGGCGCAAATGCTCATGGGTACATCGTTTTCTCCCGCGGAGTCCCACCACTTCCGGTTAGAGAGCTCTCCTGGCCTCCCGTACGCCGGCGGCTACCACGCCAGTGTGTGCTTTGTTGTTTACCTGTTTCAACCTAGAGAAAAAACGCTCATGCATCACGCATTTAATAACTAACAATGATTGATCCTTCTAGGGGTTTCTGTTAAAGGTAAGCACTCTGTGACAAATAAGCAACACGCGCACATGCGCGTGAAAGCCGCCGGCGTACGGGAGGCCGGGAGAGCTTCTGAACCAGAAGTGGCGGGAGCAGACTACGTACCCGTGAGCCTTTGCGCTTTTTACCGGTCACCTATTCTGTAGGAAGGAAACCGTTTAGTGTTGTGCACTTCGAAGATGAAGTATCCGTTTGGGCGCACCATAAGAGTTCAAAAAACTAAATTTGCCATCAAAGACGTAAAAAAATCACACACCACTTGGGAAGAACACAAAATACGAGCACTGTGCGAATGAGTTAAGCTTTTCCAAGTGTTAGGACAGCACATTCTGTGAGCGAGGAAATTTGAAATGTGATAGAAATGCGAACTATTTTGCCAAGTGATGTTCCGACGGACTACTGCGGACTTGCCACATCATTGAATGCCCTTTATTGGCACTACCGATGCCTCACTCGAAAAACTAATAGAAAATTCGCCCCGTTCGAGAACTTACTTACAATGGTATATTGAAAGTGAGTTCTTTCGTAACGCCCTTCACATAACTCAACGGCGGGTCTAACTAGCATATTAGTGCTATGCATGCCACAAAGTTGATTAACACTATACTCGGTTACAACTCAAGAACGGCACCACCTCATGTAGTGTATCACTCCGCCAAAGCGCCGGACCCGTGACGTGTGCGCGTGCGTTTTGAAATGGGTTTTTTATGAATGCGTGATATCGTCTGCCTTGTCTCACGCAGTTTGTTTGTCGTCACTGGAGTCGTTTATAAGCATATTAAGTCCAAAACATCACGGGAATGGCTCACGCCATGTTCAAAATATTCCCAGTAACGCTCCACTTGCGCCGCGCGGAGAAACATCCGGCTACGGTGATAAGGCACAGCAGCAACTTTTGGTGCCGTTCTTAAGTTGTCACCGAGTATGCAAGCTTTTTCAGCAACTATGCAGTCGTTTCGAAAAGCCCTGGCGCATATTACTGAACTCGAGCCTCTGGAGATATACCAGTCTGAGCAAAGAAAGGAAGGAGGGAGAATTGATACATATATAACAAAAGATAAAATTTACTTTTTCAGCCCTACCAAGTAAACAAAAAAACCTTCTCGTTAGATATTTGTGCTCCATACCTAGAGATAATGGTAGCTGGTGCCAACTGTCTTATGGCCAATTCCCAAAGGGGCGCTGCTGCAGGTCTCACCTGGGACCAGCAGCACCCAGTAGGGAATTTGGCTAGCTGGGACCAGCAGCGCCCAGTTAAGAATTCTGCCATAAACCAGCTGGTACCAGCTACCATTTCTCTAGGGATATAATGAATCAATGCTTAGACATCGTGCAAATAACCGCATGCCTGTGCACGTATATTTAAAAAAATTCAGCACTAATGTCCACAGTCCCTATATGGGACGAGAAGACCACCCTAAAGGTTAGTAGTTTTAAATCATTTCCATGTGCATGTGCACAGTAGGCTGCTAAATTATTTCGTAAAGTTAAAAATAGGGGGTTCAGATTGGTTAGTTATTATTACCAGAATACTTCAATTTTCAGCTTTCCTCGTAAGGCACCGCGTAAGAGATGGCTCAATGCTATCGACTCCAGTGAAAGTACGGCCGAGGATCTGTTCCAAACATTTTGCACCATCCTGCTACTACAAAGGTCAGACCAAGCGGACTCTGAAACCAGACGAAGTGCCAACAATTTTCCTACAGGAAAAGACAGAGGCAAGTATTAAAATAAATTTGGGCAGAGAAACCTATATGGCTGTCATTAAATTTTCTTTAATCCCAGAAAGTATTCTTTTATGCAAATGAGTTCACCATTTATGTAGCAGGAGCCTGCGGCAGCTACCTCCAGCCATGGAGCGCAGTCTGTACCAATTAAGCCGACACACGAGGCCCAGCGGGTAAAGAACAATAAGCAAGATTAGAGGTGCCCAGATAAGTGACTTCCTGTTATGAAGACCATGCTTCGCTTACCATGCTTCACTCTGGCCACACTGCACAACACGCCATGCCACGCAGGACCCCACGCAAACGCTTGGAGGTAAGCGAAATGACTAATTCATGTCTGTTCCCAAGCTGAAATTGTGTTGCTGCAGGAAATCCAGAGCCCCATGCCTGTGCTTCCCTCTGGTCACACTGTGGAAGAAGCTACACCCCAAATGACCCCACGCACTATCCCACGCAAACACTTGGAGGTAGGTGTAATCACTACTTCATGCCTGTTCCCGACCTTAATTTTTTTTTTTTGCAGGAAAAGCAGAGCCCCATGCCTGGCTTCTCTGGCCACACTGCAGAACAAGCTACACCCCAAAAGACTCCACGCAAACGCCAGGAGGTAGGTTAAATTGGTTATTATGTAGCGCAAGCTTAAAAATTTTGTGATGCAGGAAATTCTAATTCGTACAACTTCACCTAGGTCAGGAAGCTGTGCAGAACCATGCACACCACTGCGAATACTACGCAAACGCCCGCGGGTAAAGTGAGTCGACTGCAGACACATGTGTCCTAGCTACTACAACCTAAGCTCATCGATTCTCTGACCCAGGAGAAACGAGCAAGTGTGCCCACCAGTGCTGCAGAAGGACCTACACCAACCAAACCCACACGCAAGAGCTTGCAGGTAGTGTATAGGGAATGAGATGTATGCTACTCTCGGCTAATTGACACACTGTCTAACTAATACACGAAGGTCAACTGGTCGTGTAGGACTGCCTACTCTTCATGAGACTCAACACAAGTGTTCGTGAACAGAGTGCTTTAAGTGAGGATGCCAAAGCATCAGGTGACCTATTTCGGTCACAGAAGTCATCCACGCCTCGACACTCCAGCCCAGGTCAACTAAATTGCCCTCACATAGGTGCCTCAGTTGAAGCAACATACAAGACTCCTGTCAAGGTATGTTGTACACCACAATGAAACCAATTCTGCGGTGTTTAGCTACTGTTTTTTTGACAGGTAGCATCCTGTCCAGGCAAATCAAGCAAAAAAGCAACCATCTGCCCTGAACCACAAATACCATTCCTTCCAGACACTCAAACCAAGGTTCCAGCAAACGGGAAAGAAGCTTAGAGTCCCAAAGCAAAGCTCTATTATGCAAGGAAGCGGTTGAAGGAGAAGCAAAAGCTGATTACTTTAACATGTCTTTTTAAGGAAATGAAGAAAGCAACACATCTCTCGCAATGAAAAGCAGGCCCTGGAAGCCTTCGGTGAGCTCCCCATTGAACTCGTACAGAACTGGGGCTCGAACATCAGAAAAGCACCAACTCGACAGCACTACAGCGAAAAATTCAGGAAGTTTGCCTCCACGCTTTACTACCATTCTCCGAGGGCATATACGTATCTTTCTATAATTTTTCCCATGCGTAGCAAGCAAACAATATGCCCCTGGCTGAAAATCATTGATGCCTGGCCAGGATTCACGCAAGAAGCCCTTGACCACATCAAATAGACCCTTGAGGGAAAAAGCGAACGGGAGAAGCTCTGCTTCATCATGCTGTACGGTATGAGCATACGAAGAAAGTGCGATCTCGATACAAAAAGTGGACTACTCATTGGGTACGTGGATCTTGGAAGTGGCCAGAGTACTCTGGACACAGATAAAACTGGCCTAGCTCGTGATGCACTTGTGCTCATGGCTGTTGGTGTGGCGGCACCATGGAAGGTACCATTTGCATGCTTTCTTAACAATGGACTCACGAGCGAAGCACTTCAGAAAATTGTTTGCGAAGCCATTGCACAACTTACTGAATGTTCAGCGACTGTTGTCGCTGTTGTGGGCGATGCACTTGCTGTAAAGGTTTCCATGGGCAAGCTGCTTGGGTGGCGCATCCATGAAAGCAATAGCGACTTCTTGCTGACCTCATTTCCTCATGAAGACAAGCCAGCACAGAGAATTTCATTCACCTTCGATGCTGCTCGTGGCTTGAAGCTGCTCGGCAATCTCCTTGTAGACCAAAAAGTCCTATGCAGCAGGTCATCATCATCATCATCATCACCAACCTATCTACGCCCACTGCAGGGCAAAGGCGTCTCCCATCAACCTCCAATTACCCCGGTCTCCGTAATACCTGTCACGCAGCAAGTATTACGGAGTAAGTTTTCGCATCTCTGATTGTTTCACAGCGACTCACCACATCTTATTTTACAGGCTATTGAGTGGGCCTACACCGAGAGGTAGCAAGACCTCCAAGAGGCTGAAGGGCTTCGTGTTGCAACTAAGCTAAGAAGGGGCTATGTTGAGAACTACAGGCAAATCATGAAGGCCAAGCTTGTCGCGCAGACGTTCAGCTCATCTGCATACCTGCCAACCTGGTGACTTGCAAATTCGTAAAACCAGCGGTCCGGGGGGAGGGGGGGGGGGAGGGGGCAGCGCACTAATTTTTTACAAGTTTAAAAGCATTAACGTTCTGTGCCAACCGTTCTCACGTTTTCGCAACCATAAGTGAAATTCGCAAGTTTTGAAGAGTAATGAGCAACAAGGAAGGAGGAGCAAATTCTGTCACGTACAATTTTACAAACACTCGGTACAGTATTGTCGCAGCTTCGAGTCATTGCACTGCGAAGTACCTACCACGGTCATGCCACAGGTCGTAGTGCATTGGTCACGGCAGTCATACGAAGAGCGACGCGAACACGGAGGTCGTAACCGACCCCCGAACGACGCGCTATAAACAGGCTGGTCGAGGTGGAAGCGAATTCCGGACATGGATGCGTACCCACCCCGAGAAAGTGACAAAGTCGCAGCTTTTGCTGGTGACGATAACAAGAGTACGTATTGCCCTTTCGTGGCGGTGCAAGGTGGCACAGTGTCGTTTTAATGGATATTCCTTTTTTTTTTTCGAAAATCCAAATATTTTCCGTAAAATTTCGGGCAAGATTCGTAAAATCGTAAGACTGGTCGAAATTCGTAAATTTTACGGAAAATTCGGAAGAGTTGGCAGGTATGCATCTGTGAGCCAAAGTCTCGACCTTTCACGACGGGTGGGGCTCAGGAAATTTGAGGGTTGTGCAGGGACAGCCAAGTTCATCATTCATGTTGATCGGTACGTTGTAGTTCAGGTGAACTTTACATGCAACGTAAAATACATTGCACTTTTCCAGGTCCTTTGACTTGCTGAACTCCCCAAACCCCACAACCATGGAACTAAAGGCTCCGCTTCGACCTGCATCCTTTCAAATACAGAAAGAAACCATGCTGGAGATGTCAGCTCAGCTGACGATGTTGCGCCTCCCAAATGGCGACTTTATCTGCACTTCTGGGAAGAGAATGTTTGTCATCAGCCTCGCTTTCTTTGTGAAGAGCGTAGCTGAACTTACTGACAGGTTATTCAAGTCAGATTTGTGCAGGTACGACCACAAGTTCTTTATACTGCTGGTTACATTTTTTAGTGCATCAGGAACAAAGTTTCTCTCAGCGAACAATGTTAACTTCATGTGTAAGCTTAGCGCATTACAAGATTTATGTGATTCAAATTAAGTTTCGGAGCCTATCAACTGCATCAAATGCTTTAGAACATAACTTCACCAGGCATCGCCCACAATGATCCTCACTCAGTAACGGTGCTATAAGGTGGGATAAACCTTCCTTGCAAACAGTACAACAAAAGCTACCATCCTAGCCTGACTTCAACCGTATTTTGAACAATTAAGTTCATGTTCCATGCTAACATTGCCCCTAGCCTTTCATTGCAACCGTTATATCCTTTAAATGCTTGCACTTAACATAAAAATACGAGTTTGGTTTCTCGTGCTACCTGTAGTTCTGTGTAGTTTCCTAGCACGTGTAGTTCTGTGTCACGTCAACACCTGAAACTCCCAACGGCCAGTTTTTGTAGACTGACCTAACATTAGGGAGATGCAGTGTAAGAAAGCCTTAATGGTGATTTTGTGACGACAGCAATTTTAGAAGAGGAATACACGCCTGTTAAATGATAAAAAACGTGAACTAAAACATAAAGGGATCATAATAAAAAATAATGCAGATATTTAGTTTCTCTTCTTCAATAATTAAAATATAAAACCGAAGCATCATACTTTTTTCTATCACCCTTGTACAACTGTTAGCAGTGTAACTTTTAGTTCAACAGTACAATAAATAGCAGATCAGGCAAATTGATTAGTATAAGACTATTATCATTCAGCATTGTACTGCATACACAAACTTCTATTGCTGATTGCAGTCATTTGGGAATGTGGCAACACATTAAACGCTGTTTTTCCGACAGTTACATCTGCACATACCCGCTCAGCCAAGACCATCTAGAAATGTTTTCAGTTGCATCCGTCAAGGAGGAGGATGGAATAACAATCCATCAGCCCTGTAGTGCCGCTAGGCGTACCGCAGCCTCCATGTTCATGCTGACATCAAGCCGGCGACAACAGGAAATGTCATGCCAGGCCTTGGTGGGATTTCCACACTTCCACTCCAACGAGGCTGACGACGAAGAAGCTCAGTCACAAGAGCTGGCCGCTGCTAATGCTGTAGCTGACCTTGATTATACAAGCCTGGGCTATGGTATTCGCAATTTCAGCAGCGAAGTTGTGCAGTATATTGGAATGTTTATTGCGAGAGCTGTAACCAAGCGCATAACCTGTACTTCTAGCACAGAGATGCTTATTGAAGATAAGGTCACCAGCATTCTGATCTTCATAAGAAATATTGGGTGCTCTTAATGCCATCACCCCTTGTGCGTCATGTGCTTCATACGGCAGAACACATTCTGCGTTGCAACTCAGGCAACAAAAAAAGGACGAATGTTGACAGCCTTGTTCTGTCGTCCTTTCAACAGTTTTGTTGAAGGCATGAGAAGTCGATTGAACAAGCAAAGCACTACAGGAAAAATACTGGTCACGTTATCACTCTGATCAAGTTCATGCTCAAACAGTACAGTCTACGGCAGCGAGACCAAGCAAAAAGAATCACAGAAAAGGCAAGCGCACTAAACAAATTTTATTTCACCACCAGTGATCACAGCCGGCCTTTCGTGAAGCTTGCAAAGCAAAAAGCTAGGCTAAGATGACCTAATGTGCAAGTTGAAATATCTGAAAGGGACCCTGCAAGAATGCCAATATTCCTGGAAGCACTGAAAGCTAAAGTTATCACCAGCACAGAATGGTACTGCGTCAATTGCATACTGCAGATTTGCTTTTGCTAAGATCTCTTAAAGTTGTGTCGCAAGCGTTTATAGCTGCAACTGAAAGCGAGCCAGCAAAATATATGATATAGCTTCTGTGACACCCTCAAACATGCAATCAATGTCCAAACTTCCAAGATTACCAAAAAAGATAATTTTTCGAGCTTGTTTCCAATATGCGTAATGCAATGATTCTTGGCTTCAGTACTGTTCAGGTAGCTAATCTAAGGACCACCAGCAAAAAGTGTTTCAGATGGTTAAGAATGTTGACAGACATTACGAGATCGACGCTTGAGGACAAATGATGTGGACAGTTTAGACACGAGATGGCGGCTTTGACGTCTATGTTGTGGTGCGCAAGCCAGCCTCTGTGATAACACATCATTTAGTGACTGCATAAATTATAAATAAAACGCAATGTAAGTACAACGTTAGCGTTTAAGCAACATGCAATTTTGCATAGTGTGTACAAAACGTTTGTCTGCAATACTGATAATTAAGCTTGTCTTATAACTGTAGTCTTCTTGTTAGTTGTGGCACCTTCTATATGGTCAGGCGCCACACCATCACATGCGCATAATTATCATGCATAATATACCAACAGCAAGCTCAGGAATTCGTTTATAGAGTACTAAAAAGGTCCTATTGTGTTTGGTCATGCAGCTATTTAGAAGGTCAGTCATGTTGCCTCTGAATTTTATCTTGCTTCTTATGTTTTGGGCTAAACCGCACGTTTCACAGACCTCAGGTCCAGTGCTCACCACGGATGCTCTTGTTTCTTTACATGAATAAATTGGCGGCCAAAATCTCTGTGCTACGATGACGGGCTCTGTGATTGAAATTCGTTTTTCTTATTAATTGCAAGTCACCTCAGTGTTTTTTTTTTCAAGTGGCTACATAATCGCAGGAAGTTTTATCTCAGGTGATATTACGAGCAATTGCAGTCACAGTTTTAATACCAGAAACACGAAGCTGCTACTCCTGAAAGAATCCTTTAGCATCGGGGCCCGGACAGTTTATCGAACGTCTTTTCACCGAACGCCGTCTTATCGACGGACGTTTTATCGACAGACGTTTTATCGACGGATGTTTTATCGAAGCCGCTTATCAAAAATATTTTTAATTCTGTCCGCTAGATGAGACGTTGCTGTGCATGCCGTAACACCGTTAGACGCACGACGTTAGGCCTACAGTCGCAAGTAGAGGTTTAGGGCGTTAGCCCTAATATAACATTTTTAATAGAGGAAAGCTTCCCTCGATCATTATTGTATGAAAATATGTCCTCCATAATCAGCACCGAGGAAAGAATGACTACCAACAAAAACTTTTATACGAATATACAGCGCACAATATGAAACTCTATAGCTGTCAGCTACATGGCAGCACCAATGACGTGAAGCAATTACCTGCCCATCATTACATGAGATAGAGGCAAATAGTGATTCGGAAGCCGACGGTGAATAAATGAAAAATTCAGTGTTCTTCCACTTTGTGAAGACGGATGATGAACGAATCTTAGTGTAGTGAAAGGACTCGATGAAACAAACCACGTTTTTGGTGGTTGAGCATACTCCAAGTTAATTAGCTGAATGAAACTTGGAAGGACACTGATTTTACTGTACCGGAAAAACTTGACTATGTCCGTTTCCCTCCCGTAGAAGCAAGTCCATATATGTTCAGAGCAGGCGGCAATTATATGTTTACAACTTCACTGTGAATTCCATACGTAATAACGAAAATTAAATGAACCTCCGAGTACTGTTAGAGTCGCCATAAAGGCTGATTGCCATAGAATGTGTTTCAGTATAGTTCAGTATAGTTTTGACTATACAATCTTAACAACTGTTTCCTGTAACTATAATATTATGATGGTGCTGAATCGGTGACGCTGAAGCCTGGTTGAGCGTGCAAGCCCTCTCCCCCCCCCCCCCCCCCCCCCCTATGCATAAATGGGTAACCGGTGATGGGAGCGTGCTTAGACGGTAAATGCACCGGCCGAAACGTGGCTTCAGGAACCATTCAAGAATGCTTAACAGAACACTAGCTCTGGAGACGAAGAAGTTTCCTTGTACGCAGATCTGTCCGCGGGTGGTATATTGAGAAACCCGAACTTCCACAGATTCGCTTCAAAAGTATTAAAATGCTCAGAAATGCAAATGCAAGTGTAACTAAAACAAACAAAAAAGTACAAGTAACTTGACATATATGTAAAAAATAGTCATGTTTTAGCGTAGGGCGGAGCAGCGTAGGGCCACCAATAATATTGTGTAGGGCGATTTAGGGCTATTTCAGGCGCGGTGTGGGGTGTTGCGGTCACGATTGCTTGGTGGCACTGGTGCGTGCGCGAGCGAGCCGGCGTGCGAAAGGTTGCGCGAGTTGCCTAAGCGTCTCCGCGGGCTGAAAGTTTCGGTGCATTATAAAATATATTCGAATACATTCTAAACACGTGGCAGCGGAGGAAGGAGCGTCACCAGTCCTGCGCAGCTCTGGGGTGCAGCAACACAGGGTGAAACAGTTCGTCCAAGTTTTTCGTCTTCCTTAAAAATGACACGTAAGCAAATAATATTGTATTACAAGTTATAGTGAATTAAAAAAAAGCCGACTGACGGCACTCTTCTGTTTTCAGAATACTTCGCGCATGTAACGTGAAGTTAATAAGACATGCCAGTTGCCTTGGAGTGGAAACTAATGTGCAAATATATCGCAGCTATTGCAGGTGCGCGAGGTTTTAATAAAAGTGAAGGCGCCTTCGGCACGCACAGTACTCTTGCTCGTAAGTTCAATTTGTGGCGGCATTGTCGTTTTATGATTGCCTTATTAACTCTTTAAAAGTCGATTCACGTTTCTTATCAATGTATGTTTTTGTTGTTTCGTGCTGCATGTTTGAGGCTTAGTTAAGGCACCAAGTTGACGACGGTTTGAGACTTGATTGGACGGAACTCCGGTGAAAACCCCTCCAAATTCATCGCGGCGCACCTGCTGACAAAGAAGGCAAGCTCAACTGTACGCGCTTCTTGCCGTTCGCTGCGTACCAACAACGGCGATTGGTGGCGTGCATAGGTGCTGTGCCCGAACCATTATTTTCCTGCGCCATCTTGCTCCAAAACGTATTTTTCCGACGAAACTGCTGCGATGAAACGCATGCATTTGTCGCCTGCTTTAGCGTCGGTTGTTTTGGGCCTGTTTTGGTGCAGCTTCGCGTCCATTGCGCGCTTACTTCGCACGGCTTGTCTAACTTGTTCGACAGCACCTCCAGGGTAACCCGCCCACAACGGAATCCGCCTCTTTCATTGCGGTGTGCTGCCACCTAGCGTGCCTAGCGGAAGTTGAAGCCGTAGGGTTTGCCGGCGTTTCCTCCGGCTGCGTTCTCGTTGTATGCACGGCAATCCCACATTACGGCGAGGAGCAGCCGAAGTTTTTCTTCTGTGTTGGTGTTATAACGCCTTAAGATGACAGCCCCTGGTCATCACATAATACCAGGCGGCTTCTTATCACTGAATGAGGGCTGGCAAAGAAATCTCGGACAGATCCGTGTGCCCGGTGTGCCGTCCGAGTAGCAGAGCGAGCAGTACTTGGAGTCGCCTGGCATGAAGTGCGATCGCCAGCACAACAAAGGCCGGCAGTTCGCAAAATGCCTTTAAGCGCTGGACACATGTACGATTGGTACACGCGATTCGCATGCGACTGATCGTTACGACTGTCGCCACGACTAGTCGTACGCATGAATTTGAGACGGCCCGATGCGCGCATGAGATGCGTCGTCGGCGTCGCTCCGCCCACTGTTTTTGCTCCACGGTCAACTACGATGATCGCTGAGCTGAATTTGTAGATTCTGCGCTTTTGTTCGCAAGAAATGGATAAAGCAAGCAATCGTGAAGCGTTTTCTGCCTTCGGAAACAGTCCCCGCACACGCCGGCCGCGCCTGCCAGCTCGGCGCACTCAGCGGCTCGAACCGGCGCAGACCACGGTAGCAACCGCGCTTGTCGCTGCTCTTCTGAATCAATCTGATCGCTAAAAAGTTCCACTTGCGAGAAAGTAGGTGTTAGTGTGGTGAAAAATTGTGCTAGGGATTGTTGTCAGGGCTTATTTTAAAAGCGGCGATCAGATATATCTGCCGCGATGCAAGCGTATATACGCTGACCGGTCGCCGCGGCGCGCGTTGCGCCGAGCGGCCGAGAGATGGCGATACCTGCGCGGGAGCATCGAAACAGGCTACGCAGATGTCTTGGTCACCGATCGCTCAAACGGCAGTTATAACTTAAATAGAGTTCCACATGCGAGAAAGGGGATGATAGTGTAGTGAAAAGTTGTGTTGCGGATTCTTATTCGCAGTTGCACAGATAGCAGCGATCAAATATCCGCCAGGATGCTAAGCCTAATGTTCCCAACACCCGAGCCGACGCGAGCGACGCAAGCCGCCGTAGCCGATCGCGTGCGGCCGACGGGAAGCGATACAAGCCGACACCGTTCCCTTTTCGGCACTCCGAGTTACAGCGGAACGCAGCAGAAGTTGTGGGCATTGTTCCGCGCACAACGAGCGCACACAAAAAATCAAACGATGTAAATACAACCACGACCCCTTCCCGCTTGTGCGGGAGCTGTGGGGAATGTCGTCTGCTGCCCCTACTGGACTGCTTAGGGACTTGGCCGCTAGGGGATTGCGCATGCGCAGTGGGGTTGTGAAAGAGGCGGATTAAGTGGTCGTACGGCAAACATACAGGAAGGCTTGGTTTGCAGGGCGGGAAAATATAATGTACAAACCACATCCATACATCTGGCGGCTAGAGAAACGCTACCTTTTGCGCGCTGCTTGCCACGATTGGGACTCCGTTTTCTAAATTGGTGAATACCAATTCGGTTGTGTTTTAAGAGGCATTACAAAAGGAGAAAGGAGCAACTCGTTTTGTTAAATAGCGGTTATAAAAGTTCCCTCAGATTTGGCGCAATTCGCAAACTTACTACTGGTTCTGATGAATAGCGATTATAAGAGTTCCCTCAGCTTTCTCGCAATGCTCAAACTTACTAAACTAACTAGTTTAAATCGGCATAAATGGGCATCACTAAGCTCACATGCCGAATTGTTTCGGTGTCTGAGCATGTGTCGCGCAGTGGTGTAGCCCCAACTTAGCGCATCAGGATGGCTAGGTTCCGCTGTCTCACCCTTCGAAAGACGCTCCTCTCCGTTTTCTTTCTCCCGACTCACCGCCGGGCTACAGCGGCTGCGTCCGCCACTCTGGCCCGGCCGTGGCCGACGCTGCTGATGCGTTCGAGACTCTGCCCCCGCGAGTTCCAGGTAACGGCTGGCAAAATCTCTGGTTTTACTCTTCGTAGAGTGACGTGTGTGAATTCAAGTGACGTTGAATGGGCAATTGTTGTGGGTGTCGTTTCAAGCTTTGTTTTCCAACCACCTTCACAGCGTGGATTGGAGCCAATTTTTTTTCAAGCCATCGAAAGAATGTTATTTGAACTACGGCTTCCGTTTATTATGCGCATAATTTTTAGCTTTATTTACCGTCCTCTTCAAGATAAAAAAGAATGTTCGTGAAGAAAACCTCCCCTTTTTAAGCATGTTACCTCTGCTGTTGAAAGTATAAATTATGGTCAATTTGAGTGTTTTCTGTTCAGAACGATTAGCTAACTCCTTGTGTTTTAGATTTTTGTGTCGACCTCTTCCCCTGCATTTGTTACTTCCGATGGTGCGTAAGGAGGAAGTCGAGGAATTTGGAGCGAAGCGCCAAAGGACACTTGACACGACGGTCGTGGTGCCCACACAGTAACAGGCTGCAAAACAGAAGGTTCCTGCTTCTTCCGACCTTCAGAAAAGCTTCAATAGATATGTGGCTGAAATGGTTGCGCTTGATGGCCTTCCTTTGTCCGTCACCAAGGGCCTCGGATTCAGGAGTCTACTAGAGTTTTTAAAGCCTGAGCTCAACCTTCCATCCCCGAGGACCATGTCAAGGCAAGTTGAAGGCTTCCCTCTTGGCCCTGCGGTCCTTCAAGAGGAACTTCTTAGTGTTCCGTGGGGAACACTGCATTTTATCGTGGACGTTTGGACAAGCCGTACGCGCAACGCAATGCTTGTCATCAGAGTCCAGTACGCCAAAGACTGGCAGTGACAACATTAGGGAAACCTTTGTTGCCGAGTTGGAATTCAAAGGCGTCAACGAAGAGCAAGTTGGTACAGTTGTCTGCAACAACGTTGCTAATATGAGCAAAACATTCAGCATGCCTTCTAACTTCACCGACCAGTGGGCGCACGCCTGTGTTGACGCTGAGGACTGTGATCAAAAAACCACTGACGAGAACCCCATGTTTGTGGAAGGTGCCGAAGAATCCGTCCTGATCACAGCGTTCAGTAGTGTGCTGTGCAGCCCATACCCTTCAATTTGCAGTAAACTCGGTACTACGCGACGACGAGACAGCGCGGAAACTCCTGGAAACAATCAACAAAACTGTGAACCTGTTCCGCCGGTCCTGTTTTTGGATGGACGGAGCAACTGCGGGCGCAGTGGGGCAAGGACTGTGCCTCCATCGGGGACAAGGTGCAATTCTCTAGTGGAGGCGCTAAAACGGCTCACTGAAAGTGGTGTTATGAAAACGCACACGTGTTTTACATGCACGTCTGGTTGATTCGGTGAGCACTTCATGTCCCCAAAAATACTACTAGAGCTTCAGAGCTTTGGAACTCTCAACTTTCGTCAGGAATACTGTTATAAGTATATAAGTATATAGTATATATGCATATAAGCATTTAAGTGTATGAGTATATAAGGCTACCACCTCTATCTTGACCGGCACAAAAGAATGACTGGCATATAAATACACATGTCGCTGTAATGCTCAGTCATTACGCCGACTCGCACCTTAAGACGTGGAGAATGTTTATATGTACGTTACGACAATATAAATTTCTACATATTTAGCGCCCGAACCACCTTGGGGAGAACACATTTAATAAAAAGAACAACAACATAAAAAATCCAAATGAAAGGTACAGCCGGCTTTATTGCATAAATAATTACCAGTGATGGAAGAGAGCAGATGGAAGACAGATAACTCAATGGAGAGACATTGCCGGAAATTCGGGGCAAGGAACCGATTTCGAAGGCGCTGGACAGCAGTGGTTGGGTTGCAAGTAGCGCAAGTGCCCTTTGTACTACAGGGGACTTAAATAGGCCGGCGATGATGATAAATCTATCTGCACTAATTGTGACCGGCACGCTTTTTTTCCACCGGGCGAGGTTAAAAAATACTACCAGCATGAAAAGGAAGTTAGCGCCTTTGTTACTTTGCAGTCGTATATTGTACCTTGTCTCTTAACTAACCCGGCCATTCCATCACGTGGTCAACTTCTAGCCTGGAAATAAATTAGGACACCAATTTGTTTCTCGCCAAAGTTTTTCAATATCTGGAATTATGCATAAATTTGTGCCACTTCATCTCCGGGAAAAGGTTTGGGCGTGTTGGTTCATAGCCAGGTTTAAGCGATGAGCAGAGGGCAGAAACCAAGAGGAAGGACAAGGATGGAGAGCTAAAGGAAAGAAAGCCGTTGTCCCATACATACATAATATCTCGCACAACCTCAAGAAAGTTGGGCAACGTTCAGGGGTCTTGTTCACGGCGCCTAACAAGCTTTTGGCCTTGTACAGGTTGGGCTGTCCCAAGAGTGCGCAGAAACCGATCTGCGCTACAAGCACAGAGACGTCTTTGTTAAATGCCGACGTAGCGTTGTCTACAAAATTCGTCTGTCGTGTGGCAGACACTATATCGGCCAGACCGGCATATACTTAAAAGTTCGCTTACAAGAGCGCAAGAACAAGGTCAATAGGGTTGCCACAGACGGCCAGCTGGCAGCCCATTGTAAGAAATATATTTCGGGATAACCGTGTCATCCTCTGTACGACCAAACAACTGTTTTGTATTTTCACCGCTCGGGCCTGACAAGAGAAATTCTGGAGGTGGAAGAGATTGCGAGGTCCGCTGATCAATGCGTCAGCAAGCCGTCTGTGGCCTTATCGAAACTTGAGCTGCATTTCTAGTCGTAGGCGGCACGTCACTGTTTTTCTTCTTTCACCCATCGTTTTATTGTTTTCCTTTCCTTAAAATATATTTCTTATTTCTTATATTCTTAAAATATATTTCTTATTCTTAAAATATAATCCTTAAAATATACTTACGCAGAGGCGTACCTGTTTGCCTTTTGACGGCAGTCCAATGCAGTATTCTTTAAATGGGCCTCCTACGGTGGCTTACGCGTTGTGCTCCTCCTACGTACACGATGTCTTGAATGCGGCTCCGACCACCGAGAGCTTTGTTTATACCTACGCAATGCACAGAAGGTTCCGTGCGTATAATACTGCCTTGTGCGCAGCACTTCATATGTCAGCTGCACTAAACGCAATCGTATCCCTCCAATACTCTGCGCTTTTTCATCATTTCAACAGAACTACGGTGGTCGCATTTATTTACAACTCCCCTATAAAAACGCAAATATTCCTTCACTTCTTTGCGCACACATGAAAACTTTCCTCTCAACAGTTCCAATTTGAACAGTTCTCTTTCTACGCTGTAAATGTTTCATCGGCATAGCTGTGTGCGTTCGAAGCGAGAATGAACTTTTTAATCAAGTAGCTAGATTGCGGAATGACTACGTTTGAGCACGTCCAGCTGTTTCACAACATTCACGTGAGCGGAAACAGTGCCTTTGCGCTGATCTCATTCAGGACCGCCCCCTCGCTTCAACTAACCATGCGTCCCACCGACCAGGAACTTTTGGAGATTCCACACAAGGAGAAAGCTCCTGCAGCCGCGAATTATTCGCTGTCGAGGACCCATACGTCTTGTTGGATTACTTGAGCCCGCCTGGAGACAGCGGGAAAGAATCCGAACTCGAAAGCTACATAAAGCCATCTCTGAGTACTGAGGACTGTTTGCCCTATTGAGAAAAGAAAAAAACGAACGCGCCTATCCACGGCTGGCACTGCTCGCGGCCGTTTGTTTTGGCGTACCAGCGTCGTCTGGATCTGTGGAGAAACTGTTTTCTACGTCGGGAGCGCTTCAGTGCGCAAGGGGGTATCATTGTTGCCACAAACAGTAGAAAACTCCTCCTTGTGACTGAGCACATTAGGCTCCGGGAGAGCTCATTTTATTTGCCGAGAAAATTTTCAGACTCGTTGTTTGCTGAGGCACTTGTATTAGTTTTCATTAGCATTTGCTAGGTGCAATGAGCTCATGTAGCTCGGAAGAGCACCTCGCTGTCGTTGTAAGCAATTACTGCCACCGTACCCAGCTTGTAACTTCCAGCATGCACGCGTGTGCGAGTGCGTGCGTGCGCGCATGCGTGCGCCGCGTGCGCGTGTGTGCGTATGCGTGCGTGTGCTTGCGTGTGCTTGTGTTGCGTCAGTGATCTGTTCTTTCATTGTGTTTGACATGTAGTCATTGGAGAACTGCAGAGCCGGAAGTTCGGGCACCTCACTTAATTTATTAAAACCGCCCAGCAACTAGATATCGTTCGTTGGGGTTAGCTTATTTACCTTTATGGTGTTTGTTCTCGCGCCAGCCGAGATGACTTGGGGGCGAAGGGCGTGAGGAGAGACCGCGGAGGCTTTTTGTTCGCCGCGCTATTGTGTTCACCCGACGAGCGGGCCCATGAACGACGTATAAAAATACGTCGGTTGTTACGAAATTCGCACTGGTGCCGAAAATCCGGGAAGCAAGCCAGCGTGCGGTGAGCCTTCTCCTGACGAGATGGGTACGCCATTCTTCAGTTACGACCGGCATGGACCGAATCAAGAAGAAGCGCGCGTCACGGCGGGCTATGAGCACGATGATCATCAGCGAGGTGGACCAGCTGCTACAGTCTCGGCAGTTGGACCTTTCCGCCCTTCGTATCTTTCACGGGCGTCTTCGAGCGAGCAATGCAACATTGTCCGTACTTAACGCCGAGCTTGAAGCCCACCTGACCGGCGACCAGGCAGCGAAGACTACGCTTCCGTCATGGAGTATGATGACGCACCGACCAGCGCACTGGCTTTACTCGAGCATCACATAGAGGTGTTGAGGTCATCTTCGACGCTCCGGACTGCTCCTCCATTGGATGACGCTAGCGGAGACCGCCGGGCTGCGACGTCTACCGGACAGCCCATACCACCTACTCGTGAGTGTGGAGCACGTCTCCTGAAGCTAGAACTGTTGCGCTTTGACGGAGCGATAACGCGGTGGCAACCTTTCTGGGACATGTTTCGCCATTCCGTTCACGAGAACCCCAGGCTGTACAATATTGGCCGCTTTCATTACTTGCTTTCGCTTCATGACGGAGCTGCTGCTGAAGCCGTTGCTGGCCTTCAAGTGACAGAGTAGTCTTATCGAGATGCTCTGGATATTTTGAAGAATCGTTTTGGAAATTCCAGAGTGATAGAGCAGAAGCATTTTGAAAATCTGCGGAAGCTCCTGCCTGTCGACGCAGCCAGCAACGTGCCCGCTTTGAGGAAGCTGTACGACCACGTTCAAATGCACCAGCGAGGACTGGAAAGCTTGGGCGTTGGAATTTCTTCTTACGCCGCTATGCTCAATGAAGTACCCGCCGCGGTGGCTCAGTGGTTAAGGCGTTGTGCTGCTGAGCACGAGGTCGCGGGCTCGATTCCCGGCCACGGCGGCCGCTTTTCTGATGCAGGCGAAAAGCAAAAACGCCCGTGTGTTCGAGATTTCGGCGCACGTTAGAGATCCCGAGGTGGTCAAAATTAATCCGGAGCCCTCCACTACGGCGCGCCTCATCGTCTGCGTTGCGTCGCGGCGTTAAGCCCTACAATCAATCTATTCTGAATGAAGTGCTTTTAAAGGTGATACCTGGCAAAATTATTGTCGATTACTTCAAACAGCAGAGCCTTGCTGCCAACAGCGCTTCCACGAGCAGTCAGAGCAGTCTGCCCAGGAGTTAGAACATCTACAGGCTTTCCTTCGAGTGGAAGTCGAGTGCAGGGAAAGAAGCTTCCAGATCAGCAAGCCTCAACGAAGTGAGGAGGTTGACCGAGGGCCCAAGAAGCCGCTGTCTATTCCGACCGCTGCTGTCCTGTACAACAAGGCACAGACTTCGCTGTCCTGCACAACAAGAAACATGGCCCGCAGCGCAGCCCTTTTTGGTGGTTGGGTGTTATATTCACTCCGCGAGTGGCGCGAAGCACAGCCTGCAAGTGTGTTCAACCACAGAACAGGGACACTGTTCTGTGGTTGATGTCATTGGAGCTGTGCAGTGTGCTTGTGTCGCCCTCGGATCGTCCCGCTCGCCCGTCCGCGATGTAGCTTCCCCCGACCGCCACCAACACCACCTAGACTAGGTGGTGTTGCCGCCACCGCGCGCGCCCCTCTCCGCCTCCCCTGAGTACCGGACAATTGGCGTAAGAGCAGGATGAAGATGATATATAAAGGTAAAGGAGACAGGGCTGATGCCCATTAGTACAGGCCTATTACAGTTACCTTAGTGGCATACAGGCTGGCAATGCAAGCCATAAAAGCGGAACTACAGGCGTGGATAGAGGGGAACAGCATACTGGGAAAACTACAAAATGATTTTCAGGCGGGACAGACGCTTAGAGGACAATTTATTTGTCCTAACCTAATGCATAGAGGTGTCAATGGCTCGGGAGAAACCGCTATGGATAGCATTTCTCGATATAAAGGGAGCCTACGACAACGTAGATAGAGAACTTCTATGGAACATACTTGAGCGGGAGGGATTAGGCCAGGACTTTATGCAGCTGTTGCAGGGAATTTACAATGAGAGCGAGGTGCAAATTACCTGGGAGGACCAAAAGTGCACGGAACCGGTAGTCACAAATAGAGGTTTAAAGCAGGGTTGTCCTCTGTCGCCACTGCTGTTCATGCTGTACATGGCTAGACTAGAAAGAAAGCTTGAAGGCAGTAAAATAGGTTTCAATCTATGTTATAGCCGCAAAGGACAGGAAGTGGAACACCATATCCCGGGACTGATATATGCAGATGACACAGTACTACTAGCAGATAGTAAACAGTGTCTGCAACAGCTCACAGATATCTGCGGGGAAGAAGCCACTGAACTGGGGTTACAGTTTAGCACAGCAAAGTCGGGAGTTCTCGTTTTTATGACAACACCCGCAACGAATCGGTATTCGTTCAAAAAGCAGCAATACCGTGGGTAACGGAATACAAATATCTGGGCATAACCGTTCTAACAAACCCACTTATTTATTTATTTTAGATACACCAGTCAAGAAGAGAAAAGGCAGGCCAAAAAACGAACCACACCACGAACCAAAAGAAAGCTTCACCACTACCGGATCGAGAACGCTTGCCTCCGTCGGACCCTGTCACGAATGAAGCCTGCAAGACCGGTACTGTAACGGGCGCAGATTATTTCCGAGTCAGCCAGGTATATCAACAAAGACTTCTAGGACATTCTGCGTGTACAGATGTATCTCCAGCCCTTAAACAATTACGGAAGGCGCTGGCCTCCTGAGTGTCGGCAGTTTGCCCCCAACCTGTACCTCTACAGCCCAAAGGCATATAGATATCTGGCTAAGGTCCTGCGAACCTGGCTGTCGAGCATCACCATTAAACCTGGTGTTTTTCCAAAAGTTCGTTAATTGTTTAAAGAAAAAACAAAGAATTGGGAAATGATCAACAGAGCCTGCACATTGATCTTTGACGAAATGTCACTGAAACGAAATTTGCAGTATGATTCCAAGCAAGATCTTGTCCATGGTTATGCTGCCGCCGGGTACGAAAGGAGGAAGAATGTGGCGAACACTGCACTATTGGTCCTAGTGTCGGGCATTGCAAAGAAATGGATTCAGCCGGTTGCTTTCATGAATGGGGAGGCAGGTGTTCGCTCTGGGCCACTTTTGATCCTTCTTAAAAGATTGATCAGGGACTTAAAGGAGTCCAGTCTTTTCGTGAAGGCACTGATTTGTGATCAGGGAGGCAGCAATGGTGTCGTGGCAAAAACGCTAGGAATAAGCCCAGAAAGACCATTTTTTACCATAGATGGCACGAAAGTATATTTCATTTTTGATCCCCCTCACCTTTTGAAATGTACAAGGAATAACCTGCGGAAGCGTAATCTGAAGATTGGAACAAAAGTAGTCAGTTGGGAACACATTAAGCAGCTCTACGTTAAAGGAGAACTGACACGAAATTTCAAAGCTCAGAAAAACGCCTCCTTTTTATTAAGAGATATCTCCCAGCAAGTTTCAACAGCAACCGTTCAGCGAAACATATTTAAAATTCATTTTAATCTTCGCCCGCACGAGAAAGCCCAGAGTGGACCGACATGGCATCATCGGCTACTTGCCCCAAACTGCCGACGTTGGGGCTCCCGTGACGAAGCCGACGCGCTGGCTGTGGTTGGCGCGCTGCTCGGGCGTGTGTACAAGTCGTGGTTTTGGGACTGATGTCATGCTGGCCGGCCTGTGGGGACGGCGAACGCCTCGGCCGGTCTGGGCACGCGCGTGCGCTCGCTCGCGCGCGCTTCCAAAGCGGCAGCGATACGGCAAGAATAGTGACGTCACGTGATACCAGCTGTCATGGCGGCCGCTCGGCGTTCGTTTGTCGAAACCGAAACTGACACGAATAAACGACGCCGTAAATGAATGCTTACGCTGCGCTCGACCGTCTAATCTGTCATTCTATGATTAGTGGGCTGGTAGGCACGCATAACAGCGAAAAAAACGTAACACGAAAATTTCGTGTCAGTACTCTCCTTTAAAGTACGTGCCAAAATTTACCGAACTCCTTTTGGCAACATGAAGGTAAAGTATGCAGCACAGGTGTTCAGCAGGAGTGTGTACTTCGCAATGCAGGCATTCATCGCCTTTAATGAGCTGCTCCCCACGGCTGTACATACAGCAGAGTTTGCAGAGAGGATGGATGATTTGTTCGACACTGTAAACAGCTCCTGTGTTCGAATCCCATAGAGAAAATGAGACATGCTATGTTTCCATCGACTCAGCATGTCCAGTTCTTGAATTCATGCTTTTCCTGGTTTCAGTCGTGGAAGTTCGAGCCCGGTTGCCAGCCTAGAACCGTACGTGGTTGGCAGGTGACAGTCAGGGCCATTGCTTTGCTTTGGGCAGAGCTCCCAGCTTCCATTGGGTTTCAGTTTTTACTGACACGTAACCTCAACCAGGACCCGCTTGAAAATTTGGAATTGTCAGGTAGCAGCACAGCTGCAATGAAACGACAAATGCATACCAATTTGCTCCTGGACTCAAACATGTAGTCGGCAAGCTCTTCAAACTATCCGACAGCAGCAACTGTGAGCAAGACTGCTCTGTTCTGTTAACAGAGCTGAAAAGGCTACCGCTGTCAGATGTCGCAGGCCAGGGCCAGAGCCAGAGCACAGCCGGTACGAGTCTGGATGTTCCGGAACATCTCTCCGTAACTGGCCTGCCTTCACTTGATGTTCTTGAAGCAAACAGTTTATTACGTGTCAGGGTACCTGGTACACACGTCCCTAAAGAGTAAGGCCTGTGACTCGTGTAGACAACTTCTAAAGTCCCCGAGGCAAGACCTCACCTCGTCAAATCAAGTATTTATGATGTTCAAGACAGTAGAGATAGAAGGCAGGACACTAGGTAACCTAGCTGTGCCAACTAAAATGGCCTTTCACCATGTGGCCAGGTTGGAGCAGCTGTTTTCTGTAGCAATAAATGACGTTGCACACAAAGAACAGGTATGGCAGAAGCTAGTGAGCATCATGAGAGAGGCCGGTGAAAGAGCCATTTTGCAGCAAGGACTGCTGAGATGCGTTCCTGAGGATGTTCGTTCGAATTCGCCTACTTTAGCACCTGAGGATGAGAAGCAGAGACCTCAGCAAGGTCAAAGAGTCGAAGTCATCAGCAAACAGGAAGCTCAAAAAGCCATAAACGAAACATTATTGGGGCATTTTAGGCAGCTTGTGAGAACTGATTTATGAGAACTCTTCTTATTACTGGGAAATCCATCTCTGGCTGATAGTTTCTTCATTTTATCTTGTACGTTTAAAATGAAATGGCTCAATAAGACTGACCATGCTGATACCAGGCACAATAGAATTGTTCCTGCCAGGAGCTCTTGATCATTCACATTCAGTTGCTTAGTTCATCAGGGAGCTGAAGTGCAGGGTTTTCACAGTGGTGCAGATTTCCAATTGGGTTGTCGTCTAGTACATGAATTGCAGTATTTCATTTTTGATCAACTGCACTTTTCGAAATGTACCAGGAATCGTTTTGGCAACGTCTGTTAGTTGGGACAAGTGTACACAAGTTAAGTATATGCCAAAACTGGCCAGCTGACGTATCTATAAGGGCGTTTACATGGATGCGACTGTAGCGTATCGCATTGGATTTGTCACATTACCATACCGCATCGCATCGCATGTAAGCAGGACAATTCGCTTGGAAGACGCGGCGCATCCGATGCGCTAAACCAGGGTAGATTGAGAACGAAATGCGACTTCCCGAACGCATGTAGCGGCAGTCGCATCGCATTTCTCGGCTGGGCTCGGGTATTGGGGAACTTTAGGCTTAGCGTAGTGGCGGATATTTGATCGCCGCTGTCTGTACAACTGCGGATGACGACCCTTAACCCAACTTTTCGCCAGATTACCATCCCCTTCTCGTATGTGGATCTTTATTTCCGCGATAACTGCCGTTTGAGGGATCCGTGTCCAAGACATCTGCCGTGGCCTGTCTTGATTCTTCCGCGCAGGTAGCGCCATCTGTCAACCGCCGCGGTTCCGGGTCTCGAATCTCCGCGGCCGTTCAGCATAGGCTAAGCATCGCGGCAGATATCTGATCACTGCTTTTAAATTCAGCGCTCATAACATCCCCTTGCTCAATTTTTCACCACAGTAGCATCTACTTTCTCGCATGCAGAACTTCTCTTTCGCGAGCAGGTTGATTTGGAAGAGTGGCGACAAGGTGTTGCTACCGTGGTCTGCACCGGTTCGAGCCGCTTTGTCGGCCGCGCAGGCAGGCGCTGCCGGCGTGTGCGCGGACTGTTACCGAGGGCAAGTAAACGCTTCACGATTGCCTGCTGTGTCCATGTCTTGCGAACGACGTGCGGAATGTACACATTTAGCTCAGCGATCGTCGTAGTTGATCGGGTGGACCGGGGAACGACCCGCAGGTTTCGCTTCAGCCGCGATAGACGCCAAAACGAACACAAGCAATTTGCCGGCTACCGGAAACTGGTAATGCCGGAAATGCGACCCCACAGTTCCCAAATATGACACAGGGTGGCGCTAGACTCCAATGCGCATGCATGTGAACGCAAACGCGTTGAATTCGCCCGATTTGACGAACCAATGCGATACGATACTGTCGCATTCATGTAAACGCGCTTTATGCAAGTGCTTTTGGACGACACGAAAGTGCTCGGTAGGAGTGTGTACTTAATGTTTGGAGGGTAACAATCGGCACCGTGCTTTTTTTTTTTGGGGGGGGGGGCTGTGGGTTACTAACACTCAACCATACCCTGCTTAAGCTGCACGGGCTGCGCGAGGTTACTGTCACAGCAGTGATGTGGTCCTGCAGAACATGCCCCAGTGTTTTTGAATCGCCTTGTTTGCACTTCGGCAGCGTATGTGGTACCCACTTTAATGAAGGCATATGATTCTCGCAAAGAGCTCCTGGAGGATAACAGCCACCAATTTCTGTATTGTCATGAGCCCATGTAATTTAAACGTGTTCCAGGGACCCTGGTAGCAGTTTGCCTGAGGTGTGTTTGTGTTGGTGCGCTGTTTTGCTGTAAACAGTGTGCCATTTTGAAATGTGGGGGGTAGAATGTGTGTGAATCAGTGTTTGATATATCAGGAACCAGTGTTTGACATGCGATGACATTGTACCACTTGCATTGACCTTTTATTGCGGTTCTCAAATACAATTATCATCACATATAATCAGAATTACTGCGACTGAAATACACAGTATCCTTTATTTTGATTTACAAGTTTCTGGTAAACTGTGAATGGCAAGAATAACAAACAAGCATTCTTTTTACTCCTTTTGGAAACTATACTGTTGCATCTGGATGTGCAGTTGCTTCTTAGGTAACCGTGAAGAGAACGCGTCAAAGTCAGTGTCGAGCATGTTTTTCATATGTCGGGTTTGAGGTACACAACATAGTTGTGAATAGTTAGGAAACACGGGAAAATTAATTTGCAGTCATTTCCTCAATACCCTGGCGTGATCGAGTTGTCATCTTCCTACTTTCTAATAGCCTCTTTTATTGTAAGGCCTTTGTTGCTTGTGAAGAATATTGATTTAAAATGCATTCTGTTGTATTGTAAAAATATGGAAAGTTGTGTATCACCCCTTTTGTCCGCCCTCCCTGTAGTGTAAATAGTAGTAACAAGGAACATTAACAAATGCTTTCTTAATCTGTACAGAGTAAATCGTCGCTCCTGTGTCTGCAGTATAGGCGCCGTGAGGTGAACAGAGGGCGACACTGAGCCGCGACACCGAGCGCTGCCATCGGGGAACAAGAAAAATACTGGGCCGGCCACGCTCGCCAGCGTGCTCGGCTTTCGGTTGGGCTCCTGCTTGGCGGCACCGGATGAAATGTAGTACACGGAGTTTTTAAGTTTTAGATTAATTAAAACATACTACAGTAATTCTACAGCACCGGACTTGGAATAGACTGAAAGATTGAAGTGTTCACTACGCGTACGGAGGAGGGGGGCAAGCGATATTGACTTCCCAGTGCCAGAACGCATAGCCAGAACGCATGCCTTTCGTGCACACGTTTTCACATTTCCACCTAGTTTATTCAGAGCATTTGTGTTTCCGCTAGGAAGCACAAATTAACTAGCTGTTCACAGCATTGGAAAGAAGCCGTTTTGTTCGCATACTTGCAATCGGACCACTGTGGTTTCGCAAGTACGGTGCTCCATCTCACAGGATCGATTATTTGGGTGTACGCTGCATTACGTGCTAGTAGCATTGACTTTAAAGCAAGTATAATTACCCTAAATACGCGGGCTCCAATGTGGATCAGGCGAGTGGGAAGCATCGAGAACTGCGCACCAACTGGCGGCGATTTTCGATTGATTGATTGATTGAGTGATTGTGCGGTTCAACAGGCCGACGCCAGACAGGCGATGAGGCGCGCCGTACTGGGGAGATCGGGATTAATTTTGACCACCTGGGGATGTTTAATGTGCGCCGAAATCTCGAACACGCGGGCGTTTTCGCTTTTCGCCCCTATGGGAAAAGCGGCCGCTGCGGCCAGGAAACGAACCTGACGACGATTTTTAATTTCACGGCTTGAATTATCACCAAATATTCCCAGAGTGCGTCCTGCTCCGCGCCCCTGGCAGCTCGTTTCCGCTGGTGCCAGTTCGTCCCACCCCGAAATCACGGAGCGAGCACGTTTTCTTGCTCTGTGCATTAGGTCAAGCAGTATCGCCTCAGGAGCGAAAGGGGTGAGGGAAGACTGCAACATCGGTGCCTTCCGTCTTCTTTTCCGTGAATACATTCAGAACATCCACGGGTTTTGCTACAAGCCCACCAGGAAATGCCCGTGAACTATTTAAGACTATCTCTTCCTTTTTAAGGGGTAAGCAGGGCCTCCAAATATTAGAATCATCATAAACTCCGTTTATTTTTTATTGTTCTCTGAAGTTGCAGTTGTGAGCCCTGTTGAAACGACTTTATTTTATTGAGCAGCATTTATTTGCAGCGCAAAAATCCCACATGCGTTGCTTTTATACCCTGTACTGACGTAGGTATTTCGACTTTTTGACAGCTTTTTTTCCAAACAAATGACCCTATATATACTTTGTTTCAAAACTATCATATTTTTCAAAAAGGGGGTGAGATGTTGCAGCCATCAATTAGTTCCCTTACAATTAAAATACGGCTGAGTTTTACGTGTCGCATGAATTTTCATTATAAACGCCGCGGAACACGCATGCATGATGCAGAGAAACCAACGTTCGGGCAAATACTGCCAATGCGCGCGGTATTCGCTAAGAGGGGAAATTTATTGTAGGCTCACGAGTATTAACAGCTGGCAAACCGATATACTTTAATTTGACAGAAGCATGTAATCTGCTTGGTAGCCATCGCTATTGTATTTTATAAAAATTTCACGGAAACATGTGCCGTCTGTGAGGCTGTGACCAGCCTTCCCAACTCGGACGATTCAGGGCAGCGAAGGCGGTAGCTTTCCTTCCGCGATTTGTTTCTTTTAACGCCTCTCAGTCGATTACACTCCATCCTGTCGCCATTGCAGCGTATTCCGCAAACTTAAGCCATTTAAGCGCACCTAACCACTTGATAGAGGCCTTTGCAAGGGCGCGTGCACAGTGCCTAAAGCAGGCAGCCGGCCGGGACAGTGCGGCTCGGTCTACCCAGTGTTGCGCGAAGGCGCGGTAGATGGCGCTGCACTCGATCGATCGGCAAACGTGACTGCACGGAGCCTATAAGTATTCACATGACAAACCCAGTAAATGCTAAGGGCGTATTGCACATGACACTTTTCGGTATGGAGTGAGCATTGAATGACTTACAATGCAATAATCTTCCATAGTGACGTTACCGCGAGCTCTACTTTCCGTTCACTGCTGTGTAAAGTTTGTTTGTTAATATGTACAGTATCGCATGTTAAAAGCAACTTATTTGTTAGCTGCGTGTATTTATCACATCCTAAACATGTATTCGTAGACGTTTTTTTTTTCTTTTTATTCATGCAATAAAGTCCAAGCTCACTTTAATCTTTTTGCTTCGTGCCTGTCGAGGCGTCCACGTCTCCTGGTACCACACGCTTTGAACGCGATTAGCTGCAGTAGCACCTCTCCGGTGCTTTGTAAAGTGGTCAGCTGGCCCGGAGTGCACTGTGGGTTCCGCCAGAATAAAACGCCCACTACAGAAGCATCCGCCATGTTTATACAAAGCCTTATTTAGAGCGCCACCAAGCGGGAGTCCTTGGTAGTTCACGACGCCGCCACTACCATTTTGTGGCAGTAGAGGCAAAGCTAGACTATACTCGGTTACAACTCAAGAACGGCACCACCTCATGTAGTCTATCACTCCGCCAAAGCGCCGGACCCGTGACGTCAGTGCGCGCGCGTTTTGAAAGGGGTTTGTTATGAATGCGTGATATCGTCTGCCTTGTCTCACGCAGTTTGTTTGTCGTCACTGGAGTCGTTTACAAGCACATAAAGTCCAAAAAATCACGGGAACGGCTCACGCCATATTCAAAATATTCCCAGTAACGCCCTACTTGCGCTGCGCGGAGAAACATCCCGCTACGGTGATGAGGCACAGCGGCAACTTCCGGTGCCGTTCTTAAAGGAGCCATGAAGAGAAAACACAAGTTTGGTTCATTCGAAAGATTGCCTCGTTAGAACCATAACGACACCACTTATAACGCAAACTTCGCTCAAATAAGCTACATAATTAGGAAAAAACGAAATGACCATGCGACCCACCAGCTCATTTTCCGCAACAGAACCTATGATGTCACTCGAGAATGCTATTCGATTGGCGGAGGCCGGCAAAAGCAAACGCATGTTAGGGAGGGCTTACAGTTTGCATAGCGAGCTAAATGCCCGTGAAACATACTGCACATTCTTTTTATGACAAAGAACGGTGGAGTAAATGGTTAAAGTTCCGAACTGCGCCAATGCGTACGAAACTACCACCGGCCGAACTCGACATCTCGCCGTCGCCACCGTCGCGCAGACGAATTTTCGGGTTCGAGGCTCGGGCCAACGAACCGTTCCAGCACGTACAGCCGCGACCTTGCTTGGTATCTTAATCCCTTGACAGGAGGTTGGCCGTCATATCGCCAACCAGCAAAGGTAAAAATAGAAACGAGGGGAGTAAGGAACAGCAAGAAGCGACGAGATAGTGCCAGTCGTCGCAGAAGTTTCGAATGGTGTTGGCTTGCTGCTGTCGTTACGAGCTCGTTTCCAGTTTACAACCACTGAAAACTTCAGTTTGTTCGAGTACTTTACAATGAAATTTCGTTGCTGCGTTTTGAAATGCCCATGTATTACGGGCAAATCGTCGAGGGAGTGCGACATCCCCGCCGGTGAGGAGATCTCCTTTCATGTGCTGCCCAACGACGCCGAAGCAAGTGGCTACGTTTTGTGAACTTTGCAAACGGAGGAGAAAGAGAGCTAAAGGAAGTACGAGTGTGCTCGCTTCATTTCCGTGGAAGTGATTACGGCAGGGACCCTTACGTTAGCTCACTCCTGGGACATGCTGGCGCTCGTCGCCGACTTCGTCACATCGCTCTCACCTTGGGGAAAAAAATGCCGTATCTTTCTGGTCGAAGCAGAGAGCTCGCGCGAACGGCTTTCCATACACGACACCGGCCAACTGGCATAAGTGATACTGCTACTGAAATTGAACTATTATTAACCGTAATAAAAATACGGCACATACGTACCAGTCTGTATTCGTCCGTCGCGACGGGGCTGACGGGGCAGCGGTGCCGGGCGTTCGTCTGTTGTGGCTATCGCGGAATGGTCGCTTTCCCGTCCACCGCGTATCCCACAACTCTTGCCGCTCGTGCACTTAGAAGCATTGAGCGTTCAAGTGGTGTGAGGTTGTTAAATGCAAGCCCGAGCTCCTCGGCGAGAGTTTTGTTCTCCGGATCAGGCGATTCCATGACTAGGGCTGCGGGTGCACTAGGTTTTACTAGTATTTCTAAAATGGCCGCCGTCTCGGTCGACTCCCGCGTGTGGGTGCTATATGGAGTCGACATACTAAGTATCTGTTTCATGGACCGGCTCGTATGACACCATTGTTTACGTCACGGAATGCGCAATTTTAGCGGGAGATTTAAAATTTTGGCTTAAATTGCCTTATTTCTCAGTGAATAAAGCATCATTTGCTTCCGGGAAAGCGCCTGGGGTACTATGAAACACCTAATCTTTCGAATAAAACAAACTTTTGTTTTCTCTTCATGGCTCCTTTAAGCTGTCACCGAGTATAGAGTTCCTTTATATGGCTCCCGCAGAGAGCTAAGAGTTGCGCGACCGCCCGCCATCTTGTTATCCGGATTGCTGCGGGAAAGCCGCCCGCCGCGAATGTAGGAGCCTCGCCGTCACGCTTCCGACGGCGGCCGACGGGCGGTGGGGGCGCTTCAGTCGGCGGTGCCTTACGGTGGCTACGCTGGATTCCTGCGATGTCGCTCACGCTGCTGCTGCTGCTGTTGCTGTTCCAGGGCGGGGCGCGGTGCCGCCAGCGTCGGCGGCTGCGGCGCAGCCGTAGTGGGGGCTTCTCTGCGCGGTATGGATAACCGGAGTGACGTCATCACGGCGGCGCGTGGAAAAGGGTCGCGCAACTCTTAGCTCCCTGGGGGAGCTATATAGAGGAACTCTGAGCTAGACCTTTGCTTCTCTAAAATTCTCTCTGTTCTGTGGTTCCAGCAAGCGGCCACGACTGACGTGACTACCGGAGGTCCGGCTTTCCCCTTCCTTTGTCTGCCCCTTTCGCCGGACGGCTGGGTTAGGACCCCCATTGCGCCTTTCCCCTGATCTTTGCTGGACGGCTGGGTCAAGAGGAGCGAGGAGTCGACCACGTTATTGGTGGAGCGCCAATAAACGCGAGTTTGGCCGTTTCGTTGTGTCTTGTGTTCCTTGCTGTTCTCTACCGCTACGCCGGTCGGTGGTCCGTGGCGGAGTTCAGCGGAGCTAGCCTTGCGGCCTAGTCTCGAAGGTCGAGCTTGGTCGCCGTACGAACCCTGTTCCCCACAGGTTATATTTGTGTTTTGCGGCATGCCTCCGGGAGTGAGAGAGGTGGGTCACGTGACTATTTCGCACCCACCTACCTTTGTTTGTCACTGGCCAATCAAAGGCGTAGTAGGGCCTAATCAATGAGCCATCCCCACTCTCAAATTGTGACGGCCGGTATGACGGCGGGGTTTCAGGGGTTTTAGCTCATCGTTTGCCACGTGCCATTGACCACGAGCCATTGTTTCATCGGATCATTGTTTCGATCATCGGCCGACTGATCCACCTTGAATTCAACACCGAGGTAATTCTTTTCCTTTATTTGCTATCATGTGCCAGTTTTGATATCTTGCGTTGATTTGTTATTGTAATAAAATAGTTCGACTGCCACCACGGACAACTGCGTTTGTTTATTTTTCTGGAGTGTTTTCCTTCGGTCGTAATGTTTCTTTGTTTATGTCTTTGTGGCTCTGTTGCCCGTCTAGCTCCTACACTCTAGCAAGGAGTTAGTGTCTCACATGCAATTGGCGAATTCTGGATTGGAGTGCACGTTGGTACCCGGACACGAAAAGCTGCTCAAGGCTTATTCATAAACAAATGTGAAATTCGCCTTCCTGAAAAGCTCCGACGCCCCCTGTCGCCTATGGTCGTCCACAATTTCCACGACACCATCGGTGTCGAAGAATTTGCTTGTGTGTTGTGACCCGGGGAAATGGAGGAAGTAACGTTTGAATGGCAGTTATTAGCAGGGGGTTTCTGAGTCTAATGATTTAAGTTCGAGAGCTTAGCACGGCTTTTATTTTTCACCAAGACATCCTGTCTGGATGATTTAGGTCGATTCAGGAATTAGTCCCCAATATTTTTATTAATATACACCGCATTGATGGAGATCTCCGGACAAATCTTCGCATGTATGTAGTACAACTGCCTTACTGCTTGGCAAGGAATTTTGATTAAACCGGACCCAGGAATTAAATACAGATACGTTTCACTATGTCCTCATAACTATAACCAGGAAGCATTTTTATATTAGTCGCACATGATTCCACTCAAGGAGACCTTTAAATTGATACCCCACACAACCTTGCAGGATCATTTGGAATTTTAGTCCTATCTGACTAACCATGATTCTCATGACTGTAACCAGGATGCATTATTTATATGTACCACGTGATTCCCCTAATTGAATCCTTCAATTTGATACCCCACATCCTTTAGTGGCCTCACCTTGAATAGTAACCCATGACTATCCCATGATTAGAACCACGAAGCCTTTTTTATTCGTTCCACGTGATTCCCCTTATCAAGACCGTAAATTTGATACCCTACACGCCCTAGCGGGGTCACTTCGAGTTTTAACCCAATATAAAACTCGCTATGACTATAACCAGGAAATATTTTTGTATTTGTCGAGAGCATGAATTTGATACCATGAACGAAACCCTCATCGAGACCATGAATTTGATACCCAAGACATCCTTGTGACTTTGAATTTTAACCCTATCTATGACTACCCATGACTCTCTCATGATATAGCCATACCGCATTTTTGTCCCACGGGATTTCCCAAATCGCCACCTTCAATTCATTTTGAATTTTAACCCAATTTATGACCCATCATGACCATGTGATCATAATAATTAGGAAGCATTTTTGCATTTTTCCCACGTGATTCCCCTCATCGAGACCTTTAATTTATTATGCCACCCGCCCTTTAACCCAATCTTAACCGAATCTATCACTAACCATTACTACGTCATGATATACCCCTAACGCATTTTTGAGTTATTCCCCTCATCGAGACCGTGAATTTGATTCGCCACACGCCTTCGCGGCATCATTTTGAATTTTAACCCAATCTGGGACTTATTATGACTTCGTGATGACTATACACAGGAAGCATTTTTAATTTAGCCCGCGTGATTCCGCTAATTGGGACCTTTACTTTTATACCTTACACGCCATAGCGGCATCACTTTGAATTTTCACCCGATCTATCTCATAATGCGGTCATTATTGTGTCTAAACGGGCGTCGCCAAGTCAATTCATTTGACAACTCATTTGAAACAGCGTACAGGGAAGCCGCCGCCCCCTTCTCCAATTTAATTCCTGGCGCTCACCCCCTCCTTTTTGACCCCTAGCATATCATTAACCGTTAACAGCAGGCGAACAACCAGCAAGCAAGCGCCGCCGTGTCCTTTCACACCATCCTCTCCCACCTCCTTAGAGGATCCAGCAACAGGAAAAGGTGATAAGCCTTGTTTTATGACCTCATCAGTCAATTATCAATCACACTCCCAGCCGCTAAAACGTGGTAGGCAGCAAGTGATGAGGGTCATGAAAATTCAACAAGAAACATTTGAAAATCAGACCCCCCCCCCCCCTCATCTGATCATGCAGATCACAAATGCTGCTGTACCCGCAGGTAATCTTAATTCCGAGCCCAAAGCGACGAATGAAACTTAACAGCCAACCATAGCTGCCTTCTAGGCTACCCATATGTACTCAAAATGGATTCAAACTCTTATGTACTCAGAACTTATATGTACGCAGAACTGAAAATGTGCTCAGAACTCAAACGTACTCGTACTCAAAATGTGCTCAGAACTCAAAATGCAGGCAAAACTAAAACTCAAAATGAACTCGGAACTCATATGTACTCACAACTCAAAATGTACTCACAACTCAAACATACTCAAACTCAAAATGGACTCAAAACTCACTATGCGATCAAAACTCACTATGTACTCAGCACTCAAAATGGACTCAAAACTCACATGTACTCGGAGTTCAAAATGTACTCAGAACTCCAACGCACTCAAACTCAAAATGTGTTCAGAACTCATATGTACTCAGAACTCACTATGTACTCAAAACTGTTAAGTACTCAGACCTCACTATGTACTCAAAATGAACTCAGAACTCAAATGTACTCAAAACTCAGAATGGACTCCGAACACAGAATGGACTCCGAACACAGAATGGACTCAGAACTCACTCGGTCTCAGGCGTACTCAAACTCAGTCAGGCTCAAACTCAACATACCACACTAGCCTCGCGCTCAGTCAAAGTCAAACTCACGCGTGAGTTTGAGTTTAAATGAGTCTGGTTGAGTGGACTCATGAGTGAGTCCGCCGTCCTCTGCCTGCCAGCCGTTGGGTCTGCACATGCTCATAAAATTGGAAGCTTCACCGCTAGCTACACGTACTTTTGCCACCAAAACGCGAATTATCCCTTTTTGCCGTTTTGACCCTACCTAATACCATTGCAGGAAAATGTATTGTTGCAGCGCGAACCCGCTGGATCACGCGTCTTTCATGAAGACGCAAACTATCCCTTTTTTCCGAATCGACGCTATGAAAGACCATTGCAGGTAAAAGTATTCTTGCAGCGCGAACCTGCTGGCTCGCGCGTCTTTCATGCAGGAAGGCGCATGCCGGGCAGGAAAGATGCTCTTTAGAACAACGTGAAGTAGTGTCGGTGTACAAATTTAAAAAAAAATTATCTCTGGTAAAATAAAAACTGTTCTAATTAAACTTTCTGAAATAACTGCGATCGCTTCTACTAGCGAATGGCATGTATTTAATATTTTTTACTTTGATCACAACAATGCGCAATTTTCAGGTGAACATGAGCCTGAAAGGAGATTTTTACAAATTTGACAAAAGTTTTTTGCACATTTCTTCTTTTTTCAGTGTCAATATTTCTGGTTTAGGTTCACTGCGGAGTGCACATAGCATTGCTCTTCGTTGTTAGCACCCAAGCCGAGACCACATGCGGAGTTATGTGAGGCGCCAAAGAGCTGCGGAAACTAGTGTTCGCAGTACTAACTCGGCTAGAAAAGAGGGGATTTGACGGTCTCTAGGGCTGCTACTATCTACGGGCTTGAGCCAATTAATATCAGGTTCACATTCCTTCAGCAATACGCTGGGAGACCTATTCTCAATTTTTTATTTAATTGTACAAGATGAAGTGTTTGTCGTGCATGAGTGGCCCGGCAATCAGTCGTGAACATGTTTGGACTCCTAAAATAGGAGCCCTCGGGATGTTACATTACTTCATTCACTGCAATTAAAAATTAAAAATTGTTTACAGGGAGTCATTTAACGAAAGTACATCCCTACCGCATTTGAACGTATGCGACTTCTGAAGCTCATTTTCACCTGCACTTTCGCCAACGCACCCAAATTGGCGCACGTTGTTTACACAATCAGCAGACAGAACGCTGCTATCAGCCGAAATTACCGCACTCACCGACTTTCCAGCGTAGACCACAAATCGGGTGGGTTGAAAGGCTGGAGGATTGGAGGGGCCTTGGAGCAAATGGATCTTCCACACAAGCCCGCTGAGTGCGATGGCGTTCTTCTGGATCCGGGCCTAGCGCCGCACATTCTGACGTTCAAACTACGTCCGTTGATTCCGCAGTTCGACACTTTGAGTTGGGCGCCTCATGAGACAAGTTTGATGGTGTCGTTCGATTCGCGTTATCACGCGCGGACACGGCACGAGTGCATCGCAGGCACGCCGAGCCTCTCCTGCAGCCTCCAAGAGCGAATGAGAGAACGCCGTAGAAGCCGCCTTGCTTCCGAAAGGAGCGGTGCCCTTTCTTCCTCCGGGATGGGAAGGGCCAAGGGCACCCTCCTTCTCCGCAGCCGCTCTGTGCGCACCCTCCTTGCCCCTACCTTTATTCGGGCGATGCCTTCGCAGTCGTCTCCGCCGACCATGCAACTTCAACGGCCGCTCCACCTCCCCCCTTTACCAAAAGGGGGAGATAGAGCGGGCGTGCCACTTCCGAGGAAACGCGGGGACCCGTCGCGTGGTTCAACGAAGGCGCTGTTGATGACGGGGGCACCGGCTCGCGCCTCTCTGACCTTCCACTGGGCTGCCTGCGGGAATATACTGTACTGCGGGGACACGTCGGCGGCGGGCGACTCCGCGTCGAATTGCGTCTGGAGGGGCAACAGCTCTGTAACTTCGCGAACACCCGGGGCCCGTGAGATCCGGTAGATTGTATGCCCCGGCAGCGCTGTGCCGCGTCTTCGACGGGTCTAGGCCCACTCGTCACAAGTCCCATAGGCCAACTCGTCACGGGTAAACTGGTCAAAAATGCCTACTCTCACAGGACATTTCGTACGAGGAATTTTCGTATCATCGGAAAATTCGTCACGCGGAATACTCGCATCACGAGCTTGTTTTGGAACGTTGATGCGATGTTTCCGTCTGCTATACGTCGCCCATTTAAAAATGATGTAGGCGAGTTAGTGTTCCTTCAAAGTTGTTGTCGTAGGCAGTTAGGTGAGTGTGCCGTAATACCAAGCTAATTAAATTGAAATGATAATTGCATGCAAATTTGTATTAAATGGCAGGCGGAAAAAGTAAACAAATTGTTATAAATGACGCAGTGAACAGGTTGTGCATGAAATAAAAAAAATGTTTATTGTACTCGCTTTGTACTGTTGTACTATTTACACTGTTGTCTCGCAGTCTCGTTGTGTAGGTGTCTTCAGCGCTGGCTTCCGACGTTGTTCACTGCATCAGTTCAGAAGCGGATGTTCCGGGCAATATTCCGAAGCCAGGATTCTTGCGATGCGATCGTTTACATCCTGGTATTTGCGTGAGAGCCGTGGGGGGTGCTGTCCGACGTCTAACTGGGCCATCTTAGGTTCCTGCAGCTCTTTCTCATCCTTCAGGCACTTCAAGAAAGCCCACAGGTTTCGGAAACAACACTCGACGTTTGACTGAAACGAAAAAGTAGCAATTAAAATTATTCAACAGGGTGTATTCACAGGGCCTTGGACCGCGCGGCGGCGGCGACGCCATACTTGAGGTTGCAATCCGCCGCGCGGGCAGCGCGTTTCCCGACGCGAAACGTTGTTTGCGGCGCGGTGCTGGCAAGAACGTTCGTGTGGACGGTGTTTTTTCTGCGTGATTCGTGGGTTTGCGAATGCCTCGTCGTAACGAGTAGCTAGCATTGTTCTCGCTTCGAAAATCCGATCTGCGCTGGTCTCCTACAACCGCAGACCCGAAGCAGGCCGCACGACAAAATTAAAGCGCCGTGTTGTTTTTTTTCCTTTTGCTGTCTCGAAGCGACGGCTAGGGCAGTGCTTGAAGGCTGTCTGTCTTCATTCGACGAATTCCCAAAGAAGTTATCGATAATATGGCTAATCAGTACCGAATCTGTTGGAGCCCGTTTCATTCAGGTGGGCCCCGGGACGATGGGCGTCGGAGCTTTCACCTCGCACCTCGTCACATGTTTGAAACATTCGCATGCTTAAAATGCTCACAAATTAAGGTAGCCGGCGTACTTTATGGATGAGACGAACCATGCTGGGCGCCCAGCCTCAACATGGGCTATACTTCGAGTGTTGAGGTGAACGCACGCGTACATGCAATTTCGCTTCCCAGGTAATTGCGTGCATCCAAATTGATGCAATTCTTCTTCGGCGCCTTCGACTGTTCTCTAATGACCAAGCGCGCGTTACGTGATCAGGCACTAAAGCTTGACGATGGGTACATAGTCTGACTACTTCAAAAACAGCGTAGAGACTAAAACGTTAATGTAGGCAGGGACAAACTAGAGCAGCCTTTATCACTTGTCTCTGCGCTGATTTCGAAGTAGCAAGGCTTGTTCTGCTTATAATTTCCGCTTCGTCTTTACCTAAAGAAAAAAAGACTTGAAAATCATCGGTGGGATCTTTGTCATCGCCACCATACCTCATTTTATCACGTACTTACCCCGCGATGGTTTCCACCCAGACCCTGTGCGTAATTGTTCCGCTTCATTAGGAGCTCAAATGGACGACCTTTGTGCTTTCAACGCACAGAACACTGTCGCCAGAGCACCCCACGGTCTCTCATACTCCCCACGAAGCGCGCAACATGTCTGGGTGGCACGTTAAAACCAGCCCCTCATCTCACACGCCACCACCACATCAAATATCCTCGCAGCCTTGGGTGAAGAAATTTTCTGAACTCGCGCCACGGTCGATTCAAGCAACGGAGCAAATAAGGAAATCGGCGCACGGGGATGACGTGTACACCGATCGAGATAGCGCGAAATCGCCAAAACGGACAGGGTTATGCACGCCGCTGTCCGCGCCTGTCAAACCATCGGACAGTTGCATTCGTCGCGCGAAATCATACCGTCTTCAAGCACTGCCCTGGCCTTCGCTTCTAAACAACCACAACAAAAACGGCGCGCTTGCTTTCATCATTCGGCCTGCTTCGGGTCTGTGGTTGTAGGAGACGTGAACAGCGCATCCGTAATTTCGCAGCGAAAACAACGCTGGCTACTCGTTACGACGAGGCATTCTCAAACACACGAATCACACAGAGAAAAACACCGTCCACACGAACGTTTTTGCCAGCACCGCGCCGCAAACAACGTTTCGCGTCGGGAAACGCGCTGCCCGCGCGGCGGCGTGCAACCTCAAGTATGGCGTCGCCGCCGCCGCGCAGGTAGCGCCGCCGCGCGGTCCAAGACCCTGTGAATACCCCCTATACATTGCACGCATAGTGCATATAACAGACCTGAAATCCGCGATGCCAGGCCTCCACAGAGTTGTTCGTTCGTGGCAAATCTTGCTGCACGGCTTCATGCACGGACCACAGGTGGGGCGGGAACAGGGCACTTTGTATTCCGTTGCGCCGCCGCCGACCGATGTAGGCGTCTTCAAAGTACATGGCCAAATCTGAGGCGCAGCTTGGCCAGCCTTCAAGAAGGTCGTCGAAAGCGTCCGGAACCTCTGACACCGGCAGGAATGGCAATGCTGGTAGCATGCGCATCTAAAAAACGAAACAATGGGAATTTAACTGCGGTTTAGCGGTTTAGCCGCGATAATATATAATTCCCAATTTCCCAAGACAAATGTGCGTATAGAAAACACGGCAGCAGCGTTATTTCAACTTCATAACAATCTAGATTTAAAATGTACCGCCTTTTTGGATGGAGCGCTAACAGCCATGACGGCTGCGCTGATTAAAATTACCTGAACGGCGAATTCTTCGTCATTGCTGTAGCGTGCTTGCATGCCAAACTTGCACAGCTTCCGGTAAACCGACTGGCAAAGATGGAAAAAACATCCCTGTATCCGAGTCTGGGGAAAATGCCGTGCACAGGCTGTAATGGCTGCCGCCTCGAAGTCGCTGTACATGACCTCACATGCCACGTTAGAAACCATACCAGCCAGAACAGAGAAGAGCCTGAAAAGAAATTCAAAGGAATAATAGCGTCATAAGTACATACATGCAGTGAAGCGGACCGCTGAAATAAGGCTACAGTAAAACTTACCGCTGGTACGTTTCCTCCTTCTTGTTTGACAGCAACGCATACATAAGAGGGATCACTGCACCATGATACAGGCCATGTACTGTGTAAATGTGATAGAACAGTGACGGCGTCACTTTGAAAGTTCCGTCCATAAACCAACACTTTGCAGCGGAGAGACGTTCAAAATTTTTTGCGGTGCCGAAGGCCAGAATGCGGTCGTGGTCCCCAGAACCACTGTCGTACGCCAAGAAAGGTAAATCGTCGCTCCCAGCTACTTGAAAAATACAAGAACATTATAGATGTCACATCCAGCAGCTGTTGGAAATCGCAACTCCTAAGTAAGCGGGTATACCTTGAACTCCTCTGGAATAATGATATCCTCTCGGGCTTTCGGCAGAACGTAAGGATTCTGGTGCTTCTGCCTCTGCTTACGAATGGTTCTTTTGAGTGTGCTGGGCGAAGGCATCTGGGAAGCCGTATGCTCGCTTACCGATGCAGCGGTCTCAAGCAAAATTGTGATGCGGTGGCTCGCTCCCATTCTCTGGTAGTGTAAAAGGCATATGCAGGTATGTTATGCCAATAAAAAAATCAGTCAGAAAAGCACAAAAAAAGAAACAGGAGTTTTGAAAGATGCCTATAAATCGAAAAACAGATGGAATCTTACCAGCTTTTCTCTTCATGCCCTGTCGCACTTTCAGGAGGTTGATGTCGGTCGGGTCCGCTGCATGGGTGTGACATCCACTGATCGCCACTACGGATCTTATGGAGTCGTCTGTTGTAATCTTTGCCTTGCAGAGTTTTCTCTCCCTACATACCCAGTAAGTGTCCGAACTGTTCTGCCTACTGATAGTATAGGAGTATTCCTCATACAATAACATAGGGGCGCCTCGGGAACGTGCCCACTCGTCACAAGCCCGCTCGTTACCGGAAAACTCGTCATAGGCCAACTCGTCACACCGGTCTTTTGGTACAGGGCCATCTCGAAATAGGAACTCTCGTGCAAGGCGCCTTTTCGTCGCATGTATTTCGTTACACCGCAGCCGTGTGAACACCTGAAAAGCCTAGAAGCCGTGACCGGAAATTGGCGTTGAAAGCCGGTCTGAGGCTGGTTTCTACAATGGCGAATTCGTTACGGCTATTTAGGAGGGCTTGTAGAGGTCTGTGTGACCAGCAGTGTGCATAACGAGCTGTTTTTTTTTTCCTTTGGAGGGAGGGGGGGGGGGTGTGGAGAGGTTAGTTCGACCTGCACCCCCACTTTCTGTCTGCGAATAAAAAAATAAAAATTGGCGAAGCTTGCACTACCACGCGCAAGGCTTAAACAATAGCTAAGCTAGAGGATTTCTTTCTATGTAAACACCGAAGGATGCACCACCAGGCATTGCATTAGGTTTGAAATTGTTTATTTGAATTATTGTGGGGGTTTAACGCGCCCACGCTACACATGTGATGAGGCGCGCCGTAGTAAAGGGCTCCGAATTCATTTTGACCACCTGGGGATGTTTAATGTGCGTGTGCCGAAATCTTGAACCCACGGGCGTTTTCGTCTTTCGCCTCCATCTGAAAAGCGGCCGCCGTGGCCGGGAATCGAATTGGGCTCAACAGCACAACGTCATATCCACTGCGCCACCGCGGCGGGTAATTGTTGGTAACATGTTCCGTTGTCGCTTTTCACGGTGGTAGTAGTAGTCATCGTCGGACAGCACCCCCAACGGCTCGCACCAAGATGGCAACGATCGCATCGCAAGAATCTTGGCTGATCACGACAGCGGAGCCCCAGTCAACACGCTTCGGAATATTTCCCGCAACATCCGCTTCTGAACTGATGCAGTGAACAACGTCGGAAACCAGCGTTGAAGACGCCTACACAACGAGACAGCGAGACAACAGTGCAGCAGTACAAATAGTACAAAGCGAGTGCAATAATTTTTTTATTTATAACAATACCATAATTTATAACAATTTGTTTACTTCTTTTGCGTGCCATTTATTACAAATTTGCATGCAATTATTTTAATATAATAAACTCGGTATGACGGCATATTCACCCAACTTCCTACGTCAAAAACTTTCAAAGAACACTCGCTAGCCTACATCATTTTTAAATGGGCGACGTGTATATATATATATATATATATATATATATATATATATATATATATATATATATATATATATATATATATATATATATATATATATATATATATATATAACACAGAAATAAGGTTATTTTCAACGAGCCCCTAATTTCCTATTCTGATTTGCTATATATATATATATATATAGCAGGCGGAAACATCGCTTTCACGTTCCAAAACAAGCTCGTAATGCGAGTTTTCCGTGTGAGGAATATTCCGGTGATACGAGAATTCCTCGTACCAAATGCCCTGTGACGAGTTGGCATTCCTGACCAATTTACCTGTGACGAGTTGGCCTATGACGAGTGGACTTGTGACGAGTGGGCCTAGACCCGGGCGCCTCGCTGAGTTTTCGCTACCTCCATACTTCTCCGGCCACTAAAGATGACATACGAACCGAAGGATAATATATTCGTCCTGGAGCGGGAGCTTTTATAGCCTGGTGCTTCTTTGTTAGCGGTCCCGTGATTTGACCGTGTCCCATCTCCCTCGCACTTTCCAGCCAGTGATAAGGCAATTCCGTGGAAATATTTTCTTTACCCAAATTTCCATGGGTGTGTCAGCGCAGCGTTGAAAACACAAGCGCGCTTCCCCCCCTTCCCCCGAACGGCGCTTCAGCTGCGTGTTCAATCACGTGGTCACACACACCTGTCCGCCCACCTGTCAACCACCCTGTCCGATGGTAACTAAAGTACCATCGTCGATACCGTACTTTCGCCTCGTATAACCCGCAACAAAAAATGAAAACATTGCAGGGGTAAAGTAGAGGTGCGGATATGCGAGGTTTTTTCTTCGGTGCAGCTTCGCGCATTGTGCCGTGAGGCCCCTGCAGCAGCAATAGCATCTAATTAAGCGACTGCTATCCCACTGATAGCGCTAATTTTTTTACACACAGCTCAACAATATAACCTTCTAAGAAAAAAATATTGGTCGAGTCAGTTGTCAGTTGCCGCAAAAGAAAAGCGCGGTTCAAGAGTATAGAGTGTGCGTGCTATAGTACTCAAAAACAACTACTGTGATGAAGATAGGTATAAGCTGCATTTTGTTTGAAATGAGGCGGTAGATTTCGCCGCCATGCTGATCTATTTTAGATGCTTAATTTAATGTCAGCTGTTTCAAACTTATATCTTCTTGCTGTAAAATTATTGCATTATTCCTTTATTGAACAACGGTAGGTGGCGATGCCTCTTGGTGTTTCATTGAATAGACCATTCAGCCTCTCGGTGTTTCCTTGAATAAACCAGTTTTTACACTCAATGGACGGCTGAAGGTCTCCATGACGGTTCCCAGACAGTTTATCGAACGCCGTTTTATCGAAAAAATGCCCGCTTTATCGTACGCCGTTTTATCGAACGATGTTTTATCGAACCACCTACGTCCGCTTTATCGAAAGTGCGGTTTTGCGACTTTCATTGTAATTTCAGGGGTTTATTTTGTTTATGGAATTAACCTAACCTGCAGTTATCTTCATTCTACATTGTCTCTGCCGTGCATTGCATACAAAAACCTGCCTATATATGTTGACGCGCCTTTACTGCTTTTTTTTATCACCTTTGTTTTATTAATTTTTTTTTATTTTTTGAGTCTTTATTGATTGCACTCAAGCATCTATGTCCCCCTTCTTTATATTACAGAATTTGCCCCTATAGTACCAACCCTAACCCCATGCGCAATATTCCTTAGATGTGTATCGGCGTGTTTAGGTTGGCGTTGCCAAATATATCCCTTGCGCCATGGTTTATCATTACGTGATCCAAGTCTTGTCCCCCCAATTTTTCTGGTCACGTGGTTTGCACGTGACTCCTACTTGGATATTGAGGTCACATTGTTTGCATCTGGAGAAATATGGGGCCAAGAACTTCTGAAAGGTTAGTGCTACATGACTGGGACAGGGGGGTTCCGACAGTGATAGTGAAGCCCCAACAGAGGAGGGGGAGTCTAGGAGAATACGATACAAGGGAACGCGTCACAACCAACTCGTCATGGGTGAACTCGTCAAGTAGAACAAGTGGTCAGAGGTCATCTCGCACTAGGGAAACTTGTAAGCTAGTACAAGTGGACAATTGCCCATACATGCTGGGGTGCAACGAGGGGGAGATGAAAACGAACCAACCTGCAGTACGGCGACGTACGCTGCAGTACGGTGTTGTGTACTCCTCTCTCGTCCCGTGTAATTTGCGCTGGTAAACCATGAACGGTGACTAATCTTGTAACTAATATTTTTCTTGTTAGTTCATGCAAGGCATCGAGAGCAGTATAGCACAAGGCTTGGTAACCTCTTAGCAACTGAACTCAGTGCCCATTAAGAATTAGGAATGCAGAAATCGGGAGAGACTTTTGCTAGCATTCCAGTTAAGTTTTTGACATTGGACTCACAAGCGCCAAGAAGTGCCTTACTTATGTACAACATACGCGGCGAAATAATTAGATTATGTGTCGACACAAAAGCGTTGTATACAAAAAAATTACGCCATCTTCCCACGGGGGGAACTCGAGTAAATGCGTCGCATCTACTCGAGGCAAGCAAAGCATCACGTCAAGCGAAACCCAAGCAAAGACGCCCTTGACTGAATTCCGAACGCGCGCTCCGCCGCTTATATACGTTGAAGGGACTGCGTAAGCCGGTCCCAGTCGATGACGTTGGCGTACTTGTAAAGCGGCGTGGACCCTAGGTGTTTGAGCCAAGCGCGGATGTTGCTTCGCCGGAGAACGGCACACCGGTTATATGCGCAGCGCGCCCGAAGGAGAGGAAACCGCGGAAGAGAGAGTACTGCACATGCGCCGGCCTGCAGCGCGTCTGCCGCGGCTATGACGCAACGTGCCGCGGCTATGACGCAACACAATCCAACACAATCCACTTTAATCCAATCCAATCCAATCCAAATCCAACTCAAGCCAAGCCAATCCAATCCAAGCCAATCCAATCGAATCCAATCTAATGCCCTCGCGAGAGAGTGTTCGAATCCAATCCAATGCCCCTCGCGAGAGAGTGTTCGCTTTCGCCTCGACTCGACGCGCATGCGCAGTGAGCGAGCGGACTACGGACGCCAACGCGGGTGACATCGTGAGTTACTGAAATGCTCTGCATTTAAAAGTACGAAGCATATCGAGGCATTTTAATCAATACGCCACAATGCCGTGATATGCTTCGGATCAGAGGGGGGACTAGAGACACAAGGAAATACGTTATGACAGTACCACGTGCGCAGTGCACAGAACAAAAAATTCTCGAGACATATTTCGCGCATCACAAAAACAAAAAACACGCAGGAAATAAAAGTCAACTAGTACATAGACTATAACCTTTTTTAAATAGGCTCGCTGTGGAGACAACATTTCCAAATTACATAGCGAGGAGGAAATTAAAAAAAACGTACTGCAAATTCTGTTGCTCGAAAAGGCCAAGAAAAACACTTGATAAAACGACTTCGATAAAACCTCCGTCGATAAAATGGCGTTCGATAAAACGGCGGTCGATAAAACGACTTTGATAAAACGGTGTTCGATAAATCGGCGTCCGATAAACTGCCCGTATCCCCTCCATGACTTAACACCGACAGGCCGCGCCTGTAGGCCTGAAATTGCATTGTTTTGTAATGGATCGCCAAGGCATGGAAGGCGATTCCAAGGGAGATGGTGCGCTGGAACTTTAAGAAATGCTGCTTACTAACAGCCCGAAAGGAACAGAAGGTGACATTGTCTATGACAGTGACGACTGCGGCCCAAGGCGTAGTTCTAGTGAGATTAGTGACAATGAGTGATTGTGGCTTACACCCTGCAGGAAATGTATTCAATGTGCAAAATATAGGCAGGTGCAACTTTCCGGCTCATGGAGTCCTTTCAACAAACATTCAGAATCCTGGAAAGTATTTTTAGAGTTTGATGTCAAAGCAACGTTCTTCCTCTATGCGCAATGTCACTTTCCTGAAATGGTTTTTCTAGGTTGCTGAGAGGTTGTAATTTTTAGCGAGAGAGCTGGGGATGGCGGGCCCCGACAAAACGATCCGGGCCCGCCAGTCATGCATGAGGAATACCACGATATAGCTGGATATGACGATGACTACTACTACCACCGTGAAAAGCGACAACGGAACATGTTAACAAACATTTACCCGCCGCTGTGGCGCACTGGATAAACGTTGTGCTGTTGAGCCTAAAGGCCTGAATACATGGAGCGAACTTTCACGACGAAGTCCGCCCGGCGGAAAATCCGCCGCGGCACAGCGCCGAGTGCTCGTCGGGCTGCGGTACACGGGGCGAAGACACGGCGTCCGCCGCATCCTCGCCGCTGGGTCGCTGTCAGTGTGGCTAGATGAGGCAGATGCAGCGAAATGAAGTGCATCACAAGCAAAAAGCTCTCGATACCACTACAACTTTTTGGAAAATTATGAAATACTTCAAAAAAGCATAAAATTATTCTTTAAAAATAGTTCCTAATCTTGTTGTTGTGTTGCCGATATGCATATGCCGCCGCAGTTGAAAGAAAACGGCGATCTGAATGTGGTCTGGCTACACAGGGAAAAAATCGTCTGCACTTAATCGTCTGCTCCAGCTACGCGGGAAGCTTTTGTCACTAGGTCTCTTCGATTTGGCTGCACTTTCAGCATGAGTTCCGCTCTCCTGCAGCGAGCGTGCAGCGGCAGTTCACGCAGTTCACGCGCAGCTCGACATTAGCGCCACCGTTGCTGCGTCTAAAACGAATAGAAAAGTGCAGGCCGTGCGGGCAGGCCCGGGGGCCATCGTCTGCGAAGGTGCGAAGTGCGGCCCGTCCTGTTGTGTGGGACCATCGTCTGCGAAGTTTGTACCACTGGTGCTGGGCGCCGCGATGTCAATCTACAGTCAAGCGCTTGTGGAACTGCTGGACTCGGACAGCGATGACGAGTTCGACGCCGCCTGCATTATGGCTGCCTGCGCCTTGGTGAGAACCGACAGGAATCGTGTACCGGGGTACTACGAGAACGTGGTTTCCACGTATTACGACTTCGAGTTTAAGAGGCTATTTAGATTGTCCCGGGCCACGTTTGACGCTGTTAGTGCGCGCTTCAAGTGCTCATCTTTCTTCCCAAGCTCTGTGCGTGGCCGCCCACAGATATCTGCTGAGGAAACCTGCCTTATAGCCCTTGTGTATATGGGGACGCAGAGCTCAATGTACGCCATCGCGGACAAATTCGACGTGGCAGAATCGTCGGTTCACGCGTGTGTCGACCGTTTTGTGCGCTTCCTGCACTCAATCAGTGACGACGTGATACGCATGCCCGACAGCGCGGAAAGAACCCGCATCAAAACAGGATTCCTGGCCAAAAGCCAGGGGAAGGGACCCCGAAACACTGTCGGGTGCATCGACGGATGCCACGTGGAAATACTGAGGCCCAGTGAATCTGCGCACTCGTACTACAACCGCAAAAAATTCCCGTCCATCGTGCTGCAAGGCGTGTGCAACCACGAGAACAAGTTTTTGGACGTGTTTATCGGTTTCCCGGGCTCGGCCCACGACGCCCGCGTCATGCGCGAGAGCCCATTCTGCACAAGTGCACCAACGGCAGTGGACGGGGGATACATCCTCGGAGACAGCGCCTATCCACTGCTTCCGTGGCTCATGACTCCCTACAAGGACAACTCAAGCAACTTCCCAAGCTGGAAGAAGGAGTTCAACAAAAGGCATAGCCAACAGAGAGTGGCCATCGAAAATACCTTCGGCCTTCTGAAGCAACGCTTCAGGAGGTTGTACCTTGTTGACGCAAAGACTGTGGCGCAGTCCTGCTTCATTGTGATGGCAGCCTGTGTGCTGCACAACGTTTGCAACGAGGAGAGGGACTCCTTGCAAGACATGGAATGCCTGCCCGAAGTTGATGAAGTTGGGAATGACGACGTGGACCCAAATGTGGACCGAAGTCACTCAAGTTACAGCGAGTCCCTGCGAAGGCATATCGCAACCGAGCAGTGCTAAGACGCCACATTACATGCAGCTATTGCAAATATTAGTCATTCTTTGCACCTTGTTGACGCAAGAACTGTGGCACAGTCTTGCTTCGTTGTGATGGCAGCCTGTGTGTGATGGAGAGGGGGTCTCCTTGCAAGACTTGGAATGCCGGCCAAAGTTGGTGTCGTTGGGAATGACAACATTGACCCAAATGTGAACCGAAGTCAGTCCGCTACAGCCAGTCACTGGGAAGGCACATCGCAACAGAACAGTGCTAACACATTGCATTGCATGCACCAGTTGCAAAGATTATGCGTAGCTTTTCATTTTCTCTATGACCCTATGTATCCAATAAAATCAAGGTTCTAAATCAGTCCTCGTTCTGTTGAGTGACAAAGATTGCCATGGCTAGGCAAGATGGTACTCCTGGTGTCAACTGAAAGTGCTATATGCAATCTTGTGCTACCTGTTTGTCCTTGCCGAGGATCATATGCACGAACACAGACTAGACATTTCTGCAACAAAACCGGCAGCTTTATTCTTTTTGCCGCTCCATTAGAGCAATGATGCGGTCGAAGCGGGCCATTTTTTCCCTGTGGCGGTCCGCCATTCCAGCTGCGAGCCTGTTGAGGGCCTCAATGACGCTGGCGTTGCCTTGGCTGCGCCTCTTCCTTCCAGCCCTGGTGCTCGCAACCTGTGGCAGCGCAGACTCTTGATGGGGCTCCTCATGTGGCTCCCCAGGGCTCGATGGGCCTGCTTCATCTGATGCGTTGCTGCAGGTGTATTCACACATTACATCAATCATACGCTTTAGTTCTAGCACTACAGGAACTCACTTGGCATCGCTGTCAGCAAACATCGTTCTCCCTGGGACCAGTGTGATCTGTGGCCGTATGTGATGTTCCTTGTCCAGAACGCCAGACAGCTCCCTGTGGGATGCAAAGACTATTAAACATTTTTTTCCTCAGCCAAGTCTAATACGATGATGACCACAAAAAAAAACTTACTTCTCAAAATCGCAAGTCAAATGTGCACGCCCCGTAAACTTATTGTTTTTGGTGGCATTCTTATAGCCACGCTCGAGGCTCTTCCACTTGTTTTCAGTTTGTTTGGCGGTCAAAGTGTCCCCGAACTCTTCATTCACAAGCTCAGCGAGCTTTCGCCAAAGCATCTGCTTTGTACTGAAAATAAGAAAAATGCCATTCAGTGAACATTAGTGAAACTGTGCCATCAAGATAGCGGTCACTGCTGCAGCAGCAACATAATGGTTGTCATATGAATGCAAGCAGACATGGGGATCAGCATCAAAATTGCTCACTTCAGCACCAGGATTGCAAAATGGAATGCATGCCAAGTTTCTGCACCTATCCCACAGTAAACATTCTTTTCTCAAGTATCGGTACTGTTTCAGACAACACAGCCATGAAAGGGATTTGGCACCAGAAGCAACTGCACAGACAATCAAGAGGAAAAAGACGGTGCAGCTGGAAGGTAGACAAAATGAGGACTGGACACAGAAGTGCTTGATCATGTCTAACCAACGATCATATAGCCACCTTAGTGCATATTACCACTGTAGAGCCTAGTGCAACACTGCGAAACCAAATTGGTTTGCACTGATTCTAAAAGTTGTTACACGTAGATACTTCTCAAGTAGATACAAGCTGTATCCCTTCCGTCACAGGTCTTGAAGCTAGTGGAATTATTGCATTGCCTATCCTGTTGTAATGCCTCTTTTTAGTGAGTAAATTCTGCCTTAACGAAATAAAGTTTGGCAATTGTTAATATCTATTTAAGGTACCATACCGAAAGCCTCCTCTCGTTCCCACCAGGTCCTTCATGTCTTTATACTTTTCTATGAAGAACCTTGTCATTTGAGTGCTCCACTGCTTGGGCGGCACGGCTGCAGCACCGCTGTCATCGTCACAGGTGCCCTCCGATTGCCCTCCGGTAGAGCACGTCTCCTTTTGGGGTGGGCAGGCCGGCGCAGGTGGTGTCCCACTCCCGGAGGGCTCGCTGGCTTGCTTGAAAGCAAGGGTGAAACGCTCTCCATCTGAAAATGTTGATAACAGAAGCATTTGTGAGTTGTTCCATGCCGTGGTGCTGAAAGTTGTCCTACACTCGGCATTCGATGAACGAAACGTTAGCTGTTACATCTGTGGATAAAGCACCGAGAGTTTTATCATCGATTTCAAACTTATTAGAGCTGCTTGCGGATCGAGCGTCCTGACAAGCTTTGTAATGAATCCACAACTTAGCATGCTTTGAATCCGCGGCCGTCCCTTGCCGGCATGAAACCTCAAATTGTTTTTTATTTGCCGATCTGGTATATAAAACAAATGACACAAAATTTATTTGCTGCAATTGCATAGACGAAATCAACATTGCGGGCACCAGCCGTGGGGTCAAATCCTTTGTTGAACGGAACACGAAGACAAATACTATTACTAATGAGCTAAGAATAAAGGCGCCGGTTGAATGCAATTAAAAAACCTGCGAGCAGTTCAATGTAGCAAGCAACTCACTGGAGTAAACTTGGCTTTTTTCCTTTTGTTTTTCTTTTGACCAGCGCGCAAGACCCACGTGCTAGCGGCGACTGAACACTCCACCGAGAGGAAAAAGACTGACCTGACGCTTCGTAAGTGTAGCCGTTTCCACTCTTCAGAAAGTCACCATTAATATCGTACACGATAGTCACATTCTTCATGACGCCGCCGATATCGACGTTCATTGTCGTCTGCTCGGCGCATGGCGGCACAAAGCTCTGCGCGTCCGCCATCCTTCTGCAGCTTCTGCACTCACTCAGCAGCAAGTGCAGGCCAGACAGGAACTCATTCGGAACTCGGCCTGCACTTTTCAAAATCGAAGAGGAAAGTGCAGAGGGCGCGCGCTGCACTCCAAAAACGAATACGAAAGTGCTGCACTCTCTGAACTCATGCAGAGAGTGCAGCCAAATCGAAGAGACCTAGACGAAGCGCTTGCTCGAAGTGACGCGACCTCAAATCTTGCCGGTAAAGCTGTTGCTTGTGTCCATTGCATACTGGCGGTGTCAGGGTGCAAAATGCAGGAATAATATTTTTCTTGTACAATGGGGAAGAGGGCAAGGGGGTGGTTTCGCACCTGAGCGGCTAAAAAAACTTTAGTGGGGCTTCCTGAACGGAAAACGCCACCTGACTTCTTTATTTTTCTGTTTGCTCCTTAAAACATTTTGCCTCCTCTTTCTGCTCCTCCTTCTCCCCTCTCTCTCTCTCTCTCTCTCTCTCTCTCTCTCTCTCTCTCTCTCTCTCTCTCTCTCTCTCTCTCTCTCTCTCTCTCTCTCTCTTCTCTCTCTCTCTCTCTCTCTCTCTCTCTCTCTTTCTCTCTCTCTCTCTCTCTCTCTCCTCTCTCTCTCTCTCTCTCTCTCTCTCTCTCTCCTTCGCGTAGCATGAGCAATATACATTTAGGAGCACCCGTTTTTCAGATTACAGGGATAGATTTTCTTTATCTTCAACTTCGGCATTCCCGCGAACGGAGACTTAGCTTATGCAGCCACTTGCATGCGTACGCGTGCGTTAGCGGAGTAATGCGTAAACCCGCTGACTCGTGCGCTAATATGAAGCAGGTGTACTCACATTATTGTATTGTTCAATTAGCGTAGCAATCTTCCTAAATGTCAGGGCGCCTTTATAGAAATCGTAAAATGCAACGTTTTTATTACTTGATTCCTTGTTTATATCCATTAAAGGCTGAAATTGCTGAAAGTTGCTGACGGAGGTAACTGTGCGAGCGCGCAGAATGTTCACCTTACTTGAAATTAAGTATATTAAATCAAAAGTATCACACTCCTTGTACTGCAATTAATGGAAATTCTTCAGGCTGACCAATGAGTTACTTTTACTGTCGGTATGAAAGTTAATTTTTCTGCAGTTTAAATGTGCCCTTCCAAAATTGCTTCCAAAATCCTCCTTCACACCGTTCGATTTTCAGTCCCCAAGGCAAAGAAATGCACGGTGTGCTGTAAGATGCACTGATACAGCGTAGAGGTAAGAAAGCCACGCTCGGAAGTTTAGCTTAGTCTTTGAAAGAACGAAATTTGATTTTTCTTTTTTTTTCTTTCTTTCTTCAATCTTATTTTCCATCCCTGCTAGCGTGGTCTTTGTTTAATACTTTTTATTACGTTTAGGGTTCATCGCTCATTTTGAACCCTTTAAAGCATGGATAAACGATTAGTCGTCAATGACCGTTCACCGGTGTTTGCCTTTTTATTATTTCAAATTTTTTGTGCTAGTCCACGCATATACATTTTTTATTTATTTACGCAGACTGTTCAGTTCGTGTACAAATGAAACACGAATGTTACAATGTGTTTTGTAGTATCTGCGCATAATACGTATTTTGTAAGCGAAAGGGCCACTTGTATGTAATTGTAGCTCGTATCAACGTGTTGCAACGCAGCACAAGACGAGGGACAAAAATCGCACTGTGTGTCTTCTCCTTATGTACCAACTCGCCAAAACCACTACTCTGCTGTAACTGGTATGCATTCATGTGTCTAGTACGTTGGCTACAACAGCACTTGCCTTGTTTATGCGGCACTTTTGTCGTCAAACAGATCAACGGCTTTATGATTTTAACCGCCCCCCCCCCCCCCCCCCCACCCAACATCCGGAATTGCTGTTGGTGATGCTGAAGTAAAGATTTGAGTGATTCGTATTTGTTAAAATACTCTTCGGCGGGTACTTGGTTCATTTGCTTTCATTTATATTCTATTGGAGCATGCTCGGCACATTTTTGTTACCGACGACCGATCTAGACCAACCACCGGCAGGCCACGACGGTGACTTGCTTGATCTTGTCCCCTCCATCATGCTGGCGCCATGGCTTGTAATAACTCAGCGAGGTTCTGTCCTTTTACAGCTACATAAATGATACCATCGTAGTCTTAACACTTTTATGAGAAAAATCCTTAAATTGTATTTTGGATGAAACAGGTTGGAGCTCTTCCATATTATATTTCCCTCTTTCCCTTTTTTTCAATCTATTTCTGGTCCCACACATGGATGTGTAATTTACGCTGTATGTTAACCTAGGGATTTGGGAAGCCAGACATGTCCTGCTCAGAGAGATGATTTCGCCTTCACGCAAAATAAGTGAACTTGTTTATTTTTTTTTTCGAGATATCACACATTGATTCCTATTTTGTGTATGCCCCTATGCACAGCTCTTTGGTGTTTTTTTTTTGTATCGCTTACTCTCCGCATTTCATCTGCACTTGCGGCGGCGAGATTCAGTGCCCGTAATCATTCAGATTTTTTAGCCCATTTCAATAACTCCGCCCACAGTAAATACATTTGTAAATACATTTGTACCACACACGTAAATCTGACAACATCCAGTTTACAGGGCGAGCCTGTACCTGATAATGCTACGATGACGCATCCAGATTCCGGCGGCACGCTTCACAATTATCGCCCTCAGGCTCTCACAATTACCACTCTCACACACACGCACACACACAGACACACACACGCACACGCGCACGCACAGAAACGCGCACCCACGCACACACGCGCACACGCATGCACGCACGCACGCGAACGCACAGAAGCGCGCCCGCGCACGCACGCGCGCACGCACGCACGCACACGCACGCACGCACACACGCACGAACGCGCGCACGCGCACGCACGCACACACACATGCACGCGCACGCGCACACGCACACGCACAGAAACGCGCACCCACGCACATACGCGCACACGCATCCACGCAGGCACGCGAAGGCACAGAAGCGTGCGCGCGCTCGCACGCACGCACACGCACACACACGCACACGCACACACGCGCACACGCCCACGCCCACACACACACACACACGCGCGCGCGCGCACGAACGCACACACACATACATGCACACACGCACGTATGCACGCACCCGCGCACATACACAGACGCACCCACAAACACACGCAGGCACGGACATGCACACACGTACACATACACTCGCTCACACGCAAGCACATGAACACGAAGGCACACGTAGGTGCAAGCCAGAGCTCTTTGATGTTACTTGATGTTCTCTGAGTTACTTTGATACAAAGTAACTCGGGGTGCAAGCATGCCAGTAAAATTTGACGCCAAAGTAGCATCACGATTTCATGCAATTAATTATCTTGCATTGTATTCTCTGCAGATTCTTCACACCTATCTTTTAGAATTGCGAAATCAGTTTACCACGTCCATATAACTCACGAATAACCGTTGCTGTCCGGAATAAATCAGAGTGCTACTCAAAGATTATTGATCAATTCGATAGCAAATTTCGTGCCTTGCCTGTACCTTGAAATACTTCATAGAAAGATACGCAGCACGCCCTTTGCACGTCGGGTAACTATACGAATACAGTGTGGCTAAAGCGAACCACCCGTGTGTACAGGAATAGCGACGTCCCTTGCTCAGTGGAACACCGCCGTGATTTCAGGGTTGCGGGAAGGAAAAACACAACTAGCCGGGCTACAGTCGTCACACAACGGCAACGCAAAATTTAGCAATTTACCCGCCGCCGTGGCTCAGTGGCTAAGGCGTTGCGCTGCTGCGAGCACGAGGTCGCGGGTTCGATTCCCGGCCGCGGCGGCCGCGGCGGCCGCTTTTCTGATGGAGGCGAAAAGCAAAAACGCCCGTGTGTACGAGATTTCGGCGCACGTTAAAGATCCCCAGGCGATCAAAATTAATCCGAAGCCCTCCACTGCGGCGCGCCTCATCGCCTGCGTTGCGTCGGCGCGATAAAACCCTACAATCAATCAAAATTTAGCGATTTAAAAAAGCAAAAAGCAAGCACTCGGGAATGTTCCCATAGCAACCCTGCAGTACCCGTGCACAACCGGACAGCCTAAACAAATATGTCCAGATACCCGTCACTGCATGGCTGCGACAAAAGCGCAGCGAAGATGCGGGTGCCATCCCGGCCGCTCTTCAGATGGAGGCGAGAAGGAACAACGTCCCCGTGTCGAGATTTCGCAGAACGATCTGCAGGTGGTGTTAATTCATCCGGAGCCCCCCACTATCGCGCGCTTATATCCCAGATGTGGCTGCAGCGTGTTACAGTCCCAAATTTTCAATTTTGCAAAGCGCACCAAGCGCAGTCCAGGCCGAGTTGACCTCATGCCGGTAAAAGGCTTG